>NC_092144.1:43474679-43789322 GCF_043159975.1 Macaca nemestrina | reverse complement strand
GTCTCGCTCTGTCGCCCAGGCTGGAGTGCAGTGGCGCAATCTCGGCTCACTGCAAGCTGCGCCTCCCGGGTTCACGCCATTCTCCTGCCTCAGCCTCCCGAGTAGCTGGGACTACAGGCGCCCGCCACTGCGCCTGGCTAATTTTTTCTATTTTTAGTAGAGACGGGGTTTCACCATGGTCTCGATCTCCTGACCTTGTGATCCGCCCGCCTCGGCCTCCCAAAGTGCTGGGATTACAAGCGTGAGCAACCGCGCCCGGCCTTCTCTACTTATTTCTAACCAAGCTCTCCTCTTAGTTCAGAGCCCATTTTAATTTTTGGGACCACTTTTGAAACATTCTCAGGTCTGAATATGCTATATTACTACTTTTTTGAACTTTGAAATGCCATTCAGAGGTCATTTTATCCATCTTTAATAAAGAGACTGAGGGTCAGTGAGGGCCAGCCCCTTGTCGGGGGTTGCAGAGCCTGTTGGTGAGTCCAGATTAGAACTCGCAACCAAGGGCCTGCTCTTCCCACAGAAAGGGGTGCCTCCTGCAAGGCACAGACCAGCACCAGCCACCCTGTCCCCCAAATCGAGCCGGCACAAGACGAGGCCGGCTCTTCCTTGTGGAAACCGCCTCCTGCAGGCGCTCTTTAGAGGCTTCAGCCGGGCAGTGCTGGAAGAGCCCCTCCTCCCACACCGGGAGACTAGGAGCGACTGGGCTCCTGGCTTTCCCAGGGAGTGAGCCGTGGGTTGCATTCACATGCCCCTCTCTCCCCACCTTGGTTTAGAAACCCCTTCATACCTTCTCTGCTTGACAGCAGCAACGAGGTCAGGCCCTGAAAACATGGAGAACAAGCTGTCCCCGTTAGCTGAGGATGTCTCATCACTTGAGCTGGCAGAGTCTCCCTGAGCACCCGACCAGGCACCATGCAGGCCATCCCTGAAAGCCGGAGAGAGAAGCTGGGCCAGGGCCTCCTGCAGCCCCACCACCCTCCACCCCACCCTGAAAGGGCAGTCCTTACCCTGCATTCATCCCATAACCAAATAGTGGTCTCTTGTCTCTCCCTTCTTAAAACGTGAGGTTTTCCTCCTTTGCCTTATTTCAAAAGTAATACATATTCATCACTTCCCTTTATTCCTCTAAGAAGCCTATGGTTTGTATATGAAATTTGTTTTAGAAAAAAACAAGGGAGGGATAGCATGGGGAAGAATAGCTAATGGATGCTGGGCTTAATACCTAGGTGATGGGAAGATCTGTGCAGCAAACCAACATGGCACACGTTAACCTTTGCAACAGACTTGCACATCCTGCACATGTACCCCTGAACTTACAATAAAAGTTGAAAGAAAAAAAATTTTTTTAAGTTAAAAAAAAAAATTAAGAAGTAAGAAAAAACTAAAAGTTGAGCTGGTCTTTAGTCACCCAGATTTATTAACTAGGTAGCAATATGGGATATAAAAAAATCCCCACTTGTCTTTACGATAAAAATTCGCAATTCTGTCAATATACTAGAATCTCAACTGTACACCTTTGCTTTTTGTAGGCTATAATGACAGCATTCCATAAATCATGTGGGCTTCACAGCCACACTCATTTCAGTATAAAGGCCGTGTTAAATATGCATTTATCTTACAAGCACCATCATGTAAGAGCCTTGTCTAGGGCTGAAGAGTCTGTTTTGAAAATCATGAATGTATACCAATGGCATGTTCACAGGGACACAACACACTACTTAGCATCTAACAGTCAGCCACATGACTCTGACCCCTAAAGATTTAATCCCATGTCACTCTCTCACACGGGGGCTTGGAATTGAACTGCTTGCAAAGAATGCCCACAGGCAAGGAGCCTCCCTTCTCACAGGCCCCTCGGGGGACACTTGGGTCTCAAACTCGGATTCCGTGCAGTACCCAGCACTCACCCTTCTGTGAAGAACTCGGGGAAGGGCCAGGTCCGATGGGCGTCATCCATAGGCGGCCAGTTGCCCCGGGGGTTGCCTGGCCGGCGACCATGCTGGGCCTGCCGCTTCTGCTGCATCGCCTGGCTCACTCCTGCCACATAGCGTGCAAACTCTGGGTCTGAGCCCACTGCATGGCGACAAAAGGAACAAACCGGGTTTGGGGAGAAACTGGCCTCTTAGTCCTTCCCTATGCTTTGCTGACATGCTGGTCACACATGCAATGAAAGGCAGTGAGGAGCTGCCAGGCTTTTGCCCCACAGCGTGGGCTGTAGGCTGTGCCCAGCACCCTGCTGTGGGGAGATGGGACTTGTAGCACCTAGGGCTAAGGCACAGTGTGTGCCAGGGATGTCTGGAAGGGCATTGCCTAGGACAGAGGCAGGTTTAAGTGTGAAAGAAACAAAAAGAAAGAAAAATGGTTTGATTTACCCATGATTAGATTTTAAAGACAAATACTAATAACTTTAAAAAATTTCTAGCATCAGCCAGGCACAATGGCTCACTCCTGTAATCCTAGCATTTTGGGAGCATGAGGTGGGCAGATTGCTTGAGCCCGGAAGTTCGAGACTAGCCTGGCCAACATGGAGAAACCTCGTCTATACAAAAATTAGCTGGGTGTGGGCCAGGTGTGGTGGTTCACGCCTGTAATCTCAGCACTTTGGGAGGCCGAGGCAGGTGGATCATGAGGTCATGAGTTCAAGACCAGTCTGGCCAAGATGGTGAAACCCTGTCACTACTAAAAATACAAAAATTAGCTAGGTGCGGTGGCAGGTGCCTGTAATCCCAGCTACTCGGGAGGCTGAGGCAGGAGAATCGCTTGAACCCAGGCGGCAGGGGTCACAGTGAGCCAAGATCGTGCCATTGCACTCAGCCTGGGAGAAAAAGCAAGACTCTGTCTCAACCAAAAAAAATAAAAAATAAAAATTTGTTGGGTGTGGTGGTGTGCACCTGTAGTCACAGCTACTTGGGAGGCTGAGGTGGGAGGATCACTTGAGCCCAGGAGGTGGAGGTTGCAGTGAGCCAAGATTGCGCCACTGCACTCCAGCCTGAAAGAGCTAGACTCTGTCTTAAAAAAAAGAAACAAAAAACAAAAAAAACACCTGGGCTGGGCTTGGTGGCTCACGCCTGTAATCCCAGCACTTTGGGAGGCCAAAATGGGTGGATCACCTGAGGTCAGGAATTCAAGACCAGCCTGGCCAACATGGTGAAAACCCGTCTCTACTAAAAATACCAAAAATTAGCCGGATGTAGTGGCAGGCACCTGTAATCCCAGCTACTCAAGAGGTTGAGACAGGAGAATCACTTGAACCCGGGAGGCGGAGGTGGCAGGGAGCCGAAATCACGCTATTGCACTCTAGCCTGGGTGACAAGAGCGAAACTCCAACTTAAAAGAAGTCCAGCGTCTTGGTGCTCTGTACCTAGAGTCATTAGCTAACAACTTAGAAAATCAGATGATGACTTTGGCCAACTGATAACCTGAAAGTTAACAAAGCATCAAAGCATTGGGGTCAGCCAGATAGAGGTTATATGCTGTTCCCACTTGAGCTAAAGTTTGATCTGGTATTTTCCTGGCTATTGGCCAGGAGATTTGCTCATTCCATCTGAACATCTTAAGTGTGGCAAAGAATAAAATGCAACTTCAGAATGCTTTAAGAGGTGGCTGGAAACACTGGCAGTGCTGAATGGGGATATGCAGGGCAGTACAAATGGGAGAAAAGCACAGATGGCGTTTACAGAAAGTGTCAAAAAAAAACATATGGCAGGAAAGCATCCATGAATCATAAATGTGACTCAGCAATTCATTTTTTAGCTTAAAATTAGGGAAGATACTAGGGCACAATCCCATTACCAGCTTATCCTAGGGCACTGTCACAAGATGATCTCAGTCACACTGTCCTGTCTCCCGACCCCCATCCCGCACTGAGTTTGCCTATCCAGACGGGTGCACTAGCTGGCGCCCTCTGATTCTGTCCAGAGGGGCGCTCCTCCTTAATCTGCATCAAGGGCTATGCAGATCTTATGCCCTTGGGGCAGGTAGAAAACTACACCATGGACTTCAGGGGCAGAAAGGAACACCCAGAAGGGAAAGAGTAGGATTTGTAGTCTACAGACATAAGAGGTGTCCAGGACTCAGAGGTCAAATACGGTAACATTCTTATTTAAAAAAAAATTTTTTTTTTTTTTTTTTTTTTTTGAGACGGAGTCTCGCTCTGTCGCCCAGGCTGGAGTACAGTGGCGTGATCTCAGCTCACTGCAAGCTCCACCTCCCGGGTTCACGCCATTCTCCTGCCTCAGCCTCCCGAGTAGCTGGGACTACAGGCGCTGCCACCACGCCCGGCTAGTTTTTTGTATTTTTAGTAGAGACGGGGTTTCACCGTGTTAGCCAGGATGGTCTCGATCTCCTGACCTCGTGATCCGCCCACCTCGGCCTCCCAAAGTGCTGGGATTACAGGCGTGAGCCACCGCGCCCGGCCTTAAAAAAAAATTTTTTTTTTTAGACAAGAGTCTCACTCTAGTTATCCAAGCTGGAGTGCAGTGGCGCCATCTCAGCTCACTGCAACCTCTGCCTCCCAGGTTCAAGTAATTCTCGTGCCTCAGCCTCCCAGGTGGTTGGGACTACCACACCTGGCTAATTTTTTTGTACTTTTGGTAGAGACGGGGTTTCACCATATTGGCCAGGCTGGTCTTGAACTCCTGGCCTCAAGCAATCTGCTGGCCTCAGCCTCTCAAACTGCTGAGACTACAGGCGTGAGCCACTGCGCCCAGCCTCAAATATGATACGATTCTGACAAATACTGTTTATATTCTGAATTTAGTTACATGACAGTCAAAAAATGTATAGACCATTTATGATCAGAGAAAACGCACTGTGCCCACAGCAGTGGGTGGTAGCCAGTGGGCTTGCTGTTTCTTAGCAGGATGGAGGTGTTTACCCTTCTTGTGGCCCAGGGTTGCAGGCACAAGGATTTCCTATATCCATCCACCCAGGGGGAGCAAGCACAAGACAGCAGGAGCAGCGGCATGAAGAATTTTCAGAAGACACGAGCAATGGTCAGGTGCGGTGGCTCACGCCTGTAATCTCAGCACTTTGGGAGGCTGAGGTGGGTGGATCACCGGAGATCAGGTCAAGACCAGCTTGACCAACATGGCAAAACCCCGTCTCTACTAAAAATATAAAAATTAGCCGGGTGTGGTGGTGGGTGCCTGTAGTCCCAGCTACTCAGGAGGCTGAGGCAGGAGAATCATTTGAGCCCAGGAGGCAGAGGTTGCAGTGAGTGGGGATCGTGCCACTGCACTCCAGCCTGGGCAACAACGCAAGACTCTGTTTCAAAAAAAAAAAAAAGGAGTGTTAACCCCAGCATTAACTTCCCTCCTGTAACAAGTGCGGGGGTGTTTCAGCAAGGAATCTCTTCTGGTGGGGATTTACTTGTACAAGTATTTGCTATACTTATTTGTAACATTTCACAGTACTCACCTGTGAATGAAATACATTTTCTTTTTTTTTTTTTTTTTTTTTTTGAGACGGAGTCTTTGCTCTGTCACCCAGGCCGGGGTGCAGTGGCGCGAACTCGGCTCACTACAAGCTCTGCCTCCTGGGTTTACGCCATTCTCCAACCTCAGCCTCCCGAGTAGCTGGGACTACAGGCGCCCGCCACCGCGCCCGGCTAGTTTTTTTTGTACTTTTAGTAGAGACGGGGTTTCACCGTGTTAGCCAGGATGGTCTCGATCTCCTGACCTAGTGATCCGCCCGTCTCGGCCTCCCAAAGTGCTGGGATTACAGGCGTGAGCCACCGCGCCCGGCCCTGAAATACATTTTCTACTTCTGTATGCCTTTTGCTATTTAATTAGAGAAAAAAGTTTGCATGTACCTATGTTACCAAATTCTCTTACTAATTTTAGATTTTTTGGTGGCGGGGGGGTTCAGTTATATTATTAGCAAAAAGATGTGCTGCTTAATCTATCATTTTCCAAAGCTTGGACCACTTATTTCATTGCTTTTTGTCTTGCTGCATTTGCTGTGAAGTCCAAGACAAAGTTACATGCTACAGGTGATAACAGTTGCCCTTGTCTGATTCCTGATATTAACTGAAATGATTTTTGTTTCATTATATAAGGCACTATTTGCTATTAGCTTTTGGTAGATAGTCTTTTTTGTTTTTCTTTTTTTTTTTTTTTTTTTTTTTTTTTTTTTTTTTGAGACGGAGTCTCGCTCTGTCACCCAGGCTGGAGTGCAGTGGCCGGATCTCAGCTCACTGCAAGCTCCACCTCCCGGGTTCACACCATTCTCCTGCCTCAGCCTCCCGAGTAGCTGGGACTATAGGCGCCCGCCACCTCGCCCGGCTAGTTTTTTGTATTTTTTAGTAGAGACGGGGTTTCACCGTGTTAGCCAGGATGGTCTCGATCTCCTGACCTCGTGATCCGCCCGTCTCGGCCTCCCAAAGTGCTGGGATTACAGGCTTGAGCCACCGCGCCCGGCCGGTTTTCCACTTCTTGGTATAATTTTGTAATGCCTATTTTGCTAGGAAAGAATCGATTTTCTGCTGAGTTTCCAAATGTATTGCTATTAAGTCTTAGATGGTAATGACTTAAAGTGGCTTTTTTTTGAAATAGGGTCTCTCTCTCTGTCATCCAGGCTGGGGTGTAGTGGCATGATCACAGCTCACTGCAGCCTCAAAATCCTGGGGTCAAGGGATGCTACTGCTGCAGCTTCCTAAGCACCACCACACCCAGCTGATTTTTTGTTTAGAGATGAGGGTTTTGTGATGTTGACCAGGCTGGTCTTGAACTCCTGGCCTCAAGTGATCCTCCCGCTTCAGCCTCTCAAAGTGCTGGGATTACAGGCATGAGTCATTGAAGTGCTTTTAATGTATCCTATTTCCTAATTTTGTTTCTCTTTGTTCTCTCTTAATCAAGCTTAGAATAAATTGGCTTATATATTTTATTGGTCTTCCAAAGATCCTTTAGAGTTATTTGCAATTTCTACTCTATTTTTCTTTTTAATTTACTTATTTTTGGCTTTTCCCCCTTAATTCCTCCTCCTAGTTTGTTCTTGTTTGTAAATTCCTTCTCTAATTACTTAAGATGACTCTGGTGGTATTTTCATTGTCTAGGCCAGGAAAAGCTGTTTTCTATGAAGGCAGGAGGGTGTCTGTCACCTATCATAAGCCCTAGAGTTTAGACAAAAAAAAAAAGCATCGCAAAGAACAGGTTATATAATCAGGAAAAAAGCACCCCACAAAAGACTGTTGATCTTGGCTACTGGGAGTGGGCAGGCCTAGACTGGAGCCCAATTGAACTATGGGACTTTGAGCTATTCAAGTAACCTCTCTTAGCCTCAGTTCTGTTCTCCATAAAGTAAGAAAAATAGTCCACTCACATTCTCAGCCCCTTTCTCACCACTGTTTCCCACTCTTGCTAGATCTGCCCCACACTCGCCTCCACAGTGAGAAAGGGTCGTAAAGGGGGATTAAGTGATTTCACCTTCACAAGTAAGGCTGCGGTAGACAAGCCCTGGGAAGACCTCAGCAGTTGCGTTTGCTGTTGACACTGGGCGAGGGGTGGGAGGCCTCACATACCTGCAGGATCGAAAGGCAGAATCTCTCCCAGCATTCCAAAGACTCCATCGCTTTGGTCACGGTTTGGCCATGTGTTATTTCTAGGTCCCTGCGGCTTCTGTCCCAGAACCTCTGACATCACATTATCCATATAGCTGCTCACCAGACCCAAGCTGTACAAGTCAGAACTGAGATCAGATATGCCAGGCCACTGACCAAGAGGAGACAGACCTGCTCCAACAGTCTGCCCTGGCTGTTGGGATGAGCCATGTACCCATTTCCCAGGTGCCCGAGGCTGGGGCGGGGGCTGCTGCGGTCCAATGGGCTGGAGTAGGTGTTGGTAGTATTGGACTTGAGGTTGTTGCTGCTTTGGGGACTGCTGCTGAGGTGCCAGTCCCGGCTGGGGTGTCAGAGGTGTGTGTGCCCCAGCCTGGGGTGCCCGTGGTGGAGGGGGCACGGGCAGTGACGGCTGCTGTGGCTGCATGGCTCCTGCCTTCTGCTCAGTCACCATGGCTGTGGCAGCAGAATTACGCCTTGTCACCAACGGAGAGCCCTGATGTGACTGGCCCATGTTAAAGCCCGAGAGAAAATCTATCACCTCTTGCATTTCCTGATCAGTTGGTAAGTTCATACCCTTCTCATCCTTGCCATCATCTCCATGCAGGAAGTTCTCACGCCTCTCCATGAGAAAGCCATTGGCCACTGGATTACTGGAATTCTGAGCTGACTGTGAAGGGTCTGTAGTCCTGGGGAAATTGCCAATGTTCAAAATGCTTTGTAACCTTGTATCAATATTGCCAGGCATTTTGGCCTTCTCTTCTGAACATCCAGCTATGAAGATGTTTTTAGAAGGGGTATTTTGGATGGAATAATTTGTGCTGCTGCTGGAGCTAGTACATGAAGCTTTCTTGGTGAACCGGGATGTCAGTTTGGAGAATGTCTTCTGCAGGCCACCTGAAGATTTGTTTCCATTTCCAGAAGGCAGGTCAGCCTGGTTGCCAAAATCACAGATCTCCCTTTGCAGCTGGATCTGTATGCAGGGTAAAGCTTGCTCCCTATTTAAACAGAAATTTGTTTTAAAAAAAAAAAAAAAAAAAAAAAGACAAATATATAAAATAATAGAATGGACCTCTTTGTATTTAAGAATGGTGTTGAGAGCAAGAAAAACCTCTCTGGTTGGTATCAGGTTCACTTATCTTATAAATAAATGAACACCCAGGGGTTTGGAGAGTATGAAATCTACAGTGTCTAACGCAGGACTGGAAGTTCTGCTAGGATTCTGGCCTGAGGAGTGTGATTGAGTGAAATCCTCTAATGGTGGCACAGGAGGGGAAAGCATGGCTAGATGTGGGGATGCAACTTGCAGAAGCTAGCTTTGTACCTGGAGGACAGGGGCTACAGCCACGCAAATACAGCAGAGGGACAATGGACAACTCCACAAAGCAGAGGGAGGTGGTGGGGGGATGCAGGGATACTATGGACCAAAGTTGTCCCAAAAGATGGCTGTGACTTTCAAAGTTTCCTGAGCACATTTTCCCCATACTAAAATGGAGCCCTACAGAGCGAAAGGGCATGGGGCAGGAGCTGAGGCAGGTGAAGGCTGTGTGGCCCTGGAAAAGTCACTTCACTATTCTGGCCTTTGTGTACTCATGAGTTAAGAAAGGGAGAAAAGGTTGGGCATGGTGGCTCACGCCTGTAATCCCAGCACTTTGGGAGGTCAAGGCAGGCAGATCACTTGAGGTCAGGAGTTTGATACCAGCCTGGCCAACATGGCGAAACCCCGTCTTCATGAAAAATACAAAAATTGGCTGGGCATCATGGCGCACACCTGTAATCCCAGCTACTTGGGAGGCTGAGGGAGGAGGATGACTTGAGCCCAGGAGCTGGGGGAGGCTGCAGTGAGCTGAGATTGCACCACTACACTCCAGCCTGGCTGGGTGACAGAGCCAGATCCTATAAAGACAAGACGACAAAACCAAACACAAAGACCAAGACAGAAAAGAAAAAAAAAAAAGAAAAGAAAAGAAAAGGGAGAGGGGCCATGGCTAGATGTTTAAGGCTCCTACCAGATGTATACACATTTTTCAGGTTCAACCTGAGAGAACGGATTGAAAAAGAAAACAAATTCTAAAAGACATAAGTAAATTTTCTAAACATTTCTCTGTTCTTAATTCATAACGAGAATATGAGTTAAAAGTCCTCTTGATGGACTTCCTCTCAAATGACAAAACAAAGGCAGGCAAAAATGTTAGCAAATAGGATAATCTGGGTACAGGGCATGGAGCAGTTCTTTGTATCATTCTTGCCACTTTGCTGCAGGTTTTAAATTATTCTGAAAATAAAAGTTACTAAAAAGTCCGTATTGCCTTATTTACAATACCGCATACTATCAGTGACACAAGCACACATGAAATTGTGCATAGTCACACTGTCCCCTCAGTATGCATCTAAATGCAAACCACAGACAATTTAAGTGACCCGCACAGACACCAACCTTCCAGCCCTCCAGCGGTTTAGGTCCAGCACGGCTGTGTAGAGCACATCCACCAGACCCAGGGTCTTCTCAGGATCAAGGCTTCTCTGCAGCAGGGACATGGTGGCAGGGTCTTCTTTCAGGCACCTAGGCACAGATTAGGCTGCATTAGTCTTGGCTGCTCTTCTCTGCAAAGGTGTTTCAAGCAGGTCTCATAGAAAAGGCTACAACTTTTATGTACTTCTCGCGCCCAACAAAAATTCAGTAACTGTAAGAACACGGAGAAAACAACAGGGCTGACCCTGGAACTCACTGCTCCACAAGAGGAGGAGGAAGCAAAAGGGTCTGAGGTCTCGTGATATCAGAATATATATTTGGTCTCTGCCTCCAGTTCCTCATACAGAGCTCCTAAAACCCTTGAGAGTTCCTGGATGATAGTGTCTTTTGTTCTAATAAGATGACTTGCTTATATGATGAAGCCTCCATAAAAATCATTAGATCATCGGGTTCTGAGAACTTCCACGCTGGTGAACACACTGAGGTGCTGGGCATGGGGCACACCTGGCAAGGGCATGGAGGCTCGGGGCCCCATCCTACACACTGCACGCTATGCACCTCTTCACCTGGCTGTGTATCTGCTATAATATCCTTTATAACAAACCATAAATGTAATTAAATGTTTTACTGAGTTCTGTGAGACATTATAGCAAAATATCAAACCTGGAGGTTATGGGAACCCTCAACTTATAGCCAATTGGTTAGAAGTCGGGTGACCACCTGGGACTTGTGGATGGCATCTGAAGTGGGAAGTAGCCTTGCAGGGCTGAGCCCTTAACCTGTGGGGTCTGTGCTAGCTCAGACATTCTGATTCCTGCTGACTTCTCCAATAAGTAAACACAACTGTCTACCACAAAACTTACACATCCTCTCTAGTTCCTCACATCTTGCATGCAATCCATCAGTGAATCCTGACACCTCTTCTTATAAAACACATCCAGAATCCAAGCACTTCTCACCACCTTGTTTATGAACCCCCTGCTTCAGGAAACCACCACTCCTGGGTTTCAGGACCAAGCTCTCACCTGGTCTCTTTTTCTCTACTCCTGTACCTCCAAAGCCCATCCTTCACATAGCAGCCAGAGCGAGCTTCCCGTAGTGCCTATCAGAGCACATCACTCCCCTGCTTAAAACCCTTCAACGGCATCTCATCGTGATTGAAATAAAATCTGAACCCTCACCACAGTCCTCAAAGCCCTCTGTGCCCAGCCCTTCCACCTTGTCCCAGCCGTGAGGCCTTCTCTTTCCCTGGATGGGTTTGTCCACACCTAGGACCTTTGTTCTTGCTGCTGCCTTTGCCCGAATTTCTCTTTCCTGAGATTTGGATATGGCCAACTGCTTCTCATCATTTGGGTCTCCACTGTCCATTCAGGGTACCTACACCAAGAGCCCCCCAACCTTTTTTTGAGACAGAGTCCCACTCTGTCCTCAAGGCTGGATTGCAGTGGTGTGATCAAAGTTCACTGCATCCTCAACCTCCTAGGCTCAAGCCATCTTCCCATGTCAGCCTCCCAAGTAGCAGGGACTACAGGCGTGTGCCACCGCACCCGGCTAATTTTTTAATTTTTTTGTAGAGACGGGGTCTCACTATGTTGCTCAGGCTGGTCCTGAACTCCTTAGCTCAGGTGATCCTCCTGCCTCAGCCTCCCAAAGTGCTAGGATTACAGGTGTGACCCACTTGGTCCAGCCAAGAGCCCTTTTCTGAGAGGGAAAACAGTCTGAGCAGCACAGATCTACTAGGAAGATGATGTCTGCCAAATCCTGGGCACTCTAGGAGCTAAATGGTGAACTCAACACTTGCAAAGTCACCCAAGGAGGTAGCAGTACTCCCTAACATGACTTGGACTTGGGAAGAAATGTATCACAGAAATGCATAAGAGCATGAAATGAGAGTCAGCCAGGCTCTGAAGCACAGGAAAGGGTGAACAACAACGCAAGCTCTGCTAGTGCCCAGCTAGACCTTGGACTCTTCAGAGAGAATCTTGGCAACTGAGCCTGCCCAGGGTTCAGTGCACCCAATTCTCTCCGTCTGGAATCACTGATAATCAGGACACATATGCTCTTGTTCCCAAGCCAAGTCTCGTTGTGACTTGGCTTGTCACATGTTTGCCCACTAGGAAAGCATTTGTTGGCCATGCAGAAAAGAGTACTACAGTTCCTGGTGATAATAATTAATCTTTCTGAAAAATCAACAATCAACAAACTGGCATTTTTATTTTATTCATCAGTCTTGAGCTGATCAATAAAATGCCCTTAAGTGGCTAAACCCATTCTGCTGACAAATCATCAAGACTTGCTTAAAACCCTGTACCTGTTCTTAGATTAAAAGCCCAGTTCCCTCAAGGGCCCTGCAAGTCTTGACATCTATAACTTCCCGTCCTTATCACCACCTAGTGCATCTCGTTCCATGCTGGTTCACTCCTGAAGCCTCTGCACTGGCATTCCTTCTGCCTGAAGTGTGCTCCCCATCTGCTCTCTCCATGGCAGGCTCCTCTCAAATCCAACGTCATATCGTCAGAACCCCTTCCAGACTGACTCGTCTAAAAGTCTCCCCCCAATCTCTATTCCACTTATTCTCTATCATATATTGGCACTCTCCTCTCATTTCCATCATATGCCTGCCTGTGTTTGAACTCATCTCTTATACTTAACAGCTGTCTCCCCCTTCTCTATTCTCAAGTTGGTTTATGAGGAGCAGGGACCCTGTGTGTCTTGCTCATAATTAAATTCCCAGAGCCCAGAACAGTGTCTGGTACACAATAAGTATTCAGTAAATATTCAGTGAAATGAAGCATGGATAGATAGCAATATCCTTTTTCTCCTGGTGGAGTAAAGCAATCATTTCTGTTTGTATTCTTCCCAACAAGCACATACAGTATTCTGTAATTTGAAAAAAACAAAAGAATTAAAATTTTGCAAAATTACCAAAAGCAGCCAGCAGAGGGAGCCTCTGCAAGGACTCACAGTCTACAAGGTCTTTTTTGTGGGGGTGCAATGAGTTACAAAGGAAATCAACCCCACAGGGAGAGTTTTCAAAATAAACCGAAGTGTTAGCCATTTTTGCATTGGCTGTTTATATTCACCCAACCATCCAAAAGTTCAAACTGTTTTCTTCAAAATGAGAATTCTGATTAAGTTTTAACATTTTCCAATAACAGCCTGAATTGGAAAAATTTAAGAATTCAGGGCCGGGTGCAGTGGCTCACGCCTGTAATCCCAGCACTTTGGGAAGCCAAGGCGGGTGAATTACCCAAGGTCATGAGTTTGAGACCAGCTTGGTTAACATGGTGAAACCCCATCTCTACTAAAAATACAAAAATCATTAGCTGGGCATGCAGGTGGGTGCCTGTAATCCCAGCTACTAAGGAAGCTGAGGCAGGAAAATCATTTGAACCCAGGAGACGGAGGTTGCAGTGAGCCAAGACAGTGCCATTGCACTCCAGCCTGGGCAACAAGAACAAAACTATCTCAAAAAAAAAAAAAAAAAAAATCAGGAACACATTTCAGTAGAACACTGACTACAAAAGAAAAAAAAAAAGAATTTAGGAATACAAAAATCTTTTTTTTTTTTTTTTTGAGACGGAGTCTCGCTCTGTCGCCCAGGCTGGAGTGCAGTGGCCGGATCTCAGCTCACTGCAAGCTCCGCCTCCTGGGTTCACGCCATTCTCCTGCCTCAGCCTCCCGAGTAGCTGGGACTACAGGCGCCCGCCACCGCGCCCGGCTAATTTTTTGTATTTTTAGTAGAGACGGGGTTTCACCGTGGTCTCGATCTCCTGACCTTGTGATCCGCCCGCCTCGGCCTCCCAAAGTGCTGGGATTACAGGCGTGAGCCACCGCGCCCGGCAGGAACACAAAAATCTTACAGAAAAGTGAGCCTCTGGTTTACTGTTTGATAGAAATGAAAATATGTGTATAAATTACCATTAATTTCAGGACACAGTATGCCACCCTATAATTAACTTAAAATTTTGGGCCAGGTACAGTAGCTCATGCCTGCAATCCCAGCACTTTGGGAGGTCAAGGCAGTGGGATCACTTGAACCCACGCATTTCAGACCATGCTGGCCAATATAGTGAGACCTCATCTCTACAAAAAAACTTAAAAATTAGCCGGGCATGGTGGCGCATGCCTGTAGTCCCAGCTACTTGAGAGGCTAGGGTGGTAGTATTGCTCGAGACCAGGAGTTCAAGGCTACAGAAAGCCATGATCACACCACTGCCCTCCAGTCTAGGGGACAGCGTGAGATCTAGTCTCTACCAAAAAAAAATTAATTTAAAAACATAAAAACTTTTTGGTGGCAGAGTACTTATAGAAGGGAGGTTTTAGGACACAAAGTGAACTGCCAATCTTTACTTAATATATTCATAGACTCTAAACATTTTTTACAGAATCTACTATTGTACTCTTACATTTTTTGTTGTTGTTGTTGAGACTGAGTCTGGCTCTGTCACCCAGGCTGGAGTGCAGTGGCCGGATCTCAGCTCACTGCAAGCTCCGGCTCCCGGGTTTACGCCATTCTCCTGCCTCAGCCTCCAGAGTAGCTGGGACCACAGGCGCCCGCCACCTCGCCCGGCTAGTTTTTTGTATTTTTAGTAGAGACGGGGTTTCACCGTGTTAGCCAGGATGGTCTCGATCTCCTGACCTAGTGATCCGCCCATCTCGGCCTCCCAAAGTGCTGGGATTACAGGCGTGAGCCACCGCGCCCGGCCTGTACTCTTACATTTCAAGAACAAATGGGCCAGGCGCGGTGGCTCACGCCTGTAATCCCAGCACTGTGGGAGGCCAAGGTGGGTGGATCACCTGAGGTCAGGAGTTCAAGACCAGCCTGGCCAACATGGTGAAACCCTGTCTCTACTAAAAGTACAAAAATTAGCCAGGCGTGGTGCCGTGTGCCTGTAATCCCAGCTACCCAAGAGGCTGAGGCAGAAGAATCACTGGAACCCAGGCGGAAGAGGCTGCAGTGAGCTGAGATTGCGCCATTGCACGCCAGCCTAGGTGACAGACCAAGACTCCATCTCGAAAAAAAAGGAAAAGAAAAAAAAAAAAAGAACAAATGGTTTAAATACAACTTGTATGCCTTACCCAACTACCATTTTAGTTCACATAGGCACCAACGGCGCCTCTTTGTTCCTTAGTATTTCTGCCTACTTAAATGATTTAAATATTTTCTCTTATAGCTAAATATTCATGCAGATTACCATTTTAATAGCAAATGCCTTCCAATATATGCTTAATTTTTCCTGTTTATTAATAAAACTATGATGCTCATCCTTATAGTTGAATGTGAATACATATCACAAAGATAAATTTCTAGAGGCGAAACTGGAATTATTGAGGTCATATCCCTTATTTTAGGCTTCTAATATACTAAACTGCCCTCCAGAAAGGCTGTATTTATTCAACAACCCTTTTGCCTGTTTTCACAGTCTGGCTCAAACTAGTATTGTCACTATATTTAGTATAGTTATTCTAAAACAAGTTGACAATATTCTGGGCAAAATGACATCATATTTTTTTTTTTTGGAGATGGGGTCTCGCTCTGTCACCCAGGCTGGAGTGCAGTGGCACGATCTCTGCTCACTGCAATCTCTGTCACCCAGGCTTAAGCAGTTGTCCTGCCTCAAGCTGGGATTACAGGTGCACGCCACCATGCTGGGCTAATTTTTGTATTTTTAGTAGAGACGGGGTTTCGCCACATTGGCCAGGCTGGTCTCGAACTCCTGACCTCAGGCAATCCACCCGCTACGACCTTCCAAAGTGCTGGAATTATTACAGGTGTGAGCCACCCCAACTGGCCCCATATGGTTTCTTTACTTTGTCTCTGATTATTATTATTATTTTTTTGAGACAGTTTTGCTCTATCGCCCAGGCTGGAGTGCAATAGTGCAATTTCAGTTCACTGCAAACTCCACCTTCCGGGTTCAAGCGATTCTTGTGCCTCAGCTTCCTGATTAGCTGGGATTACAGGCCCCCGCCACCATGCCTGGATAATTTTTGTATTTTTAGTAGAGATGGGGTTTCACCACATTGGGCAGGCTGGTCTCAAACTCCTGACCTCAGGCAATCTGCCTGCCTTGGCCTCCCAAAGTGACAGGATTACAGGTGTGAGCCACCACACCTGGCCATTACATTTTCTTAATCTATTTGTTGATCATATGTCTTCTTTTCTGACTTAGCTGTTCATGTCCCTTGACCATTTTCTTCTGATTTGTAGGAACTTTAAAAAAAAAAAAAAAAATTAAGAACAATCTTTTATCTATTATAAGTGTTACGAATATAATATCTAAAAATGACTGTCCCAAGATTTGTAAAGACATTGGGTGTGTCATAACATGAGCTCAAGATCATCAGGGTTGTAGCTGGAACAGAGGAGAAGGAATTCTATGTTCTCTACTCAGCTTTAGTGAACACTGGGTGAGAGAAAATGATATACTATGTTTAAATGCTGTAGACTCAGTAACAAAGATAATACTGCTCATTATGATCCAAGAATATATAACATTTTAGTTACCTTATGGTCAATGAGATCATTTTTCAGACCTCTTGGCTTTCTCATCATAGACCAATAATCATGACACACGCCACTAACATACCACTGCTGTCCATAAACCTGCATGTGCAGCAAGACTTGCTGCGTCAGCCAGCGTGGGGATTGTTCAAAACAAGGCCATCATTTCAAAGATGTGCAAATGTCAGTGAGAGCTTAGGCTCCGGTGAAAGTAAGAGGCACGTTACCATGTGGATGGGACTTGAACCACGATTCTAGAGCCTTCTAAACTGATCTGGGGGGCATAGGCTTCTTTATTCTCAATCTGTGCTGTGTCAACCACCACCTAAGATAGAAAAAAACAACAAATAACAACAACCAGCTTTCAGAGAGGAAAACACATCAGAATAAAATCCAATACATAAAATGACTCTCTAAGAACTATTCCCCTAGCAGCCTAGTTATGCCAAGGCCAGTCAGGGCCCCACGAAGACAACAGCAAGCAGTAAAGATGACCAAATCTAAGAACATTTCAACAAACACAAACCACATTCTGGGCATGGGATTTACTGAACTGGCAAGCACCTCTAGCACTTTTTCCGAACTATAAATATGTTAATTAGGAGGAATTAATGTGTGTCCTTTATCTTAGTATTTTTTACTTTATGCACTTAAAAGAAGTAAAAGTATCACTGAAAGTCAAACCAGGCTGGGTGCAGTGGCTCATGCCTGTAATCCCAGCACATTGGGAGGCTTAGGTGGGTGGATCACTTGAGGTCAGGAGTTTGAGACCACCATGGCCAACATGGTGAAACCCCCATCTCCACTAAAAATACAAAAATTAGCCAGGCATGGTGGTCCTGCAGTGCAAGCTACTTGGGAGGCTGAGGCAGGAGAACTGCTTGAACCCGGGAGGCAGAGGTTGCAGGGAGCTGAGATCGTGCCACTGCACTCCAGCCTGGGCGACAGAGCGAGACTCCATCTCAAAAAAAAAAAAAAAAAAAAAAAAAGTCAAACCAATGCTTCAGATAAGCCCATTTGTCATGACATGCCCAGAAGTGGATGAAACTTTTTTTAAAGATTATTTTATCCTCAACTATCAATAAAAACTGAACTACTTCAGGACAGAGGAAGAACTAACCCCTTTTTGAATAATTTCCTCTTATTTCCAGGAAGAGTCTTTAATACTAGATAGGTGATAGAGTATCCTATGTAATCTAGAGTCTGACAAAGTGATGAATATATTTCAAATAACTAAAAGAATGTTTTTATTTTATTTTATTTTATTTTTTTTTAGATGGAGTCTTGCTGTGTGGCCCAGGCTGGAGTGCAGTGGCGCTATCTCGGCTCACTGCAAGCTCCGCCTCCCGGGTTCACGCTCTTCTCCCACCTCAGCCTCCGAGTAGCTGGGACTACAGGCGCCCGCCACCACACCCGGCTAGTTTTTTTATACTTTTAGTAGAGACGGGGTTTCACCATGTTAGCCAGGATGGTCTCGATCTGCTGACCTTGTGATCCACCCGCCTCGGCCTCCCAAAGTGCTGGGATTACAGGCTTGAGCCACCACACCCGGCCAAGAATGTTTTTAAAAATCATAAAATATTTAAAAACCAAATCTGTAATATTTCAGAAGGGGTAAAACTGTATAGAGTTGTGTATCATATTCCAAACTCAGCCTCTAATGCAGCCAGCTTTCACTGGTTTAAAGAGTTCCCATAGCTGATCTGCAATGACCTTTGGAAAAAACTTCCTGTCAAAGGAATAGCCATTGTTGGACCACACAGGTGTTTCCTCTCTCCTCCCATCCCCAGAACCATAACCTAAAGTCACACATAAAAGCATCCTGCAATCAAGACGCAAGGAACTAGGAAGAAGTTTCTGCTCTCTGAATAACATGGAACTTTTTTTTTTTAACCTACAGTGTTTTCTCAAAATACCCTTGTGCCTTTTGGCCTTATTTTGCACACTTCTTTCAGGGGAACTCATTGGCATGGTCCTTGCAGTTTCAGCTAAATGGTCTCTGGGAGTATAGATCGGTATCGTAAAGCCAATGGGCTTTTCCATGCTTCAGCAAGGCATGTCTGGTTTACTACTTCTTTTGGAGGTCCCTATACTGAGGAAAAGATCCCAAAGGAAATGTAACTCATTACTGTGAACAGGCCCTCATCTGAGTCTCCACAAGGCAGCCCCACCCGGAGCTGGGCTGCCTGAGCCCTGACCCGCTTGAAACAAAAGGACAGCATACCCTCAATAGCTCTTTATGTGAATAAAGTAGGAATCAGACTAAAAAACAAGTTCTTTAATTTTCTTAATCTCCAATTAGGTCCTTCCAACCTCTGACTGAAATGCCGTATCTTTTTTTTTTTTTTTTTGAGACTGGGTCTTACTCTGTCACCCAGGCTGGAGTGCAGTGGCGCAATCTCGGCTCATTGCAACCTCTGAATCCCAGGCTCAAGTGATTCCCATGCTTCAGCCTCTCAAGTAGCTGGGATTACAGGTGCCCGCCACCACACCTGGCTAATTTTTGTATTTTTAGAGACGAGGTTTCGCCATGCTGGCCAGGCTGGTCTTGAACTCCTGACCTCAGGTGATCTACCTGCCTCGGCCTCCCAAAGGGTTGGGATTACAGGTAGGTGTGAGCCACCATGCCCTGCCACCATATATTTTTCAAAAGTTGTCATTTACTAGAAAGGGAGATCAAATACATAAGATTCTATGGGTCACTGGTGCAAACAAAAAGCTACATGGTGGTTTCAGATGTTGATCTCCTGACCCACTCAACTCTGGCCAAAGTTTTTTTTCCTCTGAAAGATGAACAAATCATTATTTTTTAGTTGATGTTACTTTACTGCTAAGAAGGAGATAAACAGAACTGGTATACAGTGACTGGATCAGGGCACTACTTATACCATTGTGGTCAAGGTAGGCCTCTCACAGGAGGTGATTTTGGAGCTGACACCAGGAAGATAAGGAGTGACCCACATGATAATCAGAAAGAAGAGTATTTTCAGATAAAAGGGGCATCAAGAGCACAGGCCTGGGACAGGAAGAAGCATGGGATGTTTGAGCAACAGACATCCAATGTAGGTCCAGAATAGGGGCTAGGTTAAGGGGCCCTGTCAAATTGTTACTAATGTAATTTTTCTTTTCTTTTTTTTTTTTTTTTAAGGGCCAGGTATGGTGGCTCATGCCTGTAATTCTAGCAGTTTGGGATGCCTAAGTGGACGGATCACGAGGTCAGGAGTTCCAGACCAGCCTGGCCAACATAGTGAAACCTTGTCTCTACTAAAAAATACAAAAATTAGCCAGGCATGGTGGTGCATACCTGTAGTTCCAGGTACTCGTGAGGCTGAGGGAGGAGAATCACTTGAACCCGGGAGGCAGAGGTTGTGGTGAGCCGAGATCACGCCACTGCACTGCAGCCTGTGCAACACAGCGAGACTCCATCTCAAAAAAAAAAAAATTACCCGGGTGTGGTGGCGGGCACCTGTAATCTCAGTTACTTGGGAAGCTAAGGCAGGAGAATCACTCAAACCTAGGAGGCAGAGGTTGCGGCGAGTTGAGATCGTGTCACTGCACTGCAGCCTGGGTGACAGAGCAAGAGTCTGTCACAAAAAAAAAAAAAAGAGAAAAATAGAGGCAAGGTCTCACTATGTTGCCCAGGCTGATTTAAAACTCCTAGACTTAAGCAATCCTCCTGCCAAAGTGCTGGGACTACAGGCATGACCCATGGGGCCCAGCCTGTAATAGTTTTCTTAAAATGAGCAAAGCCCATAGCATCATTTTGCAACTAGGTTCCCTGCAAATATGTATTATCAATCTGATTTTTCTTTTTCTTTTTCTTTTTCTTTTTTTTTTTTTTTGAGATGGAGTCTTGCTCTGTCACCCAGGCTGCAGTGCAGTGGCCGGATCTCAGCTCACTGCAAGCTCCTCCTCTCGGGTTCACGCCATTCTCCTGCCTCAGCCTCCCGAGTAGCTGGGACTACAGGCACCCGCCACCTCGCCTGGCTAGTTTTTTGTATTTTTTAGTAGAGACGGGGTTTCACCGTGTTAGCCAGGATGGTCTCGATCTCCTGACCTCGTGATCCGCCCATCTCAGCCTCCCAAAGTGCTGGGATTACAGGCTTGAGCCACTGCACCTGGCCTGATTTTTCTTTTTAAAGAGATTTTTTAAATGCTGCTCTTCCTTTACCTTGTCTACCTTCCTGGTCTAAATTCCATAGCACCAAATAACTTTTTAAATTATTCAATATTTTCACACATGTGTCTGCACCACATCCTCATATGCTTGAAACATCTTGGTATTCCACCTATCATCCACCACCCGCACTCACTCACCAGTCCAGCCTGGCCAAACAGCAGCTGCACCGCCGTCTTGCAGGCACCCCGCCATGTGGATGGGCAAACCTGGTTCAGCACTTCAGTCACAGGAAAATCATCCCTGGATGTGATTCCATTATAGCAGCCTGCTTCCTTCATCAGCTGTAACATTGTATGCTATAGATTGATAAGAAGAGAGTTCACACCTCAAGACAAAGCCATGCAAGGTTCTAAAATTTGTAAAAATGCATTTATACAATCATCCTTAAAAGAAGAGCATTTTATTTATATGTTTTTTGAGACATGGTCTCACTCTATCGTCTAAGCTGCAGACCAGTGGCATGAACATGGCTCACTGCAGCCTCGACCCCTCAGGCTTATGTGATTCTCCTGCTTCAAGCCTCCCCAGTAGCTGGGACCACAAAGGTAGGTGCACACCACCACACTCAACTAATTTTTAAATTTTTTGTAGACGTGGAGTCTTGCTCTTCTACCTTCTAGCTGTGTGACCTTGGGTACCAGTTCCCAGGTGTGGCAGGTGGGCCAAAGGGCAGCACCCCCACCTCGTGGGTGAGCATTAAGTGAGACAATGATGTGGAGCACCTGGCACAATGGCTGGAACACATGATGTTCCACAAATAATCATTATCACTGCAGCATTATGACAGTATCTCTCTTCTTATGTAATTCATACAAGTCCACGGACAGACATTAATCATCAACAATATCTTATAGTGTACTTTCAAACCCTTTCTGTTAAACATCTGAATAAAATTATGAATAAAACTCTCTTGGCCCAGCTCGGTGGCTCATGCCTGTAATCCCAGCACTTTGGGAGGCCAAGTAAGGTGGATCAGCCGAGGTCAGGAGTTCGAGATCATCCTGGCCAACACAGTGAAACCCCGTCTCTACTAAAAATACAAAAATTAGCCAGGCTTGGTAGCACACGCCTGTAGTCCCAGCTTCTTCAGAGGCTGAGGCAGGAGGATTGCTTGAACCCAGGAGGTGAAGGTTGCAGTGAGCTGAGATAGATCACACCACTGTACTCCAGCCTGGACGAGAGAGTAAAACTCCATCTCAAAAAACAAAAAAAAAACTTGCTTGACAAACGTCTGATTAAAGTCTCCATAGGTCTGCTTTTTAATTTTTTTTTTTTTTTTTTTTTTTTTTTTTAAGACAGAGTTTTGCTCTTGTTGCCTAGGCTGGAGTGCAATGGCACAATCTTAGCTCACTGCAGCCTCCACCTCATGGGTTCAAGCAATTCTCCTGCCTCAGCCTCCCGAATAGCTGGGACTACAGGCGTGCGCCACCACACCCGGCTGATTTTTGTAATTTTAGTAGAAATGGGGTTTCACCATGTTGATCAGGCTAGTCTCAAACTGCTGACCTCAGGTGATCCACCTGCTTTGGCCTTCCAAAGTGCTGAGATTACAGGCGTGCACCACCACACCCGGCTGATTTTTGTATTTTTAGTAGAAATGGGGTTTCACCATGTTGATCAGGCTAGTCTCAAACCGCTGACCTCAGGTGATCCACCTGCTTTGGCCTTCCAAAGTGCTAGGATTACAGGCGTGAGCCACCACGCCCAGCCCCATTTTGTTTTTTAATCTACATCCTTTGCAAGCCTTTACATTTCTCTTAAGAACTCTATTTTCAAGTTCACACTCAGTTGCTGGAACCCCATGGAAAGCTACCGTCTTAAGTTTCAGATTGTCGGCGGCCGACTCATTAAAGGAGACGCCCTTCAGGAAGTGCGATCCTATCTGCACAGGGACGGTGGGGAGCTCACACTGCATGGGCTGCGGGGGTGTCTGCCTCCGCCCTGTCTGCTGGGCTTCCGCCTCGCTGCAGCAGCCCTGGAAAAGGCATGGATGGAAGAGGAGAGGTGACCCATCGCTCATCTGTTAAAACACTTGGTTCACATTACACTGCAGCAGCAGCACCCTAGGTCCCCAGAGCTTTAGGAAGGAAAAGCGTACCTGCAAACTTGCTTCAATTGCCTTTGGATTCAGGTGGAAGCCAGCTTTCATTGCATATTCACAGTGTCCTAAGCTTTCCAGAGCTATCTTATATGCCTGGAAATAAGTTATTTTTAACAATCAAGATCATAAAGCAAATTATAAGATGACAGAGTTCAATGGAAATAGAAGTCTTAAATTTCTATAGCTATTAAAAGACTCAAGGCCAATTACTACTCTATAACCCTTTGTAATTGGTTCAACATCACAACTTTAACTCCCTCCCTTGTTTCTATCCCATGGAAATCAGTATGTCAGTTCTGAAAAACTTACTTGCAAAGCACTGTCAATTTTTATGTTCAGTTCTTTTAGCTGGTGCTCAGGAATTGCTGCACTTTGAGAACAAAAGAGTTGTTGAACTTCAATTCCTGCCAGGCAACCATCACAGCCTCTTTCTCTTAGCCTAGATGTCGCCTGCAATATATATAGTAACTGGTAGGTAAAAGAGGGTTGCACAGTTCTTGCAACATTAGACCCACAATAACAAGAAAAACTCCCTCAACTAAAATGCAGCAATAAACCATCTAAGCAAATAAACTAGAAGTTCTAGATTGTTTGTATTGCAAAGTGAGCAGCCCAAATTTTGAAAGCCTAATTAACCATCCTGAAGATAAAGGAAATCTCCCTTTATTTTATTTTTATTTTTTTTGAGACAAGGTCTTACTCTGTCACCCAGGCTGGAGTGCAGTGGTGCTATCTCGGCTAACTGCAACCTCCACCTCCCAAGTTCAAGCAGTTCTCCTGCTGAACTCAGCCTCCCGAGTAGCTGGGATTACAGGCGCCCACCACCGTGCCCAGTTAAGTTCTGTATTTCTAGTAGAGATGGGGTTTCATGATGTTGGGTCAGGCTGGTCTTCAACTCCTGACCTCAGGTGATCCACCCACCTCGGCCTCCCAAAAGCTGGGATTACAGGCTTGAGCCACGACACCCGGCCGAAATCTCCCTTTATTTTAGGAACCCTGGAAAAAAGACTTACCTACTTGTTATTTGTTTTATATATACATATATATATTCAGACATTTTTAACTTTCCTGCTTTAAAAAGACAGGTTACCTAGAATATTGGCACTTGGAGTTTCCAGAATAAAAAAAAAAAGAAAGGAAGAACATACATGGTTGGGCATTCCTATACAGTGAAGGAAAAGGCCACATGAATACAGAACAGGAAAATATACATTGGCATGTTAACAGAAAAACAGAGCTTTTGAAATCTGCACAGAAAATTAAATATTTATTGTTCAGTCACTACATATGTTTATGAAGAGTAGATAAGCAAGATAGAAAAGGAGAAACTAATCTCTGTCATTTGATGATTAAATGCAGAAAATATATACATGGATCAGGACAAGAAGAGAATACAGAAAAATATATATTTGATTTATTAGATGGGATTACAGATGAACTGTGTTTAGGTTTCTATTTTTGTTGCAATTCTGTGAACCAAGTAACATTTTTTAGCAGTTAACTTTTGTTCTGCTGGGCCAGTGTAGGAGTTGTAATATTTACAAAACTTGCAGACTACAGGAAAATGACTAGCTGCTATAATGCCGTAAAGTTCCAAAGCTTTGGTTTCACAAACTGTATGTAAACACCCTTCCCTGAAGCCTAAGAGTCTCACAGTTTAAAACTGTTTGACTCTTTCTTAGGATCTTTCAGTCAAATACTTAGCTCACGCAGGGTGCGGTGGCTCAAGCCTGTAATCCCAGCACTTTGGGAGGCTGAGACGGGCGGATCACGAGGTCAGGAGATCGAGACCATCTTGGCTAACATGGTGAAACCCCGTCTCTACTAAAAAATAAAAAAAACTAGCCGGGCGAGGTGGCGGGCGCCTGTAGCCCCAGCTACTTGGGAGGCTGAGGCAGGAGAATGGCCTAAACCCGGGAGGCGGAGCTTGCAGTGAGCTGAGATCCGGCCACTGCACTCCAGCCTGGGCGACAGAGCAAGATTCCATCTCAAAAAAAAAAAACAATTTAGCTCACAAGGTGGTGTATTAGGTTCATGCTGGAGCACAAAGCTGCTCCTTACCCCCTCCTGGAGCTGACAGCCTCATGGCCAAAAAGGTGAACAAGGAAAACATAATTATAAATGGAGAAAAAACACTGAAGGAAACAGAGGACTATACCAGGGAGTGTCCTAGACACCCAGAAAGCAGTATTTAGGGTGAGAATTAGAGGAGAAGGTCATGAATGGAATTGCATGTGTGTGGGGTGGGGTGGGGGTGTCAAGACCTACAGGCGGGTCCATGAAACAGGCCAAGGATCCAAGATAACAAAGGCACATCCAAGGAACTAGAGCCCAGCGAGCGAGGGCAGGGTGGCCACTGATAAGGCTGGCCATCAAGGCAGGAGCCAGACTAGGCAGGTCTAGGCAGGTCTAGGCAGGTCGTGCCGAGGGGTCCACGTGCTACCCTAAGGAAATGAGAAGCAACATCATCCAATTTTAAAATGAAGGAGAGCAAGACAGGGAGGGGAGAAGTAACGATTCCCTGAACGAGGGTAGTGATAAAGGACATGGAAGAAGGGGACAGATCTGGGATAGGATTTTGGAGGTGGGACCTGCCTGGTTTTCTTAAGGACTGGACTAGGTGTGGGGACATGATGGAAATGCTGAAGGATAAATCTCAGCTTTCTCAAGTGAACAACCCAGTGTGGGATGGTACCGCTTACTAGCATAGAGAGGGTCTAGGGAGGAACAGGTGAGTGGAGAGAGGCTATGCGAGACCCCTGGTAGCAGCTGAGCTCAGGTGCCTGAAGCCCACAGGAAGTGGGCGGCTCACTGATCACACACATTTGAGCCCCCTCCCAGGACACAGGTGGCTTTTTGAGTCCAAGACTGTATGGAGAGGCCGGGCGCGGTGGCTCAAGCCTGTAATCCCAGCACTTTGGGAGGCCGAGGCGGGTGGATCACGAGGTCAGGAGATCGAGACCATCCTGGCTAACATGGTAAAACCCCGTCTCTACTAAAAATACAAAAAAACTAGCCGGGCGTGGTGGCGGGCGCCTGTAGTCTCAGCTACTTGGGAGGCTGAGGCGGGAGAATGGCGTGAACCCGGGAGGCGGAGCTTGCAGTGAGCCGAGATCACGCCACTGCACTCCAGCCTGGGAGACACAGCGAGACTCCGTCTCAAAAAAAAAAAAAAAAAAAAAAAAGACTGTATGGAGAACCCCTAAGGAGAAGGGCGCTATAACTGAGCCTGGAGAAACTCATTCAGAAGTTGTGTTGAGGAAGGAGAGGCCAGTAAACTAGATGAAGAAAGGATGACCCAAGAGAAAAGAAAGCTTGGTTCCTGGATGTCACAAGATGAGCGTATTTCCAGGGAGGAATATTCTCCACACTGCTGTGAGCTGCTGAAAGTTGTTGAAAGGCTTCCCTGGATTTGAAAACACGGAAGGAAGGCACCAATGACCTTGATAAGAGAAGGCATGTTCTTTTATAGGAGTGGAAGCCAGATTTCAGCAAGCTGAATGACATCATGTACATAAAGTTTCAGACTGTGTAAAATAATACCTTATATATGGATACATTCATATATGGAAAAATACTAAAATACGCACAAGAATCACAGGCTTCAAATTCAAAAGAGGTTATTTCTAGAGACAAAGGGATGAATAAGAAAGTGGAGAGGTACAAAAGGGATTCAAGTGAATTTGCAGACTGGGTGCAGGAGCCTAGGAGCTGGGGACCAGCCTGGGAACATAGCAAGACCCTGTCTTTGCAAAAATAAATAAACAGTAAAATAAAATAAATAATTAGCCAAGCATGGTGGTGCATGCCTATAGTCTGAGCTACTCAGGAGGACTGCTTGAGCCAAGGAGGTCAAGACTGCAGTAAGCTGCACACCAGCCTGGGCAACAAAGCAAGACACAGTCTTTAAAAAAAAAAAAAAAAAAGGTGCACTGGTGATACTTTTCTGTTAAAAATATGTAACAGGCATGAGCAAATATGGCAGGCAGCTAAAAGGAAGATACTGATGGGTATGAAATGTTCTATATGCCTGAAATACTTCAACAATAATTACTTTTTAGACTACTCTGGGTAAACTGTCTATAGGGTGTGCCAGGAGCAGTAAGGAGCCACAGGGTGCAGTAAAAATAAAACAGTAATTTTTTAGAATGAATGAAAAGTGAAAGAAAGGCAGACAACTACTCCAAGAAGTTGGCTGAGAAAAGAGCAGAGAAATGGACTTTTCTGTGGGAAGCATCTTTGTATACTGGCGGGAACAGGCTGAGGATGAGGGCGAGAAAACACTGGGTCACACCACAGAAGTTGGGCCCTCGACGATGGGGGCAAGGAGGGCACCGGGCAATCCTCGACAGGAGGAGACAGCACCTCCCCTGCTGTCATGAGGCAGGAGAAGGAAGAAAAGATGGGTGTGAAGTGGGGTGGCAGGGGCGGGGGTGGCTTGGCCACATGAGGAAGAAGGGCTGCCATCAGGGAGATTCTATTTTCTCAGTGTAGTGGGAGGTGGCATCACTGGCTGAAAGCAAAGGAGTGTAAAAAGAGCAGAAAGGCCTGGACAGACTAAAATGGTGGCAGAAAAGGTCAAGGTGAAAAGGTCAAGAGAGCACTCGGAGGCCTCCTACTGTGGGCTGGTCCTCAGCATGAGTGGTCCAGAAGATGGAGCAGGGGACCAAGGCAGGTGTTAGGTTCACATGTGTGAGCTGAACAGTCAGGAGGCTGGGGCCCAGCAGCCAAGAGGACACCAAGGGCTGTAAAGTCACACGACAAGGCGACAAGGCGCAGGTCTGGACCTCAGGGTCCAGCCATCTACAATAAAGCCAACTGGTCCCACCCCCACACACAGCCTCCAATTAGCATTCCAGGGCCTTTCTGATGAACAGAAAGCCAGCTCAAGGAAAGTCTTTGGCATGAAAGACAGACCAAAACATGCAAGCAAACAGGAAAAAGACCAAAACATGCAAGCAAACAGTGAAAATTAAAAAGAAATGACAACAATGCAGCAAATGGCATGAAACTGAATAATAAAAAAACTAGAGACTGGACAATATTAAGATGTGAAAAATCATGTTTTGAAAATTTTACTAATGAAAATTTCCAAAACATAAAATGAAATACTTTGCCAAGTTCATTATGGAATGATGTGAACTAGACATTAATGAATCACTATACTGTTAACTATAAATTATGGTTTACTCTGTGTTTGCCTTTTGGGATAGTTTTAAAAAATTATTTTTTGGCCCGGGTGGTGCCTCATGCCTGTAATCCCAGCACTTTGGGAGGCCAAGTCAGGTGGATCACCTGAGGTCAGGAGCTTGAGACCATCCTGGCCAGCGTGACAAAACCCCATCTCTACTAAAAATACAAAATTGGCTGGGCATGGTGGCGGGCACCTATAATCCCAGCTACTGAGGAGGCTGAGGCAGGAGAACTACTTGAACCCGGGAGGCGGAGGGTGCAGTGAGCGGGGATTGTGCCACTGCACTCCAGCCTGGGCGAAAGAGCAAGACTCTGTCTCAAAAAAAAAAAAAAAAAGAAAAGAAAATTATCTTTTACTCTGTAAAATGGAGCAGTAAGTCCTAGTTAAAGTCTCAACTTCTAATGTTTATTTTTTATTTCTCATACTGGAAACAAAGATGTAGTAAAATGCCTACAAGAAATGTCACCCATGGCCAGGAGTGGTGGCTCACACCTGTAATCCCAGCATTCTGAAAGGCCAAGGAGGGTGGATCACCTGAGGTCAGGAGCTCGAGACCAGCCAGGCCAACATGGTGAAACCTCATCTCTACTAAAAATAAAAAAATTAGCCTGGCGTGGTGGTGTGTGCCTGTTATCCCAGCTACTCAGGAGGCTGAAGCAGGAGAATTGCTTGAACCTGGGAGGTGGAGGTTGCAGTGAGCCAAGATCACGCCATTGCACTCCAGCCTGGGCAACAAGAGCGCAACTCTGTCTCCCAAAAGAAATGTCACTGATCATAGGCAAAAGTCTCCTTAAAACAGACTTTTTCAGAGCTGTTTTTGATTGCCTTTTATTTAAGCTTAAATGCTTCTGGCTGTGGAAAAGGAATAGAGAATGCCACATCAGAGTGACTAGGAAAGCAACCCTGTGCTAGGCTGGAATCGCCCCACCGGAGTGGCTCCCTGCAGCCCACCATTCAGTCATAAGGTTGTCACCACGAGAGGAGACTCGCACAATTCTCCCCCACGTTATTGCTGATGACCATGCCACACCATCCCACACCACTGTGCTCTCTATCCACTAGGGAGCCAACCTCTGGTCTAGCTCTTGCATGATGGTTAGATTTTATAAACATATCTGCTGTGCTGGGAAATAGCCAATCTTCCAAGGGATAAAAGACTTCATGTTGGTCCGGTGTGGTGGCTCATGCCTGTAATCCCAGCACTTTCAGAGGCCAAGGCAGGTAGATCACAAGGTCAGGAGTTCAAGACCAGCCTGGCCAAGATGGTGAAACCCTGCCTCTACTAAAAATACAAGACTTAGCTGGGCTAAAATACAAAAATTAGCCAGGCGTGGTGGCGGGCACCTGTAATCTCAGCTACTTGGGAGGCTGAGGCAGAGAATTGTTTGAACCCAGCAGGCGGAGGCTGCAGTGAGCCAAGATCGTGCCACTGTACTCCAGCCTGGGTGAGAGGGCGAGACCCCGTATCAAAAACAAAAAACAAAAAACAAAAAAAAACTTCATGAAGTCACATAAAGCATACTAGAGAACTGCTCAAATCACATGTAAAGCAACTGACAAATGAGGATGTAGGCAGAGTTAGACCAATTAAGAATCTTGTCCACGCCTGTAATCCCAGCACTTTGGGAGGCCAGAGGCAGGCAGATCACGAGGTAATCCCAGCACTTTGGGAGGCCGAGGCAGGCAGATCACAAGGTCAAAAGATCAAGATCATCCTGGCTAACACGGTGAGACCCCGTCTCTACCAAAAATAAAAATAAAAAAAAAACAAAAAAAGCCGGGCGTAGTGGCAGGCGCCTATAGTCCCAGCTACTCAGGAGGCTGAGGCAGGAGAATGGCGTGAACTCGGGAGGCAGAGCTTGCAGTGAGCCAAGATCACGCCACTGCACTCCAACCTGGGGGACAGAGTGAAACTCCATCTCAAAACAAAACAAAACAAAACAAAAAAGAATCTTGTCTGGGCACAGTGGCTCATGTCTGTAATCCCAGCACTTTGGGAGGCAGAGGTAGGTGGATCACTTGAGCCCAGCAGCTCAAGACCAGCCTGGACAACACAGTGAGACTCCATCTCTACCAAAAAAAAAAAAAAATAGAATAATATTAATAGTAATAATAATAATAATAAGCTAGACATGGTGGCATGAGCCTGTAGTCCCAGCTACTTGGAAGAGGCTGAGGTGGGAGGATCTCTTGAGCCTGGAGGTCCAGGCTGTAGTGAGCCTTGATCACAGCACTGCACTTCAGCCTAGGCAGCAGAGCGAGACCCTGTCTCAAAAAAAAAAAAGAAAGAAAGAAAGAAAAAGAAAAGAAAAACTTAAAGAATTTAAAAAGTTTCAAATATTCCAAGCCCTGCTATAGGGAATGATTTGACTAGCAAAAAACAGACAAAATTCCCTGTGTCCACTGAGCTCTCACCCTGTTGTGGTTTTATCTTTGGAGCCTGCCATCCCATCTGTCTGCCAAACACTCCTGCTCGCTTGCCTCGATGCCTGGCTGGCCACTTACCCTCCCCAGACAGCTCCACCCCGTCTTTCCTGACTTGGGTGCCAGCCTCTTCTCACTGGTGCCCCATCTTAGCTTTCCTGCAGCACTACTGTTCAGAGACATGACCCTCCCTTCCTCTGGCTCCCGCACATCTCCATCCTGGCCCCTTAACCCTGTTTTTGTAAGCCTATTCTCCCAGCAGGCTGTGAGTAGAGGTTGTCATCCTAGTGCCTGGCACAAAGTGGGCATTCACAAAGATGTTCACTGTTAAATGAATGAACAAGCTAATGAAACAGTTTAAAATGTACATTTCTAAATAAAATGGCTCTTTTGAGAATCAACAGGCAAAGGCCCTCTGGAGCCTCTCCTATTTGAACACAGGTACCAATCTCCCCAAAGCCAGGGTTACCTCAGCAGCCCCCCGCCAGGACCGCACAGCTTCTTCCAGTTCAGGTGTGTGGCCCATGCCAGATAAGCTGCCGCCACTGCTGCTGTTCTTTTTTTCTGGCACAATGACCTCAGCAAAGCAAGAGTGAGCCACCGGCTGGACCTTCTGTAATGCATGAGTCAAAAACTGGAAATGGACTTGCACCACAGTCAGGAAACATCGCCCCAACACCTGTGAAAACAAGACAGCCAGGGATGTTTAGGTTGTGGGTTGCTGTTGGATTCACGCAGTAAATTTTCAGTGACCAACTTAATAGAAGCAATGGTTAACTGGAATTCCAAAATCATACAAAGGTAAAAGGCCACCATGCTTCAGAAGGATCTGCCTTTGTTTTTGTGTTTGGACCTCGGTGACTGATGCCTAGAAGTCAAAACATTTCCATCAAATAACAAGGTCCAAGGTTGAAATAAGTCTTCCCATTTCCCACCAACTTGCCCCAATCCTGTTCTCCACTCCCTACATCTGGACTCACACCACTTCTGGTGTCTTTGAGCTCCTGCTGAACCACAGTCATCCACAACTGCAATTATGTCCACACAGTATTCAGAAGGTAAAGAAGAAAACTGTGCAACTGAAAATCTGAAAGAAGGCCAATTTGACCATAAGACATTCCATTGAAAATGGAATCCAAATATACTGGTTATTTTAGTAAGAGTGTTAACATAGTTATTAACATAGTCATATGTCATCTTTCCAGTCTTACGAAACAAAGCTGACAGACCAGTCTTCCAGGAGTCAAGAAAATATAATGGACAGCTCCATTCATGAGTACTATTAGCCTGATATATATCCGTGATTGGCTGCTAATAGACCAAGTAGGAAATTAACTTAAAAAATACTATACACATAAATATGTAATTATAATAAGATGTATACTAAATACATACTACGTGCCACAAACATTTTCAGATATGATTGTGCATTTCTCTGGCAGCCTTCTGGTATGGGCTAAGGCTGTTCTGACAGCTCCTTTGCTGCTCCTCCCTGTTACTCTCTTGCGTAAACCAGTTACAATGTGTTCTCTATCATTTATTATTTATCTTTCTTTTTTTTTGAAATGGAGTCTCGCTCTGTCACCCCGGCTGGAGTGCAGTGGCATGATCTCGGCTCACTGCAACCTCCACCTCCCGAGTTCAAGCGATTCTCTGACCTGAGTGCACCATCACACCCAGCTAATTTTTGTATTTTTCAGTAGAGATGGGGTTTCACCATGTTGGCCAGGCTGGTCTCAAATTCCTGACCTCAGGCACTCCACCTGCCTCGGCCTCCCAAAGGGCTGGGATTACAGACGTCAGCTACCATGGCCGGCCTTATTTCCTCTTTAACACAGGGCAAAAACCTGCCACTTACAAAGCAACCTGACCACAAACCTTCCAGATTATTGACATTTTTTCCTAATCTCTCATAGTTGTTTTGCCCACATCAGATCTGACAATAATACCAACAAAAACCTTTTGTAGCTCTTTTATCCTGTTTCCTAATAATCTTTTTGTGGAAGATATTTTATATTTCTTTGGCTTATGCAGATTACTTACTCACAACTTACTTTACTGAGTTTGCAATTCACCCAACTGAGCAGGAGTGGACCTGAGAGAGCCAGCCCTCAGCCCACTGCCTCGTGGAAGTAGTAAAGGTCAGGGAACTATGGCCATTGCTTTTTACAAGGAACCAAAATCCAGCACAAGTGCCCATGCACTGTCCTGACCCTTGAGCAGCACACAGTAAGACTCAACCTTCCTCTCCCCTCAGATGAACACGTGGACTCTCTGCCTTGTGGCATGCACGTGGACCTCTTACCCTGCCTTACCTCACGCACATGCGCAGATTCCTTGGGCGCAGTGCGCAGGTGGACCTCTCGCCTCGCCTCAGCATCTACCCTTTGCCACATGCCCTCTCAGTTCCCACGAGTCAGAGCTGTTTCCTAGAGAAGCAGGGGCAAGCCAGTTCCCAGCATGACACTTACTCTCTCTGAATCCCTCCTCACCCCGTGGAAATCACCAGGACCAACTAAAGCAAACAAAAAACCGCACACAAATCTCACACCAAAGCATCCGCCCTCCAGAGTGAACAACTGGCATTACAGGCTGAAGTCCCCCAAACTCCTGGGCTTCCACTCACACCTCCTCAGAGCACTTCCCCCAGTGCTCTGTGCTAGACTGGGCAGGGTGAGGGACACAGAGGCAGCGCACCCAGGCCAGTTAGACAGGTGCCAGGAGTAGAATAAGCAGCAGCTATTCAGTCCTATAGAGCACACAGACAGCTTTAGTGGAGCAAGCAGCCTGGACGTGACCAACGCTGAAGAGTCACATGGGCTAGAGCATTCAATCCCAGGAACCACCCTATGAGGTCATCCTCCCTTCACAGACAACAAGATCAAGATATAGAAAGGCTATGAAATATTGTCAAGGTGATACAAACTAGATGTGGTGGACCAGTCACCTGACTCAAATGTCCATGCCCTTCACTTGTGTGCCCCACTGCCTTCAGCAGACTCTAAACTGGGATCGACTGGCACATGACAGAAACTCCACCTTAAATGGTGTAGGCTGAAGGTATCCTCAATCTCCTCATCCACTGCAGACACAGGGAGGAGGAGTGAGCTGGCTCCCCAGGGACACAAACTCTTCCTCCCTCTCCTTCCTCAGCACCTTGGCAGCTATGGGAAGCTGGAGGAGCAGGAGAAAGGGAAGACGCCATGCTCCATTAGCTCTGGGTTCACACGCTCACAGCTCTGACGGACACAACTGAGTCATTCATTCTCTCAATAAATATATAACATGGGGATGCCTAATACGCACCAAGCACAAGGAGCTGGGAACACTACCGGAAAGAGAATGAGCAAGTCCCTGCTCTCACCAGGGTGACATTCTAATGGGGGAGTCAACAGGCAATGAACAGATATGCAAGGTCGGGTGCTGCTGGGAAAGGAACACAGGCGGGTGGGAAGGAAAAGGCTCTCCGAGGAAATGACCAAGGGCAAAGAGAGAGCTACCCTATCACCTCCTAAGGGGCAAAGTTCTGAGGAATGGCTAAAGGCCTGAAGGAGGGCCCCCAGATCAAGAACAGGATGCTCTCTGACAAGGCCATCACCCCTGGGGAGAATGAGGTAGAGGAAGCCCTCTTGCTATGGGGTGGCAGTAAGAAAGGCAGAACGCTGCCGTAGGAAGGAGTGGGGTAAGAGACTCGGGTCAGTTTTTTTTTTTTTTTTTTTTTTTTTTTTTGAGACGGAGTCTCGCTCTGTCGCCCAGGCTGGAGTGCAGTGGCGCGATCTCGGCTCACTGCAAGCTCCGCCTCCCGGGTTCCCGCCATTCTCCTGCCTCAGCCTCCTGAGTAGCTGGGACTACAGGCGCCTGCCACCGCGCCCGGCTAATTTTTTGTATTTTTAGTAGAGACGGGGTTTCACTGTGGTCTCGATCTCCTGACCTTGTGATCCGCCCGCCTCGGCCTCCCAAAGTGCTGGGATTACAGGCTTGAGCCACCGCGCCCGGCTCGGGTCAGTTTTAAAAGGCATTGTCTGTGTTGTCTCCACCACTTAGGACCTGTTTGACCTTGGATGAGTCATTTAACCTAAGCTTCTTTCCTATAAATAAGGAATGAGGACAACAGCTCAGCCACTGTGCACCTCCCTCTCCTACCCAGGATGCCTGGAGACCAACTCAGTCATACAAATTATGATTGTAACAAAATATCTACGCTGTAAATAACTTATTCAAAGCCAATCAAACCAATGTTAATGTTGGACCTTGGAAACAGCCGTTTCATCAGATAGCTGCTCTAAAAATTTACCCAGAGTAGCAGATACATAACCACCACCTTCTCTTAAGAGACTACAGAGCTCAACCTCTTGCCTGCCTTTGCCCACCTTTCCTCTATGAGGATCTCATGTCTTAGCTGAGCTCCCCGCCTGAAACAGACCCCACTCTCCTTGACCCAGGGATGAGCCAGTCCTTGGGTGTCTTCCTGACATAAATTTGGGAGTGTGTGACCCCAGGACTGTGGAAAGCTATTTTCTCCTTCACATGGAGAAAGTTTCCTGGACTGTGTGGTTCAAATTGCAGAACAGGTATGGGAAGCTGGGGATGAGCAGAGTGGCCAAAGGCAGGCATTTAAGTTTAAAATGCCAGTGAAGCTCTATCAACAGCTACCATTTTTTGAGTGTTTAAATACCAAGCACTTTACGTTTGGTGAACCATCCCTGTGGGGTGTGAGCAATTCACCCATTTTACTGATGACAACACTGAGGTTTACTGAGATAAAGAAACTTGCTCAATGTCAAGCAGGTAATAAGTGGGGATCTGACACCAGGTCTGTCTGACTCCAAAAGTTGTGTTGCCAACCACCAGACTACACTTTCTTCCTTTGACAAGACCTAGAATGTAGCCACAATAGTGGATAAATACTAATCAGAGGAGGAGCTATGGATTACAGACGGCTATCGGGGTCTACTGAATGAGAGCCTGTTTTCTAGCAACCTTGATGTTGGAGGAGAAGCGTGCATGTTTACCTTCCTATTCCTTTGCACACATACCACATCTGCTGCTAAGGATGTTGTGTTCATGTACGTGACCAGAATACCTTTTCTTTTTGATGATATTTATATTTTATTCAGATTGTAAAACAGTTTTTAATTTCAGGCCTTCCTATTTGGAGCCCCAAAAGACTACCCTTTCTTTTTTTTTTTTTTAGACGGAGTCTTGCTCTGTGGCCCAGGCTGGAGTACAGTGGCACAATCTCGGCTCACTGCAAGCTCCGCCTCCCAGGTTCCTGCCATTCTCCTGCCTCAGTCTCCAGAGTAGCTGGGACTATACGCGCCTGCCACCACGCCCGGCTAATTTTTTGTATTTTTAGTACAGACGGGGTTTCACTGTGTTAGCCAGGATGGTCTCGATCTCCTGACCTCGTGATTCGCCCGCCTCGGTCTCCCAAAGTGCTGGGATTACAGGCATGAGCCACCGTGCCTGGCCAAGATCACTCTTTCTATACCACTGCAGTTGTTGAAGATCAACCTACATGTCAACTCTGCTTTCCTGGAATATTTCAAAGTTTAGTTGCAGCTATTCCTCTTCTAGGCTCAGGTCTGACTCAGCCTGTAATACCTGCATGTGGTTGGAATTATGGAGTGCCCAAGTCCACCCCATTTCCCAAAACATGGTGTGATTTTCACATCAATACAAATAATTTCTCACTAAGTTCACTGTTCTGCTCAACTCCATGAACTCGAGTTCATCTTTTTTATATCCCTTTAGAGTGAGGAACAAGTAAAACTCTCATACATCCATTTATTTCTGATTACTTTAAAAACCCAGTGTAAGTAGGTCCAAGATGGGTGCTTGCATTAGAAATTCCAAAGCATTCAATCATTTCTTTCTCTTCAATACTCATTTATACCTTAAATGTTACATTAGGTTCCTAGTGTCCTCAACCTTGTTCTTAATGAGGTCTCTTTTGTTCTGATGATCACTGGATTCATTACATAATGAGCTACACACTAGAATGTGACACAAAGACCCAGAGATAAAGAGAATGCAGTACACCATGCCTGGACTATAGAAAGTAATTATGAAGATTATGCTACAGTAGAAAAATGTAAGAAACAGGCTTACTGAAACTAATAAGTAAAAAACTAACTAAAGAACAACCCAGTCTCCTTGCAGTCAGCAATAACCTAGAGCATAGAAAAGCTGCCATGCTATGTTTAGAACAAATGAGGGAGAGAAAGAAAGCTCATGCCCAAGGGTGTCGGAACCAACACCAAATGCTAATAATTCACACAAGAGTACATTCTGCCCCCGGACACGCTGCTTCACTGCTGGTGATAATAACAGCATGGGCAGTTTCTGAGTTCATATTTCATGGGCAATGCACTGTGGTGCACAAAACCTTTTGTATCAGTAATACTCATCATCAATAAGTCAGGGGGGGAAAGATTAGCTATACAAACATACAAATAGTTCTAAATATTCCTAAATAGGTATAACCATTGATTGTATGATTCCTAACAGCCCATATTTGAACCTATAGATTTTTTTTTTTTTGCAAAAAGTAGATTGTGTGTTGTTTTATAGTTTGCTTTCCAAAATAAAATATATTAAAAATTTGTTACCATATCAATATACATAGTAAGTTTTATATTTCAGCTACACTGCTATAAATCTTAACACACCTAATAATAATAATTACCAAATATCATCCAGGGAAAAAATGAAATGCCACTCAAGATAACTAAGTCCATGTTAATTACTATTGAGTAATTTTTCCCATTCAAAATGCAAGTTTTTGCCAGGCACAGTGGCTCATGCCTGTAATCCCAGCACTTTGGGAGGCTGAGGCAGGCGGATCATTTGAGGTCAAGAGTTCAAGACCAGCCTGGTCAACATGGTGAAACCCTGTCTCTACAAAAAATACAAAAATTAGCCGGGCATGGTGGTGCACGCCTGTGATTCCAGCTCCTCGGGAGGCTGAGGCAGGAGAATCGCTTGAACCTGGGAGGCAGAGGTTGCAGTGAGCCAAGATCACAACGCTGCACTCCAGACTGGAAGAAAGAGCGAGACTCCATTTCAAAAAATAAATAAAAACAAAATGCAAGTTTTCTCCATAATACACTGTGGGTTTATATAGGGCAGAGATAAAAATATATTTAAGTTATCCTGATATATGGCCTCAGGAGCCCATCAGAGGTCAGAAAATTCTTTTTGTTCGCAAGTGTACTTTTTGTTAAAATTTGTCACTTCCATCAAGAATACTAAAATACCTCAATTGATAAACCGATTACAAAGGCAAACAGGAAACTGGCAAATAGAAATCAGTCTCCAATCAGTCTCCATATGCCAGTCTCCTTATCATGACATATCACTTGGGTGAGGCCACTCTGTCACACTGGATGCCTTGCATGTTACCGCACTGAGACAGAGATCCCAATATCCACATCTGACAGGGACACTCCCAGCCGGCTGTATGTGCACAGTGTTCCAAGTGGTATAACTATGGCAAATCTTGGAATGGGGTGGAGAGGAGGCCTCACCTCCCTTCAGCAGCAGCACCCTTGCTTCATTTCCTTCCTAGCTCTCCAGCTGTTCCAGTTTCAGACTCCTGCGCGGCTTCCTATTCATCTTCTGACTGTGAATGTGGGAGTGCCCCAGGGTTTACTATTCTCCAACTACGCTCTTCCTTGATGACCTCCTTTAGTTCTCTAGCTTTACATTCATCTACTGACTGAGGGTCTCCAAGTTCTGGACCTCAACCCTCAACTCCAGATTTGTGTATGCAACTATCCTCTAGAAATCACCCATGGGATATCTAACAGGCATCACAGACCTATTATCTGAACTTACTCTTCCTCACTACTCCCCATCTCAGTAAATAGTACTACCAGAGAGTGACTACCAGAGGCTGGTAGCCAGAGAGTGACTACCAGAGGCTGGTAGCCAGAGAGTGACTACCAGAGCACTACCAGGGAGTGACTCCAGAGTGATTTACCAGAGTAAATAGTACTACCAGAGAGTACTACATAGCACTACCAGAGGGTGCTCATGTCATAAATCATGCAAAATACAACTGCTGAAATATTTATCAGCCTTTATTTATTTATTTATTATTTTAATTTTTATTTTTCTGAGATGGAGTTTCACTTTTGTCACCCAGGCTGGAGTGCAACGGTGCGATCTTGGGTCACCGCTACCTCCGCCTCCCAGGTTCAAGCGATTCTCCTGCCTCAGCCTCCCGAGTAACTGGGACTACTGGCATTCATCCCCATGCCCAGCTATTTTTTGTATTTTTAGTAGAGATGGGGTTTCACCATGTTGGCCAGGCTGGTCTCAAACTCCTGACCTCAGGTGATTCACCCGCCTCAGCCTCCCAAAGTGCTGGGATTACAGGCATGAGCCACTGCACCTGGCCGCAGCCTTTAAAAAGAAGGAAATTCTGATGCTAGCCTTAAAAAGAAATTTAAAGCTCACGAATGAGCCTTAAAGACATTATGCTAAGTGAAACACACTTGTCACAAAAGGACAAATATTCTATGGGTCCATTTATACGAGGTTCCTAGTCAAATTTATAGAGACACAAAGAAAGGTTGTTGCCAGGAGCTGGGAGGAGAGGGGAACCAGGAGTTATTGTTGAACAGGTACAGAGTTTCAGTTTAGGAAGATAAGAAAGTTCTAGAGATGGATGGTGGTGATGCTTGCACAACAATGTGAGTGTACTTAACACTACTGTACACTTAACAATGGTTAAAATGGCAAAATTTATGTTACATATATTTTACCGCAGTAAAAATACATATAACTACTTCTAGTCACCTCTGCTACCCTTCTATTCCAAACTACTATCATCCCTCACTTAGACTGCTCTAATAGCCCCTTAACTAGTCTTCCTGCTTCCATTTAATTAGAATCAGGTTTATCTACATATAACAAAACAAAAACAGAAACAGGCCAGGCATGGTGACTCACACCTGTAATCCCAGCACTTTAGGAGACCCAGACAGGAGGATCGCTTAAGCCCAGGAGTTTGAGACCAGCCTGGGCAACACTGTGAGGCTCCATCTCTACAGTAAAAAAAAAAAAAAAAAAATTAATTAAAATCAAACCCAAAACCAATATAGTGGCTTAAATAAGAACGATGTTGCCGAGTGCAGTGGCTCATGCCTGTAATCCCAGCACTCTGGGAGGCCAGGGTAGGTGGATCACCTGAGGTCAAGAGTTCGAGACCAGCCTGACCAACATGGTAAAACCCCGTCTCTACTAAGAATGCAAAAATTAGCCGGGCGTGGTGGCACACGCCTGTAATCCCAGCTGCTTGGGAGGCTGAGGCAGGAGAATCGCCTGAACCCAGGAGGCAGAGGTTGCAGTGAGCCGAGATCACACCATTGTACTCCATTGTACTCAAGAGTGAAACTCCATCTCAGACGGGGAAAAAAAAACAATGATGTTTATATTTTTCTAAGATAAAACAAATCCAGAGCAGAGGGACCAGGGCTGGAATAGAGATGCCAGGGCATCACAAGGAGCCTGCTTCCCAGCTTTCTGCTCAGCACACTCATGCGAGGCTCCCATTTCTAGGTGACTTCACGGTTGGAAATGGCTAAATGGCCCTCGGCCATTCTGCACGCACTGGAGATGGTAGAAAATTGGGGGAGAAAGGATCACCCATTTCCCCTTAAGAAGACGTCCCAGTAATCTCATGCAGTACTTCTAGTTACACCGTCAAGAACCAGATCTTATTCAAGTGACCACTCCCAGCTTTAAGGAACTAAGAGTAGTCCTTATTCCAGGCACAGTATGGAAAACAAAATGAGAGTTTGTTACTAAGAAAAAAGGGCAGCTTGGGCAATGTAATGGAATCCTGACTCTACAAAAAAAAATACAGTTTAGCTGGGTGTGGTGAAGTGCACCTGTAGACCCAGATAGTTGGGAGGCTGAGACAGGAGAATCACTTGAGCCCAGGAGTTCAGGCTGCAGTGAACTGTGATTGTGCCACTGCACTCCACCCTGGGCAACAAAGTGAAATCCTGTCTTGGGGGGAAAAAAAGGTAAAGAAAGAAAGAAGAAAGGAAAAAAGAAAAAAGAGATTGTATATTGAGAGGCAGTTACCAGTATCTCCTCACTCTCCCCATGGCCTACTGGGCTATCTGCCCTGCCCCCACTTGGATGCGCTCTTGGTTAGGCAGGAGGTTCTGGTACGAGGGCTGGCCCTGGCACAGTGGGTGTGGGGAGAGGAGCAGTTGAAAGTTTTGCCGAATCAACAGACTTGAGGCTATTTTCCATCTGCATCACAGCACTCATCACACCTAGTGCCACTGTCTATTTATTTATCTGGCCTACCAGTCCTGGAGCGCTTTTATTGACCCTGTCATCTGTGCAATGCTTGCAGCTAGCTCATGTGTATTTATCGAGGCGGGTGGGTGGCTCAGCTGGAAGAAGAGGAAGGCAGGGCAGGTGGCTGGGCCTACTCAGGAGCGGTCCTAGTGAGAGCAAGGGTGCTCAGGGGTGCCTCCACATCAGGCTGTTTCTGATTTCCTGGCTCTGGACATTTCGCCATTAGCAGAGGGGCAAGGCAGCCTGTTCTCACAGTGGGATGGCCTCTGCCAACAAGCCCCTCTGCACTAGACTGCCCTGGCCCGAGGCAGCGGGGAGGCAGCAGACACATAGGACACATAACCCCTTCGCTGGCTGGCCTCAGAAGGACTACAGGCAAATGCTGTTTTATGGGTGCTCAGGTTCCTGGTTTGTAAAGAGGAGGGAGGCTGCCAGAACAGGCCATATCCAATCCTGTGAGGTCTCCCAAGCTGACCAGAACCAAAAAAATTAATTCAGGAGAGCCAGTTCTATCTGAAATTATATTCCATGAACTCTCCTATTTGTTTCCTTCTAATCTACCCACCAAACCTAATTTTTCCAGCAAATTCACTCAAGCCTTTTCAGCAACTCAAAATTTTAAATCCTACTCTCTGAAAAGACAGCAACATTGTCATTCAATCACTAGTCCCCCAAATTAGCAACATTTCATTCTTTCCTTGACTCCTACCCTGCTGCTGGCCTCCCACTTTCAGAGAGGGTCTTTTCTCTGTTCCCATTTTCTCCTTTGATTCACTTTTATTCTCTTCATTTTTTTGAAGAACACATGCTTTTCTCTTCATCCCTATACCTTGGGTTTTCTAACTACTCAATAATGGTCCCTTTCTGTTAGAAGACCACTTCACATGCGAAAACTCCTCCATGAAATGGAGTTATTTATTGGGTACTCATACATTACACTTTTAATACATTCCTGAATTTCTCTCCCTTTTTGCAAACTTGGAAAAGGTCCAGACAGACACAAAAGCATGTACCCATCAAAACGCTTCAATCCTATGGCCAGGCACAGTGGCTCATGCCTATAATCCCAGTGTTGTGGGAGGCTGAGGTGAGAGGATCACTTGAGCCCAGGAGTTTGAGATCAGCCTGGGCAAACAGCAAGATCCTGTCTCTACAAAAAAATTAAAAGTTTCGGCCAGGCGCAGTGGCTCAAGCCTGTAATCCCAGCACTTTGGGAGGCCGAGACGGGCGGATCACGAGGTCATGAGATCGAGACCATCCTGGCTAACATGGTGAAACCCCGTCTCTACTAAAAAAAAATACAAAATACTAGCCGGGCGAGGTGGTGGGCGCCTGTAGTCCCAGCTACTCGGGAGGCTGAGGCAGGAGAATGGCATGAACCCGGGAGGCGGAGCTTGCAGTGAGCTGAGATCCGGCCACTGACCTCCAGCCTGGGCGACAGAGCGAGACTTCGTCTCAAAAAAAAAAAAAAAAAATTAAAAGTTTCAATTCCATTAACATTTTGCCATGTTTTTTCCATCTATCCTTCCCCATCATTTTTTTTTTTTTTTTTTTGAAGCAAATCCCAGTCAACCAAGACTCAGTAGGTGTTCAAGCTTCCCAAATTCTCTTTTAAACATTATCTTTTTTGGCCGGGTGCGGTGGCTCAAGCCTGTAATCCCAGCACTTTGGGAGGCCGAGACGGGCGGATCACGAGGTCAGGAGATCGAGACCATCCTGGCTAACACGGTGAAACCCCGTCTCTACTAAAAAAAATACAAAAAACTAGCCAGGCGAGGTGGCGGGCGCCTGTAGTCCCAGCTACACAGGAGGCTGAGGCAGGAGAATGGCGTAAACCCGGGAGGCAGAGCTTGCAGTGAGCTGAGATCCGGCCACTGCGCTCCAGCCCCGGCGACAGAGCGAGACTCCGTCTCAAAAAAAAAAAAAAAACAAAAAACAAAAAACATTATCTTTTTTACATTTGGTTTGAATCTCAACTCCAAAAGGTAATTTTATTTGGTTGTTATATTGTTTAACTCTCTTTTAATCCAGAACAGTACATTCTGTGTAATTTTTTTTTAATGCTACTGACTTGTTAAACAAATCAGGTCAACTTATTACAGGATATACCACATTCTGAATTTGTCTGGTTGCTTTCTCGTGGTATTGCATAACTTGCGTCACTGCACCCCACATTTCCTGTAGACTGGATTCATTTTAGAAGCTAGATTAGATTATTTCAGGTTTTTTTTTTTTTAAGAGGGAGAAGTAGAATAATATTATTAATATTAGAGATGTTGTGTGGTTCTTACTGCAGCACATCAGGAGACATAATTACCTGCCTCCATTTCCATGACACTAAGGCTGATCAATGGGATTTGGGTGGGGAAGGCCTAATTCTCCCAAATGCGGTTCCTCAGCAACCTTCCAACAAATGGTTTCATCCTCCACTGTTGGCCACTGGTTGAGTCACTGAATTGATCATGGTCTGCAAAGTGGAGATTTTTCTCTCATCCATTAGGGCTATTTGGTTACCATGAAAAACAGTTTCTACCGGAAAAGCAGGAAATTTGCTTACTTCCTTACTTTTCTCCTTTTAATGGGCAATTATCAGAATAATGAGTTGGTTGCACATGCCTGTCTCAATTAAAGTCAAAGGGTCCAGTCCCTCCACAGTGACAGATGCCCACTGGTCCTGGTGGCTTCCACCCACATAGAATGGGCTAGGCAGATGGTAAATCATGTTTGTTGACCACAATGCAAATTTACAGAATCACCCAAATTCCAGCTGCTTAATTAAGTACAGCTTCCTCTACAGGCTAAAGTCTGAAGACAATTTAGGTAATGGCAGATTCACCTCAGCAAAAAAGCAAGCCAAAAAAGACTGACCTGAAATTGGCAAGTTTCAAAATTGGATTCATACAAGCTTTTTATGAGGTGACCTTCAGTTTCTGATTAGCAGCAGCAATATGAACTTTCATCTGGCACATACCATTAGGAAATATTTACTCCATAATCCGTTACGGAAGATCTACCAGTCAAAACAAGTAACACTGACTTTTACCTTTAGGGCAAAAAAAAAAAAAAAAAAAAGAAGGAACAGGATGCACATTTAATTCCATTAAGGTTAATGCAAATCATATTTCTGAAACCAGTTTCTAATATTTTCCATTATTGTTACTCTACAATATTTTTGGCATATATCTATCCAAAATAAATGTTAATATACCTGAATAAAGGTCCTTAATTAAGAGTCAGTCAGCACTCACAGATAAATTATTTCAAACATATTGATGGGTAATCACATATATACAAAAGAAATTTGTCGTCGTGTCAAACTGAAAGCCAAGATGCAACTGTGTAATTTGAGAGCCAGGCACAGTGACACGTACTTGTAGTCTCAGTTACGCAGTCTCAGCTATGCAAGAAGCTGAGGTTGGAGGACTGCTTGAGCCCAGGAGTTCAAGGCTAGCCTGAGCAATATAGCATATATATGTGTGTGTATGTGTGTGTGTGTATAAATGTCTGTCTGCTTAGTCACAAGATGGTAAACACTTGAAAAATCAATCAATGCTGGAATTTATAAAATATAGTCTCCTTAGAGACATACAACTCCTGGGAGCCCCATGGTTGCCCTGGGTTCCTGGACTGCCTACACAGAGGACCAACACCTCTCAACAGTGAGGACCCTATGTAAAACCAGAGCCCTGGAGCTACCCAGTATGAAGAAGTCAAGGGGAGAAGTGGCATCACTGCTCACTACATAAGAATGGCAGAGCCCAGCCTGCTGTCCTCCCTTCTCCTGCCCTTCAGAAGTGTACCTCACCCTGCCTCCTACCTGGCTACTCAGAACAGACACCAGAGTGGCCCCTTTTACCCTTCTGACCTCACCCCTACTTCTCTCCCTTCCGTTCACTCTGTTTCAGCCACAGTAGGTTCCGTGCTGCTCTTCCAACACTCCAGGCTGGCTCCTCCCTGGCTCCTGCCTCTGGGACTCTGTGCTAGGCGCTCCCTCTGCCTGGAATCCTCTTTTCTTGGCCAACAGGCTTGCTCTCTCATCCCTTTCGGGCCTTTACTCAAATGTCACCTTCTCAGTGGTAAAGTACCTTTTCTAACTACCTTCTCTAAGATCGAAATTTCCTTCTAGCTACATGAAGGGAGAGATTTCTGTCACGTTCACTGCTGCAATCACTATGCTGGAGTAGCACCAGGCAGAAATGAGGCATATAATAAATATCTGTGGAATGAATGCACAAATCACAAGTCACTTTGATTCTTTTATTTACGTACACTTCCACTGAACAAGTAATTTTTTTTAAGTGACAGATGTCACCTTCCAAACCCAGGTCTTCTGACTCTGTGCCCTGTAACTGACTTCCTAGGCTGATGTACCAAACAGTGTCGCAGGCACTAGTCAGCTAGTGAAACCCCAGAGTCACAACTCGCTTCTCTAACAGGGAGACTGTGAGGGTGAACCACTTGGGCTAAGGGACAAAGTCACTGGTGAGTACAGACTGGACAGGACTTACATATGCCCGGCTGGTTCCAAGGCATGGTGGCAGAGCACACAGTCAGCCACCACCATTCCTGGACACAGGCATCAGTATCTGTCAAACAATAACCACAGCCCAAACCTGGCTGTAAGTCAAAATCACCTGGGAACACTGTACACATGCACTGGCCACATGGCAAGGGGACAGGATCGTCCTTTGTCCTAGCTCTTAAATGGTCAAATATTTGAATACTCTCAAATCCAGAGCTTTTCTCACCCACAGTCCCGGACTGAGCTCCTGAGTAGAGGCCTTGCCTAGCAATGTTAGGCCATAGACCTCTTTCCCCAGGGATGAATGTCAAAGCAACTCTCAGGACCTCGCTTATAAAAATCCTTAAAAAACAGAAAGGAAAAAATCCAAATGCCTACCCATTTCATCTGAGTTGCTGAACATTCTGAGAGAGACCCTTATTGGCCTATGGCTAAATCCCCTGGCAGTACATAAATTCCAGAAACAACAAATACTGCTCTGGGGAAAAAGTGAAACGTGAAGTCTGCGGGCCTATGCTTGGCAATTACATTTAGAAATTCATTTGTAAGTCAGCTGTTTGAAACTCAGAATAGATGCATAAACTGGAAAACCCACCAACTACTTAGTTTCCAGACTTGTCTGGGAAAGCCTGTTCAGCCCATTATGTACAAAAAAGCATGGTAGTATTCCAGCTATCTAATCAGCATTTCAATGCAGAAAGCCAAGTCAAAATTCCAAACTACAACAATAAGTATTTCCCATTCTCAGCTACAAGGGTCAATGCCAGTCCCAGGAAAGCAGAAGAAACAAAGCAGGTACTGCTGTGCCCCAGCGGCTTACCAAGCCCCTGCTGCTCACAGCTGGTTATCTTCTCTAATTGTCCTGCCCTGGGCAACAGGCGAACTTGCCCTCCAGGGTTGGGAAGCAAAGGGCCCTGCAGGTCAAGCTCTGTTTCCTCCAATACCTGCAAGCATGGCCTGAAGAAGAGCTCAGTAACGCTCAGGTTAAAATAAAAGCCTTTGGCCTTATATCTCCAACCACTTTTGCCTGAAGTCCTGAATAAAGCTAAGAGCACTATGTCATCATGGGGTGATAGCTGTGTCAGAGTCTAAGATTGTTCAATACTTTCTAGGAGAGGACAAAGTGTTCCTAACTGCTCTCCTGCCATATCTCTATCAAGCAGTGATCAGGCAAAATGGTGGCTGAAAAATGTGGTTCTTTATGTCAAACTTAAAGCTGCACACATCTGTAAACATCCATGCATGTACAGACATGTAGTCTGGAATGGTATACAACAACCAGTTACCAATGGTCACTTCTGGGGAAAGGAATGAGATGCTAAAGGAAGGTAGAAGTTTCACTGCTTACATTTCTTTTGAGAAGTAAAGGCATGCTTTTTACATGTCAAATTTTTAAACAAAATTATGACAAGCCGGCCGGGCGCAATGGCTCACGCCTGTAATTCCAGCACTTTCGGAGGCCGAGGCAGGCGGATCACGAGGTCAGGAGATCGAGACCATCCTGGCTAACACGGTAAAACCCCATCTCTACTAAAAATGTGAGAGATTGGCTGGGCGTGGTGGCGGGCGCCTGTAGTCCCAGCTACTCAGGAGGCTGAAGCAGGAGAATAGCGTGAACCCGGGAGGTGGAGCTTGCAGTGAGCTGAGATCGCACCACTGCACCCCAGCCTGGGCGACAGAGCGAGACTCCGTCTCAAAAAAAAAAAAAAAAAAAAAAAAAAATCAAACAGGTGCACACCACCACACCCAGCTAATTAATTTTTTCATTTTTTGTAGAGACAAGGTCTTACTATGATGCCTCAAACTCCTGAGCTCAAGCGATCCTCCCGCCTTGGCTGTAACTGTGGGGTTACAGCCGCCACACCTACCCTTAACCTACTTAATTTGATATGAAAGCAATTCAGAACCTGGCATGCATAAATTTCTTACAAAGACAGAGTACCAACAGAAACAGGACAAAGGCTACTATTACAGTGATTTGGAAAAAACTTAAGAGAATATTCTCACTTACCTTTGTAGTATATTTTTCTACACAAGTATGACACAAAAGATACTCTACCTCAATGTCCTGGAGACTGAATTCCTTTTGATCCGTAAAATTTGCGGCCCCAGCACTAAGTTCCATTAGCATCTTGGCGATCTCAGGCTTTATGGCCGAGGTCAGCCGACTGGCTGCTTCCATGACATGCTCTTGCACATCTTTGAGCTGCGTGGCTGCCTTTGAGTAGTGAGAGTTCCTGAACACAGTGCTGAAGAGATCTGTGAGAAAAGTACTGGCGCGGCAGAAGACGTTCAGGGCATCCAGATACTTGGAGATGCCCTGCTGGATATCGGCGATGGGAGTGGAGTGGGGCATGGCATGGTGGCAGCTGCCTGCAGCAGTCAGACTGCCCAGGGGGGCAGTGGTGGCTGTGGATGCCAGGGGAGCACTCAGCGCTCGGCCCAGCTCGGGCATCGGGTACTGCTGGTGCTGCTGCACCTTCTGCTTGGACCCGCCAAGCAGGAAGCGCCGCTTGTAGTCCATTTTACTGTCCTGGGCACTGCAGCAATACATGCGGGAGAGGGAATTGTCCCAGCGACCGTAAGCGGGTCAGGGTTCTGATTCTTCTTTCTCAAAACTGTAGCTAGGTATAAAAATAGCGGAGTTCTGGAAATCGAAGTTTTAAAAAAGGCATTTCCATGAGGCAGGTGACCATGTGATCCAACGTAGAGGTGAGAGAGACAACAGGTTTATATAATTAATATTTTCAGTGTAGGCAAGATCTCTGACAAAAAATAAAAGATGTCCAAAATGCTGGATAAGAACTGTTTAGCATTCCACTCTCTTACTAAAAGGATATGCTTGCTGAGAAAAATGTTTACTTCTTTGCAAGAATAGTTTGATACTTGTATTTACAATGGCAGAAAAATAACTTAACTTTTAAAAATGTAATATAATGTAGTACACCATGTCTTCAATATACCCAAAAAAGTTAGAACCCAAAAACCCAGAAGCTGATCAACAGCAATTTAAAAAGCAGTACAGAATTACTTCACACAAAGTCCTTAAGAAGATCAAACTTCTGCAGAATTTTGACAGAGCCTGCCCGTCAAATCTGTTTACCTGTGAAGCTGCTTCTATGCAATGCTAAAATTCTCCGAATTTCCTCTAATGTTTTCTGAAAACAAGTTTTTCTTTTTTTTTTAAATGGCATTTGTTATAAGTCTCCTCCTCCATTCCTTTTGTTTGCTGAGGTAGCGGTTTCCTTGTAACATTAACAAGAGATGCTTCCAGACTGGGCTGGCCCTCAGTTGTAAAGTCTGAAGCAAGAATGCACAGATGTATTTGTAAGGCTTCTAAGTCCTTTCCTGTCGGGGGGAAAAATAAGATAAAGTGAGGAAGGCTACAGGACAATGAGTAATTCCAGACAATAACTCCTGTGATGCTGTTATCCACACAGGTGGGCGACAAATGAATAAGAAATCATATTATAACCTTACAGGAGCAAGTACAATAGTGAGCACTGAACTATGAAATGACTGTCAGAAAATTCCTCAAGTAGTAATAAAAAAATAATGCAACAAAAAAAGTATGATTCTAGGCTGGCCCCTTCAAAGCTGAGGCTGGCATGTTGAATGGGGGGCCTGGATCATCGTTCAGCATTTTCTCGTTTCCTCCTTGAAGAGCTCACAAGTTGCAGGAGGATTGCCTGAGTACTCAGATTATGGTGAGGGCTGTTGACAAGCACAGCACTCATAAACTTTATGGGGCATCAGCAAAGACAGAGATGGGCAAAGGGCGAGAGAAATCAAGAAGTCTGTTACGAAAAAAATATTATTCTGAAGTAGGCCTTGATTGTAGGATAGATTTGGACAAGTGCAAAAGGGACAGGTGGGACTCACGAGGGAAAGGACCACCACGGCAAAGGTCCCAAAGCAGGACGGGACAGTCAGATACCAAGCTGAGCTTAAGTGCAGGGTGCAGAAACAGAGCCTGGAGAAGGGAGTGGCTGCCAGGTGGTTTACAGACACGATTCTTCCAATCCTCCCTCCGGTACCAGTTTCCCTTTGGGTGTGCAGAGCGGGAGCCTGGCAAGCTATACCAGTTTCACACCTTGGGTGGCTTCTTAGAACCCCTGACTCTGGGTAGGTTCAAAGAGCAGAATCTGGACATCGCTGATTATAGTTTCTGATACTTACAACAGTGGAATACTGTGATTCTTCTCAAAAAGCTAAAATCAGGAATAATGCTTGCTTGAAACCATCTGCTCTCCCAAACAAAAGTTCAAATACATTTCACTGAAAGTCACATTTACCACATATTTAACTTATTTTATTATTATTATTATTTTTTTAGATGGAGTCTTGCTGTTGCCCAGGCTGGAGTGCAGTGGCGTGGTCTCAGCTCACTGCAACCTCCACCTCCCAGGTTTCAGTGATTCTCCTGCCTCAGCCTCCTGAGTAGCTGGGAGTACAAGCACCCACCATGCCTGGCTAATTTTTGTATTTTTAGTAGAGACAGGGTTTCGCCATGCTGGCCAGGCTGGTCTCGAACTCCTGACCTCAGGTGATCCACCCATCTCAGCCTCCCAAAGTGCTGGGATTATAGGCATGAGCCACTGCGCCTGGCCAACTGTTTGTTTTTGTTTTTGTTTTTGTTTTGAGACAGAGTCTCACTCTGTTACCCAGGCTAGAGTGCAGTGGCATGACCTTGACCTACTACAGCCTCGAACTCCTAGGCCCAAGCAATCCTCCTGCCTCAGTCGCCAGAGTAGCTGGGACTACAGAGATACCACCATGCTTGGTTAATTTTTGTATTTTTTGTAGAGACGAGGTTTCGCCATGTTGCCCAGGCTGGTCTCAAACTCCTGAGCTCAGGTGATCCTCCTGCCTCAGCCCAAAATGCTGAGATTACAGGCATGAGCCACCGTGCTTGACCACATATTCAACTACAACCTAAGTAATGGTGGTATATAGTTTGGTCTACTTATTGATAACCAGGTTTTCTTTCTTTCCATTTTCCTTTTTTGAATATATAATTAAATGTAACTCATACTTCATCACTTGCGGCCAATTACCATAATTCCTTTGTATTTCTATGATTGTGTTGGCAACACAGGAATTAGGTACATTACAAAGGCAAGAAATGAGAAGAACACTGTGGATACAAACACATACATATAAAGTCAATAAAACAACCACTATTTATGGCTCTATGTTCAACAAAATTTGAGCTCCTTAAAAAAATCTCATAAACTTTTCAGGAAACAAATATCAAATGGCTACTTGTAAAAAACATGTTCCCAAATGTTTTCTTTTTTCAAATTCATGACAAATAAGGCAATCATATCTATCCCCACCTGAGTGCTCCACAATTTACAGGTTTTGATATACAACAGAAGCACTCTACAGGAATGCTGAAGGGGGGCAGGATGTTCCCGTGGAGACTCTGTAGCCTCTGAAGGAAAACCTTCACCTGAGTTGGCCACAGTGAGAGTCTTAGGCAGCCCTGAGAAGCACTCTATCTTTGTTCAGTGGTGCACCAGCTTCCTAGTTCCTATTCCGCGGGCTGCCTGTGGCTCTAGGAGAGCCTGCCCCCATTCCTTTGACAGATCTAGAAGGCCAAGTGGGACCTATATGCTTACCTAATTAAAAAATCACAAACACTGAACTTTTTCACTTTACATACTTCCAAACTTTCTCTAAATGAAACTTATAATGCTTAAAGTTATACTATTTCACCAAATTCATCCACAGATTCAACACAATCTCTATCAAAAAAAAAAAAATTTTTTTTTTTTTTTGAGACAGAGTTGTGCTCTGTCGCCCAGTCTGGAGTGCAGTGTCGCTATCTCAGCTCATGGCAACCTCCACCTCCAGGGTTCAAGTGATTCTCCTGCCTCAGTCTCCCAAGTAGCTGGGATTACAGGCACGCGCCACAACGCCCGGCTAAGTTTTTGTATTTTTAGTAGAGATGAGATTTTGCCATGTTGGCCAGGCTGGTCTCAAACTCCTGGCCTCAAGTGATCCACCCACCTCGGCTTCCCAAAGTGCTGGGATTACAGGCATGAGTCACTGCGCCGGCCTCAAAATTTGAATTACCTTTTCTACAGAAATGGGCAAGCTGACCCCAAAATTCATTTGGAAACCAGGAATGGTAGCGCATGCCTGCTGTTCTAGCTACTTAGAGGTGGCCAAGGTGAGAGCATCACTGGAGCCCAGGAGTCTAAGAGCAGCCTGGGCAACACTGCAAGACTCTGTATCTAAAAATAAAACAAAGCCTTAAAATTCATATAAAAATGTGAGGGTTCCGGTTCTAGGTGCTTCAGGAGCTGGGGCTTAAGGTACAGACACGGCCAAGACCAAGAACCACACCAAACACAACGAGTCCCGAAAATGGCACAGAAATGGTATTAAGAAATCCGATTACAAAGATACGAATCTCTTAAGGAGTGGACCCCAGGTTCCTGAGGAACATGCACTTTGCCAAGAAGCACAACAAAAAGGGCCTAAAGAAGATGCAGGTCAACAATGCCAAGGCCATGTGTGCACATGCCGAGGCTATCAAGGCCCTCGTAAAGCCCAAGGAGATTAAGCCCAAGATCCCAAAGGGTGTCAGCCACAAGCTCGATCGACTTGTCTACATTGCCCACCCCAAGCTTGGGAAGTGTGCTCGTGCCCGCATTGCCAAGGTACTCAGGCTGTGCCAGCCAAAGGCCAAGCAAGGCCAAGGATCAAACCAAGGCCCAGGCTGCAGCTCCAGCTTCAGTTCCAGCTCAGGCTCCCAAAGGTGCCCAGGCCCCTATAAAGGCTTCAGAGTAGGTATCTCTGTCTACCAATGTGAGAACAGAAGGACTGGTGTGAACCCCTCGGGCTGCCATCTGCATGGGGCTGGGGTCCTCCTGTGCTATCTGTACATATAAACCTGAGGCAAGAAAAAAAAAAAAAAAAAGCGAGGGATCCAGGATGACCAAAACAAATACTGAAAGAAAAAACGTTGTAAAAGTCATATTTCCTGATTTCAAAATCTACTATAAGGCTATAGTAATCAAAGCAGTGAAATACTGGCATAACGAAAGATGCATAAATCAATGGAGTAGAATTAGAAGTCCAGAAATAAACCCAAACATCTACAGTCAACTGATTTTAGACCATGATGCCAAAAATATCCAATGGGGAAAGAAAAGTCTCTTCAATAAATAGTGATGGGAAAACTAAATATCCACATGAAAAGAATGAATCTGAACCCTGACCTCACATCGTATAGGCTGGTGTAGTGGCTCAAGCCTGTAATCCCAGCACTTTGAAGGGCTGAGACAGGTGGATCGCTTGAGGCCAGGAATTTGAGACTAGTCTGAACAACAGGGCAAGACGCCATCTCTACAAAAAATTTAAAAAATTAGCTGGTCATGGTGGTGTGCACCTGTAGTCCCCACTACTTAGGAGGCTGAGGAAGCAGGATCACTTGAGCCCAGGAGTTCGGAGCTGCAGTAGGCCATGATTACACCACTGCACTCTAGCCTGGGTGACAAAACAAGACCCTGTTTAAAAAACAAAACAAAACAAAACAAAACACCAACAGATACGAGATTCATGAAAATAAAAGCCTAAAAAGAAGGGAAGGAAAGAGTATCATCAAAAATGGCAGACTAAGGACTTCCCCTGACCAAAATTCTCTACTACATAAAGACAATGAAAAATTGGCAAAATAATCAGAATCACCTGTTTCAGAACTGTGGAAATAGGCTTTTAAAAAGCAAACTGGGGATAATTTATCAAAGACAAATAGCTGAATCTGGGTAAGAACAGTGAGTTTTGTAGCATTTTAACTTGACTGAGTCCCATTCCTAGCTCTCCAGCTCCATAACAGCCTTGAAAACTACCAGCTGCATCCACGTTGAAGACCAGAAGACTGGCAGTTAGCAGAGGAAGCAGAACTGGGCTACAGCTCCTTCAAAGTACCATTCCCAAGAAATTAGCATTATTTGACCTGTCTGGTGGTTCCCCAAAATACCCCATTTGCAAATATCTCTGTATTTTACCTGACTGAGAGCTCACCTGCAGAGGGAGGAGAATGTGATTTTCAGAGCTGCCACATTACATCATTTAAAATGTCCAGTTGGTTGGCCACATGGCTCAAGCCTGTAATCCCAGGGCTTTGGGAGGCTGATGTGGGCAAATCACCTGAGGTTAGGAGTTCAAGACCAGCTTGGCCAACATGGTGAAACCCTGTCTCTACTAATAATCCAAAATAATTAGCCAGGTGTGATGTTGCCCACCCATGGTCCCACTACTCAGGTGGTTGAAGCACGAGAATTGCTTGGATCACACCACTGCACTCCAGCATGGGTGACAGAGTGAGACTCTGTCTAAAAATAATAAAATAAAATGTTCAGTTTTCAACAAAAAATTGGAAGATATGCAAAGAAACAAAAAAATACAGCCCATATAAAGGGAAAAAACAATAGAAAACTCTTCCCAAGGGAAGCCAAGATATTTGACTTAACAAAGAGTTTAAGTCAGCTAATTTAAGTAGGTTCAAAAAACTAAAAGAAACCACATTTTTAAAATGTAAGGAAAATATAGGAATAATGGCTCCCAAAACACAAAATATTAATAAAAGATAGCAATGATATTTCATTTTATTTCACTTACTTTTTTTGTTTTTAGAGATGGGGTCTCTCTCTGTCACCCAAACTGGAGTATAGTCATGCAATCACGGCTCACTGCAGCCTTGACCTCCTGGGCTCAAGCAATCCTCCACCTCAGCCTCCTCAGGGGCCAGGACCTCAGGCATGCACCACCACGCCCACCTAATTTTCTTTGCTTTTTTTTGTAGAGACAGGGTACTCACTATGTTGTCCACGCTGGCCTTGAACTCCTAATCCCAAGCTATCTTCCTACCTTGGCCTCTAAAAGTGTTGGGAGTATAGGTGTGAGACACCATGCCCAGCCTACTCAAGCCTATACATTTAAGGCACAGTCCACCTGATAATTTAGAAGCATATAATTTACAAAGATAAGTTTATGCAGCCAGGTGCAGTGGCTCATGCCTGTAATCCTGGCACTTTGGGAGGCCGAGGCAGACGGATCACCTGAGGTCAGGAGTTCAAGACCAGCCTCGGCAACAGAAGGAAACCCCATTTCTACTAAAAAATACAAAAATAAGCCACGTGTGGTGACACGTGCCTGTAATCCCAGCTACTCGGGAGGCTGAGGCAGGAGAATCACTCCAACCTGGGAGGCAGAGGTTGCAGTGAGTTGAGATCACACCACTGCACTCCCAGCCTGGGTGACAGAGTAAGACTCTTTCTCAAAAAAGAAAACCAAAAAACTATATATATATATACACACACACACATTTTTGTGCTTCAAGAGGTTGGGCAAAGTGGCTCACACCTGTAATCTTAGCACTTTGGGAAGCCAAGGCGGGCAGATCGCTTGAGCCCAGAAGTTCAACCAGCCTGGGCAACATGGTGAAACTCTGTCTCTACAAAAACATACAAAAATTAACCGGGCATGATGGTGCGCACCCGTGGTCCCAGCTACTCGGGAGGCTAAGGTGGGAGGATCACTTGAGCCCAAAAAGTTGAGGCTACAGTGAACCATGACCACACCACTGCACTCCAGCCTGGGCAACACAGAATCTGTCTTTAAAAAAAAAAAAAAAAGGCCGGGTGCGGTGGCTCAAGCCTGTAATCCCAGCACTTTGGGAGGCCGAGACGGGCGGATCACTAGGTCAGGAGATCGAGACCATCCTGGCTAACACGGTGAAACCCCGTCTCTACTAAAAAATACAAAAAACTAGCTGGGCGAGGTGGCGGGCGCCTGTAGTCCCAGCTACTCAGGAGGCTGAGACAGGAGAATGGCCCGAACCCAGGAGGCGGAGCTTGCAGTGAGCTGAGATCCGGCCACTGCACTCCAGCCTGGGCGACAGAGCAAGACTCCGTCTCAAAAAAAAAAAAAAAAAATTGCTCCAAGAGAACAATTACATCTGGTGAATCAAGAGGGAGAGGATGAAACAACTCATTTTTTATTTACTCCTTTTTTTCCCTTCAAGAGTGCTTCATTCTTGAAATGAAAAATTTTCTAAAAGCTAAACAAGTTGAAGAATTATGTTATTAGTCATTAACTTTTTATTTTAGTGCTAAATTCACAGTGCAAATTTTTATAAATATGCCAATACACATTACAACTGTTTAGAGAGCAACTTAAGCTAATACGCATGTAAAAATATCTTCACTATTTAGTTTGCCATATGTCTGCTTTATCAAAACTGATTACTTCAGTAAAAAAGACAGTAACAAGTATTGATGAAGATGTGGAAACATCAAAACACTCATACATTGCATGTAGCTCATATAATAGGCCAAATGCAGTAGCTCATCACTGTAATCCCAGCACTTTGGGAGGCAGAGGCGGGAGGATCATTTGAGGTCAGGAGTCAGAGACCAGCCTGGTCAACATGGCAAAACACTGTTTCTACTAAAAAATACAAAAATTAGCTGGGTGTGGCGGCACATGCCTGTAATCCCAACTATTCAGGAGGCTGAGGCAAGAGAACTGCTTGAACCCAGGAGGCAGAGGTTGCAATAAGTCGAAATCATGCCACTGTGCTCCAGCCTGGGTAACAGAGCAAGACGTTGTCTCAAAAAAAAAAAAAAAAAAAAAAAAGTAGAATGGGATAGCCACTGTGGAGTAGTTTGGCAGGTCCTCAAAATGCTAAATATAGTGTTACCACATGACCCAGCAATTTCATTCCTATGTATACACCCAAGAGAAATGGAGAAATATGTCCAAACAAAAACCTGCACACAAATGTTCATAGCAGCATTCTTCATAACAGTCAAAAGTAGCTAACGACCCAACTCTTTATCAACTGACAAATAAACAAATGTAGTAGACATACAATGGATTATTCAACTATAAAAAGGAATGAGGTTCTGATAAATGCTACAATATGGATGAACCTTAAAAACACTGCGCTAAGCGAAAGAAGCCAGATGAGGAGACTCCTATTATGAGTCTACTGATATGAAATGCCCAGAATAGGCAACCTATACAAATAAAAAAGTATATCTGGCCGGGTGTGGTGGCTCACGCCTGTAATCCCAACACTTTGGGAGGCCAAGGGGGGCAGATCACTTGAGGCCAGGAGTTCAAGACCAGCCTGGCCAACATGGTAAAACCCCGTCTCTACTAAAAATGCAAAAACAATTAGCCGGGTGTGGCGGCACATGCCTGTAATCCCAGCTATTCAGGAGGCTGAGGCAGAAGAATCACTTGAACCTGGAGGTGGAGGGTGGAGGGTGGAGGGTGCAGTGAGTCAAGATGGTGCCACTGTACTCCAGCCTGGGCAAGAGAGTGAGAATCTGTCTCAAAAAAAAAAAAAAGGAGATTTGTGGAATGAGGAGTCCTTGCTAATGTGTACAGCTTTTCTGGGGGCTGATGAAAATGTTCTGAAGTTAAATAGTGGTTGCTATGGCTTGAAACATCACCCAAAGCTCTTGTATTGGAAACTTAATCCCCAGTGCAATAGTTTATAGAGGTGAGACCTGTAAGAGATGATTAGGTCCTGAAGGCTCTTGTCCTCCTGAATAGACTAATGGCATTATCACAGGAGTGGTTTAATTTATTGTGAGAGTGAATCTGTTACAGAAGTTCAATCCTGCCTTGCTCTCTTGAGCTCTCCTGTCCTTCCACCTTTCACCTTGGGGACGCAGCAAGAAGGCCCTCACCAGATGCCAGTGCCATGACCTTGAACTTCCCAGAACCATGAGCCAAATAAACTAATTATGTGAATTATATCTCAATAAAACTAATTTTTAAAAAAGTATTACTTCATCTTTCTTTGTCATTTTCTTCACATAACTAACTTCTCATTTAATAGCAAAAACTAATAATAATAAATAAGTTTTCCAGGGATGGCTTTAGTGCCAGACTTAGTCTCCTTTTTGTACGTCAATCAGAAAAGTGTACACATGGTTCCTGACTTACAGTGGCTTGACTTACAGTTTTGCTACTTTACAAAGGTAAAAAAGGAATATGCAGCTGGGCGCAGTGGCTCATGCCTGTGATCCCAGCACTTTGGAAGGCTGAGGCGGGTGGATCACCTGAGGTCAGGAGTTTGAGACCAGCCTGGCCAACATGGTAAAACCTCGTCTCTACTAAAAAATACAAAAATTAGCCAGCCGTGGTGGCAGATGCCTGTAATCCCAGTGACTTGGGAGGCTGAGGCAGGAGAATCGCTTGAACCTGGGAGGCGGAGGTTGCAGTGAGCCAAGATTGCACCACCACACTCCAGCCTGGGTGACAGAGTGAGACTCTGTCTCAAAAAAAAAAAAAAGCAATATGCTTTCAGTAGAAACTATACTTCAAATTTTGAGTTGTGATCCAAATTTCTTTATAACTTTATCACAAAATAGACTTTGTGGCTGGGCCTGGTGGCTTACAACAGTAATCTCAACACTTTGGGAGGCCAAGTTGGAAAGATCATTTGAGGCCAGGAGTTCAACACCAGTCTGGGCAACACAGCAAGACCCCACCTCTACAAAAAAATTTTTCAAATTAGCCAGGTGTGGTATGCACCTATAGTCCCAGGTATTCCAGAGGCTGAGGTGGGAGGATCACTTGAACCCAGGAGTTTGAGGTTACAGTGATCTGTAATTGTGCTCCTGTACTCCAGCCTGGGTAACAGAGTAAAACCCTGCCTCTAAGAGGGAAAAGAAAAAAAGGCTTTGTGGTAGATGATTTTGCCAAACTGTAGGCTGAAGTTAAGTGCTCTTAGCACATTTAAGGTAGGCAAGTTAAGTGCTCTTAGCACATTTAAGTTAAGGCAATATGATGTTTGGTACATTAGGAATATTAAACGCATTTTCTTTTCTTTTTTTTTTGAGACAGGGTCTGGCTCTGTCACCCAGGCTGGAGTGCAGTGGTGCGATCTTGGTTCACTGCAAGCTCCGCCTCCTGGGCTCAAGCCATCCTTACGCCTCAGCCTCCTGAGTAGCTGGGGCTACAGGCACACAGCACCACACCCAGCTAATTTTTGTATTTTTTCTGGGTTTCACCATGTTCCCCAGGCTGGTCTCGAGCTCCTGAGCTCAAGCAATCCTCCTGCCTCAGCCTCCCAAAGTGCTGGAATTACAAGCATGAGTCACTGTGCCTGGCCCTTACATTTTCAACTTAGGATAGTTTCAACTTACGAGAGGTTTATCAGGACATAACCCCCATTGTAAGTCAAGGAACATCTGCATGTGAGTGCTGCCATCCAGAATCTGTGAATATAAGTGGCAAAAAGGCCCTTCATGATAATCTAATTTAAACCCTTCAATTTATAGATTAAAAAGGGGATTCAGGAAATTAAAGGTCTTGCACTAGACCACATGTAGTCTCAGAATCAAACTCAGGTATCTTGACTCTCAACACTTCAAACTGGCAGACAGATCAAGCTAGGCTGCAGTAACAAATCCTGAAATAAACAACTTAACCTAATATAGATTTACTTTTTTTTTTTTAATTTTTTTTGAGACAGAGTCTAGCTCTGTCACCAGGCTGGAGTGTAGTGGCATGATCTCGGCTCACTGCAACCTCCGCCTCCTGGGTTCAAGCTATTCTCCTGCCTCAGCCTCCTGAGTAGCTGGGATGACAGCCACGCGCCCAGCTAATTTATTGTATTTTTAGTAGAGACAGTGGCTTCACTATGTTGGCCAGGATGGTCTCGATCCTCTGACCCTGTGATCCGCCCACCTTGGCCTCCCAAAGCGCTGGGATTACAGGCATGAGCCACCACACCTGGCCTTGGAGATGGAATCTTGCTCTGTCACTCAGGCTGGAGTGCAGTGGTGAGATCTTGGCTCACTGCAACCTCCGCCTCCCAGGTTCAAGCGATTCTCCTGCCTCAGCCTCCAGAGTAGCTGGAACTACAGGCATGCGTCACCAAGCCCAGCTAATTTTTGTATTTTTGGTAGAGACGGGGTTTCACCATGTTGCGCAGGCTGGTCTCAAACTCCTGACCTCAACTGATTCCTGCCCTGGCCTCCCAAAATGCTGGGATTACAGGCATGAGCCACCATGCCCAACCGTTTTGGAGACGGAGTCTCGCTCTGTAGCCCAGGCTGGAGTGCAGTGGCCGGATCTCAGCTCACTGCAAGCTCCGCCTCCCGGGTTCACGCCATTCTCCGGCCTCAGCCTCCTGAGTAGCTGGGACTACAGGCGCCCGCCACCTCGCCCGGCTAGTTTTTTGTATTTCTTAGTAGAGACGGGGTTTCACCGTGTTAGCCAGGATGGTCTCAATCTCCTGACCTCGTGATCCACCCGTCTCAGCCTCCTAAAGTGCTGGGATTACAGGCTTGAGCCACCGTGCCTGGCCTATATATATATATATTTTTGAAACAGAGTCTTGCTCTGTTGCCCAGGTTGGAGTGCAGTGGCGCAATCTTGGCTCACTGCAACCTTCACCTCCTGGGTTCAAGCGATTCTCCTACCTCACAGGCACACACCACCATTCCCAGCTAATTTTTGTATTTTTGGTAGAAACAGGGTTTCACCATGTTGGCTAGGTGCCTCGGCCTCCCCAAGTCCTGGGATTACAGGTATGAGCCAAGGTGTCCAGCCCAGATTACTTCTTGTTCACAAAAATTCATTGTGGGTCTGGCAGCCCTTCTTCAGCTTATAGGGACACTACGAGAACTTATGTCCCCCATGGTTGCCCCAGCACAGAAAAAGAAAGTCAAAACTCATACTCACTCTTTAATACTTCCCACTGAAAGTGACACACATCGCCTCCCTTCAAAGCCCTTTGGCTCTGAGGTGTTGAATCTCAAAAGGCCACCACCAAAGGCCAGAGGTGGTTGCGTGGTACCAATTCCACTACAAGAGAGGTAGAGAAATGTAGGGGAACATATAGAATAGCGGGCAAGCCCTACAGTCGGCCACAGTTGTCCACACAGCCCAACTGTGTGTTCTATGGTTCTGCCCAGATGAAAGCAATTCTGATTCCACATGGGGAGGTTGTTTTGTAATGGGGAGGCCCCACAGTTGTTCTCCAGAGGTTGCGCCAGGACATCATTCTTTCTTGTATGTATGGAAAGTGAAGGGGTGGAAGGTAGTGGGGGAAGAGTCACAGTTTCCTTTGAGAAATTGACAAAAGGAAACTTTGGTCAAACGCACATCCCAAACACCAGTTTCCATTCAGTTTTGGAACTGGAGCCTCAGGTGAAGAACTAACTGCTTTCTACACTCCCCACACTTCCTTTTCTTTCAGAGGAAGCTACACAGAGCTGGAGGCACCAGATGACTTTTTGTAAACTGAGCTTCCTGCACTTCCTACACCTAGTGTTGGTCCAACAGGTGACCAAGCAGGGGGAGGCCTAAGGCTTGGACGAAAGCATTTAGTGGAACCACAGAGAAATACACGAGATCCTTTGCAACTATACTATCCACTATGCACCTATGTTGTCAGGGTGTGGTCCTCAGACCACAACATCAGAACTGAATTGCCCACGACCAAGGGTACACCTGTGTCATGGACTGAATGTTTCCCAAAAAATGCATATGTTGAAATCTAATTCCCAATGTGATGGTATCTGGAGGTAGGGCCTTTGGGAGGTATTTAGGTCATGAGGGTGCAGCCATCATAAATGAGATTAGTGCCCTTATAAAAAGAGGCCAGCTCACACTCTTTCTGCCATATAAGAATATGATAAGTCAGCACTCTGCATGCCGAAAGAGGGTTCTCATGAGAACCTGACAGTGGTGGCACCCTGATCTTAAACCTCCAGACTTTGGAACTGTGAGAAATAAGCTTCTGTTGTTTATAAGTTACCCAGTCTATAGTACTTTGTTATAGCAGCCTGAACTAAGACAACCTCTGTGACAGTAAACCTGTTTGTAGGCTGTAAAAGTCTATGTGGGGTTGTCATAACACTCATTGAGCATGTTCAAGAATGAAAACAATTTCAGCAATGTTTTTCACCACCTACCAACCTTAGTAAAACTAGGATGAGAGCTGGACTCAGTGGTGACCACCTGCAGTCTCAGCACTTTGGGAGGCCAAAGCAGGAGGGTCACTCGAGCCCAGGACTTTGAGTCCAATCTGGGCAAAATAGTGAGATCTCGTCTCTTAATAAACAAACAAACATCAACAACAAAAAAAAACCTAGTATGAAAAGAAAGCAGTAGCCAGTGAAAACCAACAATGGCTTTTAAGGACTTCCTTCCCTGATATTAGAATCAGGATACCACCCTTCCTGGAATGACTATTTAAATACTGATTACTGGCATACAATCCAAATCTAATGAATCAATCTTTGGGAAAGAAGCAGAGAATACTTTTTTTTTTTTTTTTTTTTGAGACAGTCTTGCTCTGTCTCCCAGGCTGGAGTGCAGTGGCGCAATTCCGGCTCACTGCAAGCTTCGTCCCCCAGGTTTCCACCATTCTCCTGCCTCAGTCTCCCGAGTAGCTGGGACTACAGGCGCCCACCACCACGTCCTGCTAATTTTTTGGAGAATACACTTTTTTAACAAGTTCCCCAGATGATTCTGATGTATCCTATAATTTGAGAGCCAAACTGGGGGTCTGCTGAAAATCTGCTGAGAGCCACAAGAATGAGGATGCCTGATGATGCTGACTATAGTGCAACTCAGGGATTCTCACCAACATTCCTGTGCATTCAAGAATACAGAAAGACCGGGCACGGTGGCTCACGCCTGTAATCCCAGCACTTTGGGAGGCCACGGTGGCCAGATCTCAAGGTCAGGAGATTAAGACCATCCTGGCTAACATGGTGAAACCCCATCTCTACTAAAAATATAATAAATTAGCCAGGTGTGCTGGTGGGCACCTGTAGTCCCAGCTACTAGAAAGGCTGAAGCAGGAGAATGGCGTGAACCCGGGAAGCGGAGCTTGCAGTGAGACGAGATTGTGCCACTGCACTCCAGCCTGGACGACAGAGCGAGACTCCGTCTCAAAATATAATGATAATACAGAAAGGCACCTCCCCTCCAAAGTGATAAATAAGTTTTTTTGTTTTGTTTTGTCTTGTTTGTTTTGAAACAGGGTTTCACCAGTCTCGGGCTCTTGAGCTCAAGCAATCCACCTGCCTCGGCTTTCCAGAGTGCTGGGATTACAGGTGTGTGCCACTGTGCCTGGCCACAACTCATTTTCTGAGAACCAAGGGGCTGGTTAGACAGTTCAATAAAAAGTTCTGTTTGTCACATAATTGCTTCTAATGAGACTGCTCAAGTAACACAATCATGCCTGAAGTTCCTAACCAAGCAGAGAGAAAAAACATTTAAAACATGAAAATTGGTTTTCGATAATTCTTAACAGATTTGGTGTTCTTGTGCAGATCTTTGTTGTAATCAAAACTAGATAGTGTTGACTTTTTTAAAAACTGTCATGGAACTGGCCGGGCACAGTGGCTCACACCTGTAATCCCAGCACTGTGGGAGGCCGAGGCGGCTGGATCACAAGGTCAGGAGATCAAGACCATCCTGGCTAACACTGTGAAACCCCGTCTCTACTAAAAATACAAAAAATTAGCCAGGCGTGGTGGCTGGCACCTGAAGTCCCAGCTACTCAGGAGGCTGAGGCAGGAGAACGGCGTGAACCTGGGAGGCGGAGCTTGCAGTGAGCTGCGCACCACTGCACTCCAGCCTGGGCCAACAAAGTGAGACTCCACCTCAAAAAAATAAAAAAGTCATGGAACATTCAAGTTCTATCATTTTCTTTTTTCTTTTTTTGAGATGAAGTCTCGCTCTGTTGCCCAGGCTGGAGTGCAGTGGTGCGATCTCGGCTCACTACAACTTCTACCTCCTGGGTTCAAGCAATTCTCCTGCCTCAGTCTCCTGAGTAGCTGGGATTACAGGTGCCTGATACCATGCCTGGCTAATTTTTGTATTCTTAGTAGAGACAGGGTGTCACTATGTTGGCCAGGCTGGTCTCAAACTCCTGACCTCAAAGTGAGCTGCCCGCCTCGGCCTCCCAAAGTGTCGGGATTACAGCCATGAGCCATTATGCCTGCCCGAGTTCTATCATTTTCAAATGGCATTTTGCCAAGAAACAATGTACAGAGAAAGTGGTAATACCTACCTAAGCATTTGTCTTCATGGCAGTGATCATAATATGCCCTGACAAAATACTGTTGGAAGTTAGGTGATGGGTACATGAAGTGCATCATATCACTTGCTCCATGGTTGTATATGACTGAACATTTCTGAAACAGAATGTTGAAAATGCACACACGAACACACACACACGAACACCTGGATTTTATTATTTTATTTCTGTTTTTGTTTATTTATTTTTTGAGATCGGGTCTGGCTCTGTCACCCAGGCTGGAGTACAGTGGCGTGATCTCAGCTCACTGTAACCTCTGCCTCCTGGGCTCAGGTGATCCTCCTACTGCAGCCTCCCTAGTAGCTGGGACTACAGGCACATGCCACCATGCCCAGCTAATTATTATTATTATCATTATTTTAATAAAATTCTTCCTAATGCTGTCTAAATGTTTTTCACATGCTTCTCCACCCCCATATTTATCTGCCTGACAGGCTAAAATATGTTCAATCCATTTAAGGACATTTCTTTTCCATATTTTCTTAAAAAGAATTTTCACTGGGAAAACATTCACCATTTATGAATCCACTATTCATGCTGCATGGAAATAAATACGCATTGTGAAAGACCTCAGAAGTTAGTGTAGCCAAAACTTGTGAGATCTGTCATGTACTCTTAAGTTTTAATGCTACTTAAAAATATCAAATACATAGCAGAAAAGAACATTTTAAGTAACATCTTTTCAACATAATAATTTGCAAAGGTTCTCAACAGATTAAAACTGAATTAAGCCATAATTATATCATTTAAAATATTCATTTCTGCAATTAAGAGTCTTCAGCGATTTCTATTTCAGGCAATAAAGAATATGCTTGAAACTAGATGAAAGTGAGACATGGTGGCTCATGCCTGTAATCCCAGCACTTTGGGAGGCTGAGACGGGCAGATCATTTGAGGCGAGGAGTTCCAGACCAGCCTGGCCAACATGGTGAAACCCTGTCTCTACTAAAAATACAAAACTTAGCAGAGCATGGTAGCACACGCCGGTAATTCCAGCTACTTGGGAGGCTGAGGCACAAGAATCACTTAAACCTGGGAGGTGGAGGTTGCAGTAAGCCGAGATTGTGCCACTGCAATCCAGCCTGGGTGACTGAGACCATCACAAAAAAAAAAAAAAAAAAGGGCCAGGCCTGTAATCCCAGCACTTTGGGAAGCTGAGGTAGGTGGATCACGAGGTCAGGAGATCGAGACCATCCTGGCTAACACAGTGAAACCCCGTCTCTACTAAAAATACAAAAAATTAGCCGGGCATGGTGGCGGGCGCCTGCAGTCCCAGCTACTCGGGAGGCTGAAGCAGGAGAATGGCATGAACCCGGGAGGCAGAGCTTGCAGTGAGCCGAGATCCCACCACTGCACTCCAACCTGGGCGACAGAGCAAGACTCCGTCTAAAAAAAAAAAAAAAAAAAAAAGAAAGAAAGAAACTAGATGAAGACTCAGACTCAGTATTAGAGACTTTCTTATACCTATGGTTGACAAGACATGAAAAGTGGTCAGCCATCCTGATAAAATCTCTTGAAGCACTTCCCTTTAGAAAGACAGAGTATTGAAGTGAAGAAGATAATGGCCTTGGGCACCTGACTAACTGGGTGAGATCTTGGCTCTGTCAGGATCAACTTCACCTTGAGCAAGTTCCTTAATCTCTCTCTGCCTGTTTCATCATCTGTAAAATAAGGATTATAGTAACCACTGTTACTAAGTTAAAAGGATTTTTACATATAAAACACTTAGAATGATGTCTGGCACATATTAAGAACTAAATGTTTGATGATGATGTTATTATCATTTCCACAAAGCAAGCAAAGGAAGCAGACCTTGTTATTTCTGCTTCTCTGGAAAAAAGTTACTGACAAACCAGAAAGGTCTTGAAAAGTTACCCAATCCCTGAACCAAATAGAAATCTACCAATCGCAGGGCAGGAAGCATCACACACTTCAGTGATAACTAACTTCTACTTACATGGACCATGCAGCTATAAAGAGAAATTTAATCCCTGAATTAATTAAGTTTTCCCATCTGACTAAAGACTGATAGCTATGATTTGTGAATACAGAGAATAATTTTAGATCCATTTCAGTCCTTAATTAAGCCAATAGAGAAAACAGAGTGGCAAGCAGTCCTGCTGTCAGAAATGGGATGACATAAAGGGGCCTCATTTCAAAACAACAGGCTAAATAAACAGGCACGTGCACTTACCTCTCCATCCTCCCCAAATCCCAGCGACTTAACAATAAAGACATTCACAAGGGAATCTCAGCAAAACAGTATTGAGAAGGTCTGAGGGCCACAGTCTATTTAACTGCAGGCCATTTTCCAGAGAATGGAGAGAAAGCAGAGGAACCTATATTACAAGACAGACCAGAGCAAAGCTGGCCACTTTTTAGAACACGTGGGGCCAAAAGAGGACAGAGAGGCAGAGCGCTTTTTCCTGGAGGAGCTGGATAAATGCCCAGCTTTGAGTCAGCAGGTATAGAAATCAGGAGTGCGAAACTGGCTAATCAACCTGATTTCATCTGTAATTCCCATTCCTGATCAATCAGCCAATCCTCACTAAGGCAAGAGGACTATTGAAAAAACAGAGGTACCTCCTGCAAATTACCTATATAAACAACCCAGTTCTTCATTGATAAGGATCACCAGACAGTAAAGGAAAACCAAAAGGACAAAAAAGGACAACTAAGATGAAAAGGTGACCAGACCTCAGAAGAAACATATATTTTAAGTCCCAGAAAAACATCTGAAAAGAAATTCTGACTGGTATTCCTCAGACAGAGTTGGAAAGATAGTGCATCCTTAAAACAAAAGTAGGGCTGGGCACAGTGGCTCACGCCTGCAATCCCAGCACTTTGGGAGGCTGAGGCAGGTAGATCACAACGTCAGGAGTTTGAGACCAGCTTGGCCAACATGGTGAAACCCCGTCTCTACTAAAAATACAAAAATTAGCCAGGTGTGGTGGTGGGCGCCTGTAATCCCAGCTACTCAGGAGGCTGAGGCACAAGAATTGCTTCAACCCAGGATGCAGAGGTTGCAGTGAGCCAAGATCACACGACTGCACTCCAGCTCTGGGCGACACAGCAAGACTCCGTCTCAGGCGGAAAAAATAACAAAAGCAAACAAATCATAAAGGAAGCAGAAATCAACAAAGAATTCTTGGAAATAAGAAATATGATTGCCAAGATAAAAACAAGGCAAGAAATACAATGGGAATGAAGTAAGGTATAGGGTATACAAAAACACACAGACACACATACTTGTAGCTTTTAAAATAAGCCATGGGAGAATAAACCAAAAACCAACAAAAATGTTTACCTACAAGGTACAGAGAAGAACAGAGACAGGGAGGAAAGCCAGACTTCTTTCAATCTATCTTGCTTATGGTTTTATCTTTAGAACTACATAAATATATAAGCAAAAAACAAATATAAAAAAGAAAAATATCCCTAAAACTTAAAAGACAAATGAATCTATATTATTTACCAAATTAGTGGCATAGCCACACAGAGAAGAATTATTTCAAGTTTAAACCTGTGTTTTGGCCAGGCGTAGTGGTTCACACCTGTAATCCCAGCACCTTGGGAGGCCGAGGCAGGAGGATTGCTTGAGAGTTCAAGACCAGCCTGGGCAACACAGTGAGACCCCATTTCTATAAAAAACAAACAAAATTGGCCAGGCGCGGTGGCTCATGCCTGTAATCCCAGCACTTTGAGAGGCAGCGGCAGGCATATCACAAGGTCAGGGGTTCGAGACCAGCCTGGCCAATATGGTGAAACCACGTCTCTACTAAACATATAAAAATTAGCCAGGTGTGGTGGCGGGCGTCTGTAGTCCCAGTTACTCGGGAGGCTGAGGCAGGAAAATCACTTGAACTCGGGAGGCAGAGGTTGCAGTGAGCCGAGATCACGCCACTGCACTCCAGCCTGGGTGACAGAGCAAGACTCCGTCTCAAAACAAACAAACAAACAAACAAAAAAAATTATCCAGACATGGTGGTGCATGCCTGTAGTCCCACCTACTGATAAGGCTGAGGTGGGAGGATCACTTGAGCCCAGGTGGTTGAGGCTACAGCGAGCCAACATGGCACCACTATACTCCAGCCTGGGTGACAGAGTAAGGTGGTCTCCATCAATCAGTCAATCAATAAAATCGTGTCTTGACTGGACCTCTCTGGTGTTGCTGTCAACAAATGAGAAAAGACAAATATAAAATCAAAGATACAGGCCAGGCGCGGTGGCTCAAGCCTGTAATCCCAGCACTTTGGGAGGCCAAGACAGGTGGATCACGAGGTCAGGAGATCGAGACCATCCTGGCTAACACGGTGAAAAGCCTGTCTCTACTAAAAAATACAAAAAAACTAGCCAGGTGAGGTGGCGGGCGCCTGTAGTCCCAGTCCCAGCTACTCGGGAGGCTGAGGCAGGAGAATGGCATAAACCCAGGAGGTGGAGTTTGCAGTGAGCTGAGATCCGGCCACTGCACTCCAGCCTGGGCGACAGAGCAAGATTCCGTCTCAAAAAAAAAAAAAAATCAAAGCTATAAAAACCCTTTAATCCTTCATTTGAATTGGAAGTAAATCAGTCTGAAATCATGGTATACCTTTTTCTTTCCATAAAGTATGTATTTCCTAGTTCTACAAAAAAAAAAAAACCTACTGGAATTCACATCCTAGTTGTAATGAATGCCCTTAATACCATTTCCCACCAAAAAGAATCAGAACTACTTAAAGAAATGGCTGATTCTGGAGCTGGGATCAGAAATTTTTCTGATAAGCCCCGGACTTGTTGTCAAGCCAGAAAGCAGTGAACTCATCATACAAGACTACTAGGCTCAGGTCAAAAGCACCTAGAGTCAACCCGAAAAATAAGTTCCATTAACAATCAATAATGGGACAACTTAAACATCAAAAAGAATAACCATTTAGGGGTGAAAATCATTAAGTATATAAAAATTACTGAATTCAGACTTAGCAATAATTTATTGGATATGACACCAAAAGCACAGGCAACAAAATATAGATAAACTGGACTTCAAAATTAAAACTTGTATGCATCAAAGGACATTACCAGCAAAAAGCAATCCATAGACGAAAATATTTATAAATCACATATGGGAAAAGGAATTAATATCCAGAATATATAAAGAACTCCTACACCTCAACCACAAAAATCCAATTTTTTTTTTTTTTGAGACGGAGTCTCGCTCTGTCGCCCAGGCTAGAGTGCAGTGGCCTGATCTCAGCTCACTGCAAGCTCCGCCTCCCGGGTTCACGCCATTCTCCTGCCTCAGCCTCCCGAGTAGCTGGGACTACAGGCGCCCGCCACCTCGCCCGGCTAGTTTTTTGTAGTTTTAGTAGAGACGGGGTTTCACTGTGTTCACCAGGATGGTCTCGATCTCCTGACCTCGTGATCCACCCGTCTCGGCCTCCCAAAGTGCTGGGATTACAGGCTTGAGCCACCGCGCCCGGCAAAAAATCCAATTTTTAAATGGGCAAAGGACTTGAATAGACTCTTGTACCAAGAAATATACAAACAGCCAATAAGCACATGAAGAGATGCTCAACATCACTAATCACTAGTGATATAGTTTAAATCTGTGTCCCCACCCAAATCTCACGTCGAATAGTAATTCCCAATGTTGGAGGTGGGGCCTGGGAGGAGATGACTGGATCATGTGGTGGGTTTTCCCCTTTGTATTCAATAGGGAGTGGGTTCTCATGAGACCTGGTTGTTTAAAAGTGGGTAGCACCTCCCTCTTCTCTCTCGGTCCCGGCTCCTGCCATTTAAGATGCCTGCTCCCCTTTGCCTTCTGCCACAGTAAAAGCTCCCTAAGGTCTCCCCAGAAGCAGATGCTGCCATACTTCCTGTACAGCCAACTGAACCACTTTTGTTTATAAATTACCCAGTTTCAGGTATTTCTTTATAGTAAGGCAAGAATGGACAGTACAACTAGGGAATAATATAACTAGGAAAATCAAAACGACAATGAGATACCACTTCATACCCCATTAGGATGGCTAATGTTAAAATAAACAAAACACAGAAAATAAGTGCTGGCCATCGCCAGCCTGGGCAACATGGAGAAACCCCGTCTCTACTAAAAATTAAAAAAAATAGCCAGGCGTGGTCCCAGCTACTTGGGAGGCTGAGGTGGGAGGATCACCTGAGCCTGGGAAGCAGAGGTTGCAGTGAGCCGAGATCGCAGTGGGCCACTGAACTCCAGCCTGGGCCACAGAGCGAGACACTGTCTCAAAAACAAAACAAAACAAAACAAAAAGTGCTGGCAAGGACATGGAGAAATTGGAAGCCCTGTGTATTGCTAGTGGGAATACAAAATAGTGCAGCTACTGTGGAAAACAGTAGGTGCTTCCTTAAAAAATTAAACATGGAATTACCACGTGATTCAGCAATTTCTACACATATACGCAAAAGAATTGAAAGCAAGGACGTGAACAGGTATTTCTTCACCCATGTTCACAGAAGCATTATTCATAATAGTCAAAAGGTGGAAACAATCCAAATGTCCATGGAAGATGAATAAACAAATGTGGTATATCCATACAATGGACTATTATTTAGCATTAAAAAGGAAGAAAGGCTGGAAGCAGTGGCTCATACCTGTAATCCTAGCACTTTGGGAGACTGAGGTAGGAAGATCGCTTGGAGCCAGTTTGAGACTAGCCTGGGCAACATAGCAAGACCCCGTCTCTACAGAAAATTTAAAAATTAGCTTGGTATGATGGTACACATTTGTAGTTCCAGCTACTTGGGAGGCTGAGGCATGAGGATCACTTGAACCCAGGCATATGAGGCTGCAGTGAGCTTGACCGCGCCACTGCACTCCAGCCTGGGTGACAGAGACCCTGTCAATAAATTCTAATAACATGCTCCAACATGGATGAACCTTGGAGACACTCTGCTAAAACACCAGATACTAAAGGACAAATACTGTGTGATTCCATATATATGAGGTGCCTAAAACAGTCAAGTTTTAGGAGACAAAAAGTAGAAGAGAGGTTGTTCACCAGGAGCTGAGAGAAGGGGAAAATGCCGAGTTACTGTTTAATAGGCAAGACTTTCTTTTTTGTTTTTTGTTTTGAGACGAAGTCTTGCTCTGTCGCCTAGGCTGGAGTACTAGTGGCACAATTTTGGTTCACTGTAACCTCTGCCTCCTGGGTTTAAGCAATTATCATGCCTCAGCCTCCCAAGTAGCTGGGACTACAGGTTCATGCCACCACGTTCGGCTAATTTTTGTATTTTTAGCAGAGACAGGGTTTCACCATGTTGGCCAGGCTGGTCTCAAACTTCTGACCTCAGGTGATCCACCCGCTTCAGCCTCCCAAAGTGCTGGGATTACCAGCATGAGCCACCGTGCCTGGCCAAGACTTTCAGTTTGGGATGTTGAAAAGTTCTGGAGATGGATGGTGGTGATGGTTGCACACTGTTAATGTACTTAATGCCACTGAAATGTATACATAAAAATTGTTAAAACTGTAAATTTTATGTTATGCATATTCTACCACAATAAAAAACATGAGTCAAAAATGATACTAAGAAAAATTCCATTGGTCACCTATCTGTGGAGGTGTTAAGGCACCAAGCTATTGTTCTGAAAACTGTTGGGGATGTGGGGGTGAAATCAAGTATTTATACTGCTTTTCCTGTTTATATAGTTTTTTTTCCATTTAGAAAAGAGCTTAATCAAAGAAAACTAGCCCATAAATATAGAAGAAATGCTAGGAAAACTATTATTTTGCAACTCTAATGAAATAGTGTATCTAGTCAATGATTATTAATCACTGTTAAAATGATACGGTGAAACTTGATGGGGAAGTTTATGATGAAGGAATCAGGCATAACACCCGAACCCACTAATTACTTTTAGCATCATTAAGGTGGGGAACTAAACATATAATTATATGCCTATCATTGTGACAAAATAGGAAGCACATAGCACCACCCGAAAAATATTTTTGCCTAAAATACTGAATCAAAATCTAATTGAGTCTCTATATCTAGCGAATAACTTATAGGAAACATGAGAGACAGAGAAACTCCAAATTTCACGTGTTTTTTCATAGGTCTTTTCAATTGTATTGTTCATAAGTAACCACTGATCTTATTAGCCTAAGTGAATTAGGATTCTGATAGATCCTTGGGGGCAATTTTTACCAGTTTGGTCCTCCAGTTAGTTGCATTTTTATTCCTTTTTGCCAAACTTTTAATCTCTCTCCTGCATGCAGTTTACAAAGAATTTATACCCAATGGTCCCCGGCACTTCGAATAAAATCAAACTCCTTACTAAGACCCGCACAGCCCTGCCCACCTCTCCAGCCTCATGTTGTGCCTCCTGACCCTCGCTCATCATTCTGCAGTCACACCATTCATCTTCCAGTTCTTCTAGTGCCCCAAGCTCTTTGCACATGCTGCTGCCTCTATCCAGAAATCTCCTGCCTCCCACCTACTCATGATGCTCCTCCCTATCATCCTTTAGCTCTAAAAACAAGTGTTACACCCTCAGAGAAGCCTTCCACAGCCAATCTGTCTAATCTAGGGTCACCTCCCCCCTACAATGCTGTCTTGTCTTCATGACAACTTGTAATCATCTTACCATTTTATTTGCATATGTACACCTTACCACCTGGCACATAAGCTCCTAAAGACAGCAATGGCTTGTTCACAGCTGGATTCTCGCAAGTGTGCTGGCCGACTCTCTGGAAATCTGACATGAATGAGCCATTGTTCCAGTGGCACTGTCGTGCAAACCTGAGAAATTGGCTGCTATAGCAAGCTACCTCTCCACCTGAAAGGTGACTGGCTTGTGGAAACCTGGCAGTGGCTGCAGCATCTGTGACCTTAAGACAGATGATATGAGGGAGAAGGCAGAGATCATAGTCTCCACTTCCAAGTCAGAGCCAGGTGACAGGATTATCCAGAACTCTCCTCTCACGCTCAGGCTTGATGTAGATGGAGCACACTGGCTATTTCTCTGGGGAGCCTGTCCTTTAACTTTTACAAATCTGTATATGGCACCTTCCACTGTACATATACACACATGTACACACACACACACACACACACACTCTTTTCCCCTCCTTTCTACAAACAAATATGTATGTTTGTTCCTTCAGGTTTTGCAACTTAATTTACCTTGCCACAACTGATGATCAAATATATACGGGCTGGGCGCGGGGGCTCACCTCTTAATCCCAGCACTTTGGGAGGCCGAGGCAGGCAGATCACTTGAGGTCAGGAGTGTAAGACCAGCCTGGCCAACATGGTGAAACCCGGTCTCTACCAAAAATACAAAAATTAGCTGGGCGTGGTGGTGCACACCTGTAATCCCAGCTACTCAGGAGGCTGAGGCAGAACTGCTTGAACCCAGGAAACATAGGTTGCAGTGAGCCAAGATGGCACCACTGCACTCCAGCCTAGACGACAGAGCAAGACTCCATCTCTAAAAAAACAAACAAACAAAAACCAAATATAGATGAACTCTCCAAAGAAGATGTGCCAATAAGCATATGAAAAGACAGTCAACATCATTAACTATCAGGGAAATGCAAATCAAAACCACAATGAGATACCTCTTCACAACCACTAGGATGACGATAATCAGACAATAACAAGTGTTGGCAAAATGTTACAGAATTTGGAATCCTCATATACTGCTCAGGGGAATACAAAATGGTACAGACACGTCGGAAAACACAGTGGCAGTTCCTCAGATAGTTAAACAAAAAATTTTTACATGACCAAGAAATTCTACTCCTAGGTATATATCCAAGAGAAATGAAAAACATACCTACACACCAACATGCATATGAACGTTTCGAGCAATAGTATCATAATACCAAAACCTGAAAACAACTCAAATGTCTATCAATTGACAAATGGATAAACAAAATGTAGTATAACTATACAATGGAATATTATTCAGCCATGAAAAGGAATAAAGTACTGATGCATGGATGAACCTTGAAAACATTATGCTAAGTGAAAGAAGCCAGACCCAAGAGGCCATGTATGGTTCCCTTAATATGAACTGTACCAACTAGGCAAATCCATTGAAACAAAAACTCAATTAATGGTTGCCTAAGGCTGGGGGTGGGGGAGTGGAATGGGGAAAATAAGGGATGACTGCTAATGGGTATATGTTTTATTTGCAGAGTGATGAAAATATTCTAAAATTGGTGATGGTTGCTATGAATACACTAAAAACCACCAATTTATATACTTTAAATGGGTAAACTGTATGGTATGTGAATTATATTTCAATAAAACTGTTACAAAAAATATAAAGATGAATCATTCCTAAACAATTCCCTCTTCTAAGAAAAAAAAAAACACAGAAAATGTTCAGTCCTCTCCAATCCACAAAAATGTAAACCCAAATATCTACCCTTGATAATGTGGAGACACTACAGGAAATTCTTTAGGCAGATTAGTGAAGTTATTGTCTATGAAGTTCAAAGCCCAACCATTTCCATGTTTTTAGTCAGTTCAGACTGACTCAAACCATATTTAGAAATGCACTCTAGAAAAATGCTTTGAAGAATTTTATTCTCAACATTCATAAATTTAAAATATCTATCCAGGCAAGAGAAAATGCCTGGAAAATTCAGTGCTTTGCTCGGACCTTCCTTAGAACTCTACTTTTTTAGCTCCCTTTATCTGTTACCACATTACAAAGTGAAGCAACTCTGTAGGTTGCTAACACAAAAAGACGCTAGTGCTGACTCTCCTCATACCTCTCTGGCCATTCTTAGTTGCCCCTTTGAGCTACTCCTCCTCTAACAGACCTTAAGTGTTGTGCCCTCTCTGTTTCTAAGAGCAACATATTCCTTCTGGGAAGATTCCCAAATCCATCTCTCTAGCCCAGATCTTTGTCCTGTGCTCCAGAACCCAAATATTCAACTGCCTAGTGGACAGGTCCCAAAGTCAAAAGTCCAAAACCAAATTTCCCAAGTTTTTCAATATGCCTTCCCAGTCTTGGCAAATGACATCACCATCTGCCTACTTGAACAAGGCAGAAACCTGGGAGTTACCTCTACTCCTCACTCTCCTTCACATCCAATTAATCACAGTCTTATCCTTCCTGCCTTCTTGAGATGGAGTTTCACTCTTGTTTCCCAGACTGGAGTGCAATAGCGAGATCTCGGCTCACTGCAACCTCCGCCTCCCAGGTTCAAGCGATTCTCCTGCCTCAGCCTCCCGAGTAGCTGGGATTACACGCATGCACCACCACGCCTGGCTAATTTTGTACTTTTAGTAGATACAGGGTTTCTCCATATTGGTCAGGCTGGTCTCGAACTCCCGACCCAAGGTGATCCGCCTGCCTCAGCCTCCCAAAGTGCTGGGATTACAGGCGTGAGCCACAGTGCCCGCCCCCTTCCTGCCTTCTTAGTATCTCTCAAGTCCTTTCCCTTCAATCTTCACTGCCGTACCAAGGCTACTGTTTTTACCTACTGGCTGAATTACAGAGGCACCTCCTGAGTGATCTTCCAAATGCCTGGGCTACTCCCCTCTGGATGCTGTGTCTCCAGAGTCAATGTGATCACACCACTCTGTGCTTAAAATCCACTATGGCTCTCCACTATCCTTCCCAATTTTCTTACACCCAACACCACCCACTTCCTACATGTGCCATCTTCCCTCTCGCCACCTGGCCAAACGTTTCATTTCCACTGTCTGGAAAGCTCTCTTGGCTCACTCTCATTCCTCTTGGATGTCTAACTTAGGCATCACTTCTTCTGAGAAACCACTTTGACAGACTGAGCGAGGGGTTCCTCTGCTGCCGTAACACCCTGTTTTTAGCCCCATCTTAACATTAACTCTGCTGTACTGTAACATGCTAGATCACAACTGCCGGTTCGCTCCGGGTTTCCCTGCCACCTCCAACCCCCAGGACCCCTGAGCTCATTCAAAACATCCAAGGGTGCTAAGCACGTTGTAAACATTTAATAGATATTTGTTGAATTATTAGTTCACCCTCAGTATTTATTTAAAGATATTTCTTTACAACGTTCGTGAAGTCACGCTTGCCAACCACAGAGGCAGCAGTTAGATGCTAGAAATAAGGCTCTGTTTAAAATAAATAAATAAGCTAGTGAAGACATGCCACATCCACACAAGTACTCCCCAAAGAAATGGACCAGTCACTAAGTGTCTACGACGTGCCAAGCATTATACTTGGAGCTTTAGATATAAAATAACTTGAAACAGCTGATATTAACTGTGGGTAAGAGCCAGGCACTGTGCTATGCACTTTACATGTTATCAAATTTATTTATTTATTTATTTATTTATTTATTTTCGAGACAGGGTCTTCCTCTGCTGGCCAGGCTGGAGTGCAGTGGCACAATCTCGGCTCACTGCAATCTCCACCTTCTGGGTTCAAGCGACTGACCAGCCTCAGCCTCCCAAGTAACTGGGAGTACAGGCATGCACCACCACGCCTGGCTAATTTTTGTGTTTTTAGTCGAGATGGTTTTCACCATGTTAACCAGGCTGGTCTTGAACTCCTGACCTCAAGTGATCCAACCTCCTTGGCCTCCCAAAGTGCCGGGATTACAGGCATAAGCCATCATACCTGGCCATGTTATCAAATTACGAGGTTATCACAATGACCCCGTAAGGTAGGTGAGGCATCTAACAAGATGAAGTGAGTTCTTCACGTTCTCAATACATGGCTAAGAGAATGGTCACCACACAGCTAGGTCTGGGACATGGCAATCTGCTGCGAGAGATTGAGCTCTCCATCCTCGCACCATCCCACCTCTGTCAAATATCCAGACCACGGCACTCTGTTTACCACTCTTAGGAGATGGTTAAGGCTGTCAGCTTCTTGGAACTGAGGCGAAGTTAAGCTGGAGCAATGAAAAGTGACTTCTCTCAAGGAGATCATGCTCCATATCACTGCTGACGATTCCCAAATTCAACTCTCCAGTCAAGACCTCCCTCTCCAAGGACCAGACCCATGAGGCATCTCCGCAGGGTCTTCAAGTTTTACCTCTTCACGGCCAGGCATGGGGGCTCACGCCTGTAATCCCAGCACTTTGGAAAGCTGAGGTGGGTGGATCACCTGAGGTCAGGAGTTTGAGACAGCCTGACCAAAACCCTGTCTCTACTAAAAATACAAAAATTAGTCAGGCATGGTGGCGGGCGCCTGTAATCCGAGCTACCTGGGAGACAGGCAGGAGAATCACTTGAACCCAGGAGGCAGAGGTTGCAGTGAGCCAAGATTGCATCACTGCACTCCAGCCTGGGCAACAGAGCAAGACTATGTTTCCAAAAAAAAAAAAAAGTTTTACCATCACCTTTCCATTTCCCACTCCTCCTGCTACATTTACTGCCTTGCTTGGTCAAATACACAACCAACTTTTAACCTAAACCAGATGGTCCCTGTCCTGTTCCCTGACTAGCCTGTCCTTTCAATCCTGCAATCCTGTTCACCATAGTGCCAGTTCTATAGCAACTGCTCCATAAATGTTACCTATTGTTATTATTATAGCCTAAATGCTTCTCATCGCCTCCTTTACCCTTGCACTACTCAGCTTTCAAGGAACTTGACTCCCAGAGCAAGCAAAATCAAGGCATAGAAGCTGACAGAATGCCTTCTATGAGGACAAGAAGCTAGCCTGCCAAAGGCTCAGGCCCTAGCTTTTTTTTTTTTTTTTTTTTTTTTTTTGAGACTTGCTCTGTGGCCCAGGCTAGAGTACAATGGCATGATCATAGCTCACTGCAGCCTTGACCTCCCAGGCTCAAATGTTTCTCCCACCTCAGCCTCCTAAGTAGCTTAGCTAATTTTTATTTTTTGATTTTTTGTAGAGATGGGGTCTTCCTACATTGCCCAGGCTGGTCTCAAACTCCTGGGCTCAAGCGATCCTTCTGCCTCAGCTCCCAAAGTGCTGGTACTACAGACATGAGCCACCGTGCCCAGCCCCTAGCTCTTTCAATGAAAGTACACAGAAAAAGCCCGGCGCGGTGGCTCACGCCTGTAATCCCAGCACTTTGGAAGGCTGAGGCAGGTGGATCACGAGGTCAGGAGATCGAGATCAGCCTGGCCAACATGGTGAAACCCCGTCTTTACTAAAAAGACGGGTGTGGTATGGTGTGTGGTGTGGTGTGCGTGTATGATGCACACCTGTAGTCCCAGCTACTAGTTAGCCTGAGGCAGGAGAATCACTTGAACCTGGGAGATAGAGGTTGCAGTGAGCCAAGACTGTGCCACAGCACTCTAGCCTGGGCAACAGAGTGAGACCCCATCTCAAAAAAGAAAAAAAAAAAAAAGTGCACAGAAGGTATACCTGAACGCTAGCTGAAGCTGATAGAGCACAGTACACTCTAAGTAGCAAACTAAGAATTATGAGAATGTCAGATATGGAAGTAGAAACTAACAAATGGCTTCAGTCCCAGGGAACCAAACATTCTCCTTTATTCTATTTTATAAATTAGTAATTCAATTCTTTAACACAGTGGTTCTCAACAAGTGGGGAAAAGTATAATTATGTGTCCCTCTCTGCCCTACCAATACCTGGCAATGTCTGGAGATGCTTTGGCTGTCACACTGGGCAAGTGCTAGTGGGTAGCATCCAGTGGGCAGAGGCCAGAAGTGCTGCTGAACATCCTGTAATGCACAAGACAGCTCCTACAAAGAATTATCCACCCCAAAATGTTAATAGTGCAGCTCTTAAGAATCCCCGATAAACTAATGCTTTGAGCACCTTCCATATTCAAGTTAACTAATGTATAACAAGTTACTTCTTTCTGGGGAGATGATACAAACTTTCTCCATAAATTAAGCTATAACCGGTCCATAAGATAAAAAGAGGCATCATCAAAAAAGAGACTGATAAATGCTAAATAAGTCGTTTAGAAAATAAATGCCATGAGTTCAGATGAAGGAGAGTGCCATAGAGGCTGAGGCCCTCCTCAAAGATATCAGAGAGCAGACTGGGCTCCTCAGCTCACTTCAAGCTGCCAGTCAAGGCCCCCTAGAGAGTAACCAGAATCCACCTTCCCATCCTTACCTGCAACAAGGCCTCTCCCTTCAACTTAACCTTCCCTCAAGCTGCAGAGGCCACAGGGCCACAACATCCCACCCACACTGTTACTGCTGAAAAAGCCCTTACCTCCTCTTCACAAAAGTGCTGTCCTCAAACTAAACAGCAACCCCTATCTCCACCCACAAGGCTGAGGACATGATGTCACTTCAACCCAATCCTAAAATCATGTTCCTATGACTCCCAGAGGAAGAAGGTAGTGAAAAGACTAAGGTGGAAAATGCCTTAAATGGCTCAGGCCCTAAGGCCTTGTCCTCTGCCACCTAAAATCACTGCTTAGCAGCAGCCAGGCAGGAGCCGCCTCATTTCCTGTGCCACTGCGGTAAAAATAGGAAGTGGGGGAGGAAGTTCACAAAGCAGAAACAAAAGTAATCACTGCCTAGCTTCCTGAACACAAATCACCGAGCAGGGAGGGTATCATTAAAACATCACAAGAGAAAGGCGGGCATGGAGAGCAAGGCCAGAGGAAAGGAAGTGACACTCTGGGGTGGGGTCCACCAAGCCCAGACTATTTCTGTGCCTGAAACACTGCTCCAAAAGGAAAACTGGACAAAACTGGACCCAAGTATTAATTCCAAGGAATTAATACTAAAGCATGTTCACTTGAAGACATGCAAAAACTGAACTGTTCTAGCAGAGTAAGAAATATCAATGAAAAAGTTTTAAGGAGGCCAAGATTAAACTATTTTTCTAGTCAACAGGTAGCTACTAAAACAAAACAAGGGCCAGGTGTGGTGGCTCACGCTGTAATCCTAACACTTCAGAGGGCCAAGGCAGGAGGATCACTTGGGCCCAGGAGTTCAAGGTTGCAGTGAGCTATGATCATGCCACTGCACTACAGCCTGGGTAACACAGCAAGAGGAAGGAAAGAAGGAAACAAGGAAAGAAGGAAAGGACAGAACAGGACAGGAGAGGAAAGGAAAGGAAAGGAAAGGACAGAAGGACAGAAGGACGGAAGGAAGGAAGGACGGAAAGACGGAAAGAAAGAAAGAGAAATAAATTTTAAAAACAAAACAGAGCTACTATATAACTGATTGGTTGACAAAGTCCGAAGCCCAGGTTATCCTATATTGAGCTATGAAAACTCAGGCGGATAGGAAAAAAACTACTGAATAAACCTTCTAATCAGTGTCAGAATCTATCATAAGTAAAATAAGGAGGCTTCTACAACCATCCCCACCCCCCCTCCCGCCAGTGACACAGGTCAACCCTGTGAGGCTCCAGACACCCAGGATGCAGTGGGAAAGGAGACAGATGCACCACCTGCTTGCTACCAGTCTCACGTGGGAACAACCTGCTTCCACGTGGTGATCCATGACCGCCTCTGGTACTGACATTCACTCTGTAACAATCTACCACCACAAACCATGGTGTTCCTCTATGAAGCCAAAGCAACTTATCATTAGCGGTTCTGAAGAGCTTTTATATTTGGTAATCTACAAACAACTGATCATTTCATTTAAGCAGAAGAACAACTTTTCTAACCACAAGGTCAACGGAGCCAAAATTTACTTTCAAAATAACAGAGGTCTTAAAAAAATAGGTCAAATGTGCTAAGTAGTCATATAGATAAAGAACAGGCTTAATTTTGTTTCAATTGAGGGGTGGTTTGTTGTTTTTGCTTTTATTTTTGGTGGGGGAGAAACAGGAAGATCAATGCATAACATTTTTTTAAGCAGTCACTACATTAATAAGGAAAAAAGTAAATGAAACGGGTAGTAATCACCACATATTGAATTTCTTTTTTCTTTCTTTTGTTTTGTTTTGTTTTTTGAGACGGAGTCTCGCTCTGTCGCCCAGGCTGGAGTGCAGTGGCTGGATCTCAACTCACTGCAAGTTCCGCCTCCCAGGTTTACGCCATTCTCCTGCCTCAGCCTCCCGAGTAGCTGGGACTACAGGCGCCCGCCACCATGCCCGGCTAATTTTTTGTATTTTTTTAGTAGAGACGGGGTTTCGCCGTGTTAGCCAGGATGCTCTCGATCTCCTGACCTCGTGATCCGCCCGTCTCGGCCTCCCAAAGTGCTGGGATTACAGGCTTGAGCCACCACGCCCGGCCTGTTTTTTTAAGAGATGGGGTCTCACAGTGTTGCCCAGGCCAGTCTCAAACTCCTGGACTCAACCAATCCTCCCACCTCACCCTCCCAAAGTGCTGGGATTACAAGTGTGAGTCACTATGCCTGGCCTCAATTTCATACAAAGAAAAATAGTGAACATTTAATGAAAAAAAAAAAATCCAGTATTACTTGGTCCTGATGAGGACAGACCCAGCTGTCTGTCTGATTTTCTGGTAATAAATTGACTTAACTGTACTCTAAGACTATTGTTTTAGTCTTCTTATGAAGTCAAAAGCTCATTCTCAGAACCTGCTGCCATCAAAACAAAGCAAAACAAAACTAGTATTAGAACTCTTGAAGGAATTCTATTAGAGGAACACTGTGAGCCAAAAAAAATCTTTGTTAAACAGAGACCTTCAAAGAAAGAAGAAAAAACAAAAAAAAGGGGCAAATCCCCGCCAAGGAAAGTTTTGTCTACAAACACATACAAACCACCACCCATCACCAAAGGATGAACAAAGCTGGCTCCTAAACTTCCGAAAAAGTTTTTTCAGGTAAAATGAAGGTTTCATCTATTTACTAAAATACTCTTGGACCATTAAAAATTTCTGCATCAAATGTTCCCAAGTACTATGAAAACATGACAACAAATTGTGTTGCTGGTGGAAATTCAAATGTAAATCAGGGAATGAAAATAATTTATTTCTAAGTAAATTTTTTTTTTTTTTTTAATCACAGACTGGACGCAGTGGCTCACACCTGTAATCCCAGCACTTTGGGAGCCTAGGCAGGCGGATCACCAGGTAAGGAAATCGAGACCATCCTGGCTAACACAGTGAAACCCCGTCTCTACTAAAAATACAAAAAGTAGCCGGCTGTGGTGGTAGGCGCCTGTAGTCCCAGCTACTCGGGAGGCTGAGGCAGGAGAATGGCATGAACTCAGGAGGCGGAGCTTGCAGTGAGCCAAGATGGTGCCACTGCACTCCCACCTGGGCGACAGAGCAAGACCTATCTCAATAAAAAAAAAAAAAAAAAAAAAAAAAAAAAAAAAAAGCACAAAGCACCGGGTGCGGTAGCTCACACCTGTAATCCCAGCACTTTGGGAGGCTGAGGCAGGTGGATCACTTGAGGTCAGGAATTCAAGACCAGCCTGGCCAACATGATGAAACCCCGTCTCTACTAAAAATACAAAAATTAGCCAGGCATGGTGGCAGGCACCTGCAATCCCAGCTACTCAGGAGGCTGAGGCAGGAGAATCGCTTGAACCTGGAAGGTGGAGGTTGCAGTGAGCCAAGATCACCCCACTGCACTCCAGCCTGGGCAACAGAGCAAGACTCCGTCTCAAAAAAAAAAAAAATCACAAAGCAATTACATAATTTATTCAAACCTAATTTGTAAAAAAAAAAAAAAAAAAAAATCTACACCAGTTAGAAACCTGCAGTTTATTTTTGTTACAGTGTGGTACAATGTGAAAAAGCCCAGGTATCCCAAAAAGTTTTCAAAACTTGTAAAAAAATGGTTGGACTACTGAAAACTAATTATGTCCATTAGAAAGTTATTTAAGAAGACTTAAAATTATATTTTTTTGTTTTTGTTTTTACTTATTTTTTTAAAGACAGGGTCTTGGCTGGACGCTGTGGCTCATACCTGTAATCTCAGCACTTTGGGAGGCCAAGGTAGGAAGACTGCTTGAGCTCAGGAGCTCAAGAACAGCCTGGGCAACATAGCAAGACTTTGACTCTACTAAAAGTAAACAAAAAAAATTAGCCCAGTGTGCTGGCATATATCTGTAGTCCCAGTTACTTGGGAGGCTGAGGTAGGAGGATGGTTTGAGCCAGGGAGATTGAGGCTGCAGTGAGACCCTACAGTCTCTTGCTCTGTTGCCAAGGCTAAAGTACTGCAGCTGTGTGATCACGGCTCACTGTAGCCTCGATCTCCCGGGCTCAGGCAACTTCCTACCTCAGCCTCCCAAGTAGCTGGAACTATAGGCACACACCATGGGTAATTACCCACCTGGGTAATTTTTTATTTTTTTTTGCAGAGACGGGGTCTTGCTGTGTTGTTCAGGTTGGTCTTGAACTCCTGGCCTCAAGCGATCCTCCCACCTAAGCCCTTCAAAGTGCTGGGATATAGGCATAAACTACCATGTTTGGCCCAAGAAAACTTAAAAATTCTATACTGCCATTCTTAACAACTTTGCACTATGGAACCTATCCAAAATTAACCTCACATGGGTAAAAAAAAACAAGTATTTATCCAGAAGCTTATATATTAACAGATAAATCAAACTATAATTTAGAAATTTTTTTTCTTACTATGGAGAGGGATTATATATATAAATTTTAGATAAACTTAAGATTCAAGACCATTTCTGAGAATTTAAGGCATCCATAAAAAATGTTATCACTAAATTGTAACATCTCTTCCAAGCTGAGAACACTGACTCCAATTCTGCATACCCAGCAAAACTTCCCATCCCTCAAAAAGACTAGAAAGTCGCCTGGCGCAATGGCTCACACCTGTAATTCCAGCACTTTGGGAGGCCGAGGTCAAGAGATCGAGACCATCCTGGCCAACATGGCGAAACCCCATCTCTACTAAAAATACAAAAATTAGCTGGGTGTGGTGGCGGGCGCCTGTAGTCCCAGCTACTCAGGAGCCTGAGGCAGGAGAATCGCTTGAACCCAGGAGGCAGAGGTTGCAGTGAGCCGAGATCATGCCACTGCACTCCAGCCTGGGCGACAGAGCGAGACTCCTCTGTCTCAAAAAAATAAAAATTAAAAAATAAAAACAGAAAATCAGAGTCACAGCCAGGGAGCCCATTCTTCCCTAGAAATATTTCAGCAGGTCAAACATTAAAAAATGAGAAAATTCTAGATGATTCCTCACCATCCACTCGCTAGGCAGGGAAGACAGCCCCAGAGAGCAGGCCCGCAATGGTTCACCTCCTGGCTGGCTTCCAACTCTGCCACTTATCTGCGCCATAAGCCTTCACATACTCAAACGTTCACCAAGGTTCTACTAAGTGCATAGCACTGCTCCCAGCATCCAGGATGCAGTAGTGAAGAGACAGACATAATGCTTGCTCTCAAGGAGCTTACTGTTAATAAGGGAAAAGGAGAAAATGCTCCTCGCCTTTCAGGTAGATGCTCCAATACAAAGAAACTTCATAGAAACCCCACACTTCCAAAATGCAGTAGTTACGAGTATGGGTATGGGAATCAGACTGATCTAGATGTGAATTCCTGCTCTTAGTAAATATCGGCTGAATAAATGGCACTTACTAACTTTGAGCAAGTCGCCTAACTCTTGTGCCTCAGTACTGCTGAAGATTACATCCATAAAGCACAGCCTCCGCCATACCCTCAGTCTACATAAATGAAAGCTACTGCTCTGAAAGAGGCCCTGGACTAGTAAGAGGGTAGCATTTCATCTTCCACTGCAATTCTTTTTTTTTTTTTTTTTTTTTTTTTTTGAGACGGAGTCTCGCTCTGCCACCCAGGCTGGAGTGCAGTGGCCAGATCTCGGCTCACTGCAAGCTCCACATCCCGGGTTCACGCCATTCTCCTGCCTCAGCCTCCCGAGTAGCTGGGACTACAGGCGCCCGCCACCTCGCCCGGCTAGTTTTTTGTATTTTTTAGTAGAGACGGGGTTTCACCGTGTCAGCCAGGATGGTCTCGATCTCCTGACCTCATGATCCGCCCGTCTCGGCCTCCCAAAGTGCTGGGATTACAGGCTTGAGCCACCGCGCCCGGCCTGCAATTCTTAATTCTGGTCTTCTACTAGTTGAAAACAAACTTCCTCGAACCCCCAAAATCTATTAAGTTAAAACAACTTTCAGAAATAAAACTTACTTTCCTGCAGCTCCGGGCCCAACTCCTAAGTCCAGGCAACAAACTAAAAGAAGTAGTGCCCTGTGCGCTGGAGGGGAAAGAGGTCATGGCTCCTCCCATTTCCCTGCCCACCACTCCCTCCTCTTTCAACCCCAAGCCAGAGGAAAGAACAGAAGGGACACAGTTGAGGAGTGGCATCACCTCGAATTACAAAGTACATTACAAAGTGACTCAAGCACAAGGTTGCAGTGCATTCTCTCCCACCTTGACACCCAGAAGCAGCACATGTCCTTGTGGCTAGTTCCCAAATCTGGGAACCAAGCCAGCTTTCCCCCGCCTCTGTTCCCATGCACATACATCCACCTCTGGGACCTGGGGGTGGGGTGAGGGAAGACGCAAGTATTTCCAGGTTTCCTGGCCATAATTAGCATCTAGCTAGTACTTAATCCCAAAATCATTTTTAGTAAGAAAATTATATTTTCTTTCAGGTAGTATCTCGCTCTAATTCCACTTTCAAAAATCTTCCCATTATGATTCTTTGCAACTGTCAGTTTGAAAAAACACTTACCTGACAGTGGCCCAGACACAAGGAACATAATCAAAATGACTGAAAAAAAAAAGAAAGCAATACTCTATCTAGGCATGAATCCTAAAACAGACTCACAGTTAATGTAGAAGCCTGCGTCAAGAACACTCACTAGCAACACTGGCTATGAGCAATAACCCACGTGCCCTGCATTACGAGGATTGTTAAATACATCACACAGGAACACCTCACAGCCATTCCAAACATCAAGGCAGAGCCACCACACTTCATTGAGTCAAAGATGCCGTCATCTACAAATCATATCATTGTCTCATATATATGCCAAGAAAAACTCTGCCATATAACAATGACATGCCATCACATGACATGTCCCAATTTCAGGCCTCCTCAAAGCTCTTGTCCTGTTTCTGACTCCTCTGCCTGCCTCAGGCTGGCTGGGACACACAACCTTGGAAAAACTCCCTTTGTGTTATTTTCCCTCTAGAAATTACCCATATTTAACATCCGCCGTTTTGATGAAACCATCTTCGGCCACCTTAGCTCCCAAGGAGCCTTTTCTGACTCCTGCAACCTCTGCTGTCTCTGTCATTAGCTGGTGCTCTCCCTTTCCAAATGAACTGGGAGCATCAGAGACAGAGGCTGGACACATCTTTACACTTACTGTCATGCACAGCACAGGGACAGAGCAACACAGACAACGACAAACACATACCTCCTGGGAACTGTTCCAAGGACTTTACAAATATTAACTCAGTAATGCCTCGCTACAACTCCAGGAGGCAGGTATTACTACCTCTCCATTTTCAGAGGAGGTAAACTGAGGTCAAGGCAGGGGCAGGCCTCGAACCCAAGCCGTCTTACACAGTCCTCACTCTTTTTTTTTTTTTTTTTTTTTTTTGAGACGGAGTCTCACGCTGTTGCCCAGGCTGGAGTGCAGTGGCGCGATCTCGGCTCACTGCAAGCTCCGCCTCCCGGGTTCCCCCCATTCTCCTGCCTCAGCCTCCTGAGTAGCTGGGACTACAGGCGCCCGCCACCGTGCCCGGCTAATTTTTTGTATTTTTAGTAGAGACGGGGTTTCACTGTGGTCTCGATCTCCTGACCTTGTGATCCGCCCGCCTCGGCCTCCCAAAGTGCTGGGATTACAGGCTTGAGCCACCGCGCCCGGCCACAGTCCTCACTCTTAACCTCTATGCAGCGTTCACTCTACACAACAGCCATGTACATCATAGACATTTATTATAAAAGTTATTGTTAAAATGAAAACATAGGCCGGGTGCAGTGACTCACGCCTGTAATCCCAGCACTTTGGGAGGCTAAGGCGGGTGGATCACTTGAGCTCAGGAGGTCGAGACCAGCCTGGCCAACATGGTGAAACCCCGTCTCTACTAAAAGTACAAAAATTAGCCAGGCATGGTGGCGGGCGCCTGTAACCCCAGCTACTCAGGAGGCTGAGACAGGACAATCGCTTCAACCCAGGAGGCGGAGGTTGCAGTGAGCCAAGATTGTACCACTGCACTCCAGCCTAGACAACAGAACAAGACTCTGTCTCAAAAAAAAAAAAAAAAGAAAAAGAAAGAAAGAAAGAAAATACATATACACAGGGAAAAAAATTCACACCATACAAAATGGTATGCAAAGAAAAAGCTAACTCAGCCTAACAGCCTGGTTTTCTGGGGTCTCATCCCAAAAACCACCACTGTTTCTTTTCTGTCATTCCAGAAATTATTTCTGCACTTATAAACCTATTTCATGTGTATCTCTCTCTCTATCTATCGAGACAGGGAGACATTATTTATTTTATTTATTATTTTTGAGATGGAGTCTCGCTTTGTCACCCAGGCTGGAGTGCAGTGGCACGATCTCCACTCATTGCAACCTCCGCCTCCCAGGTTCAAGCAATTCTCCTGCCGCAGCCTCCCGGGCAGCTGGGATTACAGGCACCCACCACCATGCCTGGTTAATTTTTGTATTTCTAGTAGAGATGGGGTTTCACCATGTCGTCAGCCTGGTCTTGAACTCCGGACCTCAGGTGATCTGCCCACCTCAGCCTCCCAAAGTGCTGGGATTACAGGCGTGAGCCACCACGCCTGGCCTATATATATATTTTAAAACAAATAAGCACATATTACTTCAAAAGTGGAGAAATTTGTTTAAAATTAGAAAAGCACAAATGGGCAAATATACATTGTTCTGCACCTTGCTTTTTTCACTGATTATTTCTCTGAGCTTGATCTACATCTGCACCTGTGCTGTTTTTATTAAATTCTAAGATGTACATATTTTTACATTTTAACTTCGTGGTTTTTCTTGAAGTCAGAGAATCTTAGCGTGCTTGGACTTCATCAGGAAACAGGATCACGAAAAGCTTTTAAACCTATATAAGACAGTGGGAGTTACCTTGGCAGCCATGTGCAGGCTGAATCAAGAAGCAGAGGCCAGGTGAGGTGGCTCTCGCCTATAATCCCAGCACTTTGGGAGGCCAAGGCGGGAGGATCGCCTGAGGTCAGGAGTTCGAAACCAGCCTAGCCAATACAGTGAAACCCCCATCTCTACTAAAAATATAAAAATTAGCTGGGCATGGTGGTGCATACGTGTAATCGCAGCTACTTGGGAGGCCAAGGCAGGAGAATCACTTCAACCCAGGAGGTGGAGGTTGCAATGAGCTGAGATCGTGCCACTGTACTCCAGCCTGGGTGAGAGAGAGACTCTGCCTCCAAAAAAAAAAAAAAAGGTAATTCATATTTTGAGGCCAGCGCGGTGGCTCACGCCTGTAATTCCAGCACTTTGAGAGGCCGAGGTGGGCGGATCACGAGGTCAGGAGTTCGAGATCAGCCTGGCCAATATGGTGAAACCCTGTCTCTACTGAAAATACAAAAATAAGCCGGGCATGGTGGCACTCGCCTGTAGTCCCAGTTACTCAGGAAGCTGTGGCAGAAGAATCACTTGAACCCGGGAGGTGGATGTTGCAGTGAGCGGAGAGCCTGCCACTACACTCCAGCCAGGGTGACAGAGCAAGATTCCATCTCAAAAAAAAAAAAAAACAGAGAGACCTACCAGGTGACATGTGACATGATGCCACACATACCAGAGGTAAGTACCTACATCAAAGGGTTGTTGTGAGGATTGAACAAGGCAATATAGACAAAGCCCTCAGCATCAAACCTCGTTAGCACAGTGAGTCGAAGGACTCAGCACAGGACCTGAAGTGCTGTTAGTGCCCAGTTAGACATTGTTATCAGTTATTTCAAGGACTGGTCCCACTTTCCAATGTCATTTCCCTCTACTGCTTATTCACACCTGTCCAGACTCTACCCTCAATCTCCTGCAGCTCAAACACCTCATGCTTGCTCTCACCTTCACACCTTTGGACGTGTCATGCCCCTGCCCAAGAGTCCTCCCCTCTTGCTGTGGCACTGGACTTACTTTTTCCCACGGTACTCAGCTCAAGAACAGCCTTCTCCAGGAAGTCTCCCGAGAACTGCAGGCTGGATTTCCTGGATGAACAGTTTAGGAGCAGCTTATCTGTCATTACTTCCCAATGTCTATCAGCTTATTCAATGCAACCAGAAGCAAGCAGTTTCATGGGGACTGATTATTTAGGCTATCTAAGCTCAAAGAAGACTGATGTATGAACCAGAGGCCAGTTACTAGTTTATAAACACCAATGAGAGCTAATACTCTCATTGAATACTTATCACAGGTGCCAGGGAGTGTGCTCAGAGCCCTCACTGCAACACTAAGAGAAAGGTGCTACTATTATCCCCATTCTACAAATCAGAAAACTGAAAGATTAGCCAGCATCCCAAGACCAGGATCTGATCCAAGCAGCTTAGATGCAGAGCTCTCAACCACTCACATTTTCTCCTTACCAAGAAATCTCCACATGCAGCTATCTTCTACTCAGATGGTACTGGGAGGACAGACGCTAAGCAAAGGAGAGACCCTCGAAGCCAGAGGCAACAACAGGGACACGCCCATCTGTGCATTAGTGCAGATGGCTTTGTGGAGGGAACACTGCACACTGCTCCTCTGGTCAGGGCCCCAGACAGTGCTACACACACACACCACTTAATTCCTCTCTTGGACCCGCCACCCCAATTTCCAGACACTGTCCCAATCCTCTCCCAGAAGCACAAGTATTTCTTCTGAGGATACAAAATTAAGTTTAAGCTTTCTGGCTACAAACGCATTCCAAGCATGCCTTCCTGGGGTTATAGCTGGGTCAGTTTGGTTGAATTTAAAGTTTTCCCTGAGATTCTTCAAACTACATTTACAAAATATCTTTCGACTTATATCTTTTCTATAGATAGCTAATATGTGTAACATTTATTCTGATGTCATTCTCAGATGATCATTCATTCCTTCAACAAATACTTCATTTCTAACGCACTGTGTTCTAGGCCCTGGAGATCAAAGCAGTGAACAAGATACGCAAGATCTCTGAAAACTGGGAGAGGTTACTTGGTGTCTCCCCTTCTAGGCGCTTATGATACTTTATGACAATTGCTTATTTGGCATTCTTCCCAAGATGTGCTGTTAGGCTCTGTATTCTGATCTTCCAGTAAAGTAACTGGGCCATACTGTAGGTACTCCACAAATGTGAGCTAACTCAATTCATGACTAAATTCACTGGGTTCCTTTCACATCCAGAGTAGGACCACGTTAATTCTGAAATCCCTTAGGAAAAAGGCACAAAGTCTAAATCAAGGTATAGGCATAGAAAGCAAATGGCAAATACCATCCATATCAAGAAGGAAGATGTGATTCATCAGCTGGTAAGAACCTCAGAGTCAGGAAGGACAGGACACTTTGATAAGTGATATTTATTTATTTACTTACTTATTTATTTTGAGACAGGGTCTCTCTCTGCTGCTTGGGCTGGAGTACAGGGGCAAAATCACAGTTTACTGAATCCTTAACCTCCCAGGCTCAAGCAATCCTCCCGCCTCAGCCTCCCAAGTAGCTGGAAAGACAGGCACGGACCACCACACCTAGAAAATTTTGGGGTCTCACTATGTTGCCTAGGCTGATCTCAAGCAATCCTCCCACCTTGGCCTCCCGAAGTTCTGGGATCACAGGCATGAACCCCTGTGCCCAATCTAAAATTCATTTTTTTAAGAGACGGAGGTCTCACTATGTTGCCCAGGCTGGTCTCCAACTCCTGAGATCAAGTAAAACTCCCACCTTGTCCCTGCAAAGAAATGATATTTTCTTTTTTCTTTTTTTCTTTTTTTTTTGAGATGGAGTCTCACTCTGTCGCCCAAGCTGGAGTACAGAGGTGCGATTGCGGCTCACTGCCTCCCGGGTTCACACCATTCTCCTACCTCAGCCTCCAGAGTAACTGGGACTACAGGGGCCCACCACCACACCCGGCTAATTTTTTTGTAGTTTTTTTAGTAGAGATGTGGTTTCACCGTGTTAGCCAGGATGGACTTGGTCTCCTGACCTCATGATCTGCCCGACTCGCCCTCCCAAAGTGCTGGGATTACAGACATGAGCCACTATGCCTGGCAAGAAGTGATATTTTCTTCACCTGGAGAAAATATGGCCTCAGGAATATGTCCAGGGGTTATGAGCAGGAGAAAAAGAGCTGACTTGCAGAAAAGTCTGAGTCGAGGGTCACTAAGTGGTGGCAGAGGTGAGGAAATGAGGTAGTTCTCTACCCAGGACTCATATACTGGAAGAGTGGGAAGGAACATGTTTTGGAGGGGAGGGTGAGAGGTACAAAGCTAGGCTTCAGAAAATGCCCCAAGGTATATGTATGAAGAGAAGCAGTAAAGACAAACGAGAAAATACAGTCACAGATTTCAGGAAATGACCACACTAGTTTCAAGTCAAGAAGGCCAATCAAGGCTGGGCATGCTGTCTCACGCCTGTAATCCCAGCACTCTAGGAGGCCGAGAAGGGTGGATCATTTGAGGTCAGGAGTTCAAGACCAGCCTGGCCAACATGGTGAAATCCTATCTCTACTAAAAATACAAAAATTAGCTGGGGGTGGTGACACAGACCTGTAATCCCAGCTAGTCGGGAGGCTGAGGCAGGAGAATCGCTTGAGCCACTGAAGCCAGAGGCTGCAGTGAGCTGAGATCACGCCACTGCACTCTAGCCTGGGCAACAGAGCAAGACTAACAGAGCAAGACTCTGTCTCAAAAAAAAAAAAAAAGAAAGAAAGAAAAAGAAAAAAGCAGGCCAATCAATGGGAGATTCACGAGAGGAAGAAAGAATAGCTCACCATGCCAAATACCTGAGATCAAAGTCAAGGAAAATGATTAAGCAATGGCCACTGCATGCATCAATTAGGGGACCCTCAAGAGGGCAGTTTCAGTAGAGTTAAAGACATTTCAAGCACAAGCACAACCTGTTGCTGTTTTTCCTTATCCAAACACAACATTCAGGCTCTCTGTGAACTTACACTTCAGAGAAAACGGCAACCTGCTTTTCAATAACTCCAAAACAAATCAATTCCTTATCTAAATCAACATTTTTTTGCCTACCTAGGAAGATCATCATTTTTCACTAAGGACAAAGTCACAGGAGGAAAAAAGAGAGAGTGATTGGCTGGGCGTGGTGGCTTACACCTGTGATCCTAGCTTCGAGGGAGGCTGAGGCAGGAGAATCGCTTGAACCCGGGAGGTGGAGGTTGCAGTGAGCCAAGACTGCACCACTGCACTCCAGCCTGGGGGACTCCAACTCAGAAAAAAAAAAAAAAAAAAAGAGTAGACACCCAACCCATGAGATATCCCAGCCTGCTAGCTTTCAGAAACAATTATTTTCCTACAGACTTGGAAGACCCACTTGACACATGGATCCTGATGTATTAGGCTATAGGTTTTCAACAGAATAAACATTTACTAAAATTTTCACAGAATCATGTGCAATTTGCTTAAAAAAAAAAAAAAAGGATGCTTAAAACATGGTCTTCCAAAAATCCGGAGATAATTTTAGATTGAAAAATCTAGGCTTGCCAAGGGAATCTGAGAACTTTTCTATCTTGGTCTCCAATGCTAACCTACGTATTTGTGTGCAAAAATAGAGGAAGATTAGAATCTCAAATGCCAGACTGAAAAGTTGCCACAACAAACCTGAACTCTTCATATGGAGTTTGTTATCCTGTCAGCAAGAAAGCAAATGAAACGGCAATAAACTAAACTTTTTGTTTTAAAGATAAAAAGAAAAAAAAATCTCAAACATGAAATATTCCCTGGACTTGTATTGGAAAATGATTTCTTTCTAAAACAAAATATTGTGAAGATATTGTGAAAAGAAAATACTGTGATTTTTAAAGAAACTTGAAAACATCTAAGCATACACAAAATCTAAATATAAGCTTTGTAAGTAGCCCTTACAAACATATACTTAGAACTTTTGGTCTAAAATATGATAAAATGATAAAGTTTACATATTATTGAATAAATCTGGAACTGACTAGCCATTTAGAAAATATTTCATATTTTAAACCAAGAATGAATTTTAGGTAGACTAAAGGCAAAAAAATAAAACCATGAAATGATGAGAAGCAAACATGAATTTCTTTTTTTTTTTTTTTTTTTTTGAGACGGAGTCTCACTCTGTTGCCCAGGCTGGAGCACAGTGGCATGACCTCAGCTTACTGCAACCTTCACCTCTGGGGCTCAAGCGATTCTCCTGCCTCAGCTTCCCAAGTAGCTGGGACTACAGAAGCGCGCCACCATGCTTGGCTAATTTTTTTTGTATTTTTTTAGTTGAATCCGGGTTTCACTACGTTAGCCAGGCTGGTCTAGAGTGATCTGCCCGCCTCAGCCTCCCAAAGTGCTGGGATTACAGGCATGAACCATCGCGCCAGGCCAGAATTTTTTTTTTATGACAATGAGACAGAAAAATTTTTCAAATATGTCAAAGGAAAATAAACACTTTCTTTTTTTTTTTTTGAGACTTTGAGACGGAGTCTCGCTTTGTCGCCCAGGCTGGAGTGCAGTGGCAGGATCTCGGCTCACTGCAAGCTCCGCCTCCCAGGTTCACGCCATTCTCCTGCCTCGGCCTCCAAGTAGCTGTGACTACAGGCGCGCACCACCACGCCCGGCTAATTTTTTGTATTTTTAGCAGAGATGGAGTTTCACCGTGTTAGCCAGGATGGTCTCGATCTCCTGACCTCGTGATCCGCCCGCCTCGGCCTCCCAAAGTGCTGGGATTACAGGCGTGAGCCACCGCGCCCGGCTATGTATTCTTAAAAATTGAACGTTACGGCCAGACAAGGTGGCTCACGCCTATAATCCCAGCACTTTGGAAGGCCGAGCCGGGCGGATCACTTGAGGTCAGGAGTTCGAGACCAACCTGGTCAACTGGGTGAAACCCTGTCTCTACTAAAAATACAAAAATTAGCAGGGCGTGGTGGTGGGCGCCTGTAATCTCAGCTACTCGGGAGAGTAAAGTAGGATAATCGCTCGAACTCGAGAGGCGGAGGATGCAGTGAATCTAGATGCCGCCACTGCACTCCAGCCTGGGTGACAGAGCAAGACTGTCTCAAAAACAAAAAAAGTTACCTTTGACCCCATTTGTAAATTTATTCTAAGATAATAATCAGACCAGGTGTAGTATCTCACACTTGTAACCCCGACACTTTGGGAGGCCAAGGCGGGAGGGTCGCTTGAGGCCAGAAGTTTGAGACCAGCCTGGGCAACAGTCTCTTATTAAACAAACAACAAAAAAAGACCATATCAGATGAATCCTTCCGGCAGAATTATCTTGTGACAAACTGGAAACGATCTCAATGTTCATCAGTGGTTAAATCACATACTGTAAAGTCCATAAAATAAAAATACCTATCTGTATTTATTGATTATCACCAAAATGTTAGCAGTGGTTGTCACTGAATGGTAGACCGGCAGATGATAGTCATTTTCTCCCTTAGACTTTTTGTGTCGTCTTGAGTGTTTTGCCAGGAGAGGAGAATGAACTGCTTTTATAATGGGGATGAGGGAGCAGAACAAGCTATTTTCAAACTGGAGGCCCCCAAAGCTGAGTCTTTCTCTGGAAAATTTCTGAAAAGTCTAAACAAAATTCTTATCATGCCAACCAGGCATGCTCCTTTCCTCGCACCGTGCGGCGCAGGAAGACACACCCCTGACTCTGCGCTCGCCCCTTGGGCTCGGGTCCTCCACGCTCAGCCCCGGCCCTCCCGGTCCCCGCGGACCCTCCCTCGGGCCCAATGCGCCCGCGGGCTCCGCAGGGCCGGAAAAGCGCGTTCCTTGGCAGCCTGGCGCCGCCGGGAAGGTGCGCGCAACCAGCCCGGCAGCCCCGGGGTGGCGTGAGGGCCGCCTCCCCCGCCAGCCCCAGCGGACCCCAGCCGTCAACAGGCCGCCCTCCCTCCGCGGGCTTCCGGGAACGGGTCCCGGCGCCAGCGCGACCTCCCGGGCCCCGGCGACCCGAGGGAGCGCCCCCTTCCCCTGCCTGACGGGCGCCGACCCGCCCCTGCGGTGCCGCTGCCGCCAAGTCACTGCCGCGCCCCCAGGTCCCGGGTTCGCACCAGGAGGCCCCTCCGGGCTTCCGTCGGCCCGGCCAGCGCCCGCAAAGCCCGGCGTCCTCCACAGCGGGCGGGCAAGGGGCGGGAGCCCACGTCCCCGCGCCCTGCGGCCCCGAGCGGAGCGGCGCCCCGCGAGCCCGTCTCGCCGTCAGCCCTGGCTGCGGCCCGCGGCCCAGCTGCCCACCGCCCACCGCCCGACCCCGCCCGCGAGCCCCCGCCTGCGCTCGCCGCGCCCGCTCCTCACCTGCGACGCGCCCCGGCCCCCAGCGCACCGCCTTGGACCGGCTGTGTACACCGGAAGTGACGTATCCGGTCCGGCCCCGCCCCCGCCTCTGGCGGACGCGGGGCGGCTGCGGATCCCGCGCTTGGAGTAGGCTCTGCCCTCGCACTGGCGGGGAGGGAGCGCCGCGGAGCCTCCTCTCCTGGGACCCAGGACCCCCAAGCGGGACGGCCGGGGCGGAGGTGGAGGACCGGCGGCCAGAGCCGGAGGTCCACGCAGATCCTCCACCATGGCTTGGTCCCCAGGCGGGAGGGGTCGTCTGCGTCCTCCTGAATTTATTACTGAAATTGATTACTGGCGCATGGAGTGTTTCCTAGATGCCAGGCCCCGACGGGCACTGCAGGAAACGGTAGTGCTCTCTCCCTCATAAGTTTATTCCTTAGTGGTAAACACACAATACCATTGTCACAAATCCGGGTGATAATATAGTACCAATGGTGACAAGTGGTAGGAGGGGAAAGAGTAAGAGGGAGGGAGTACCCTGACCTAGTAGGGGAGACTGAGCCGGAATTCCCCCAGGGAAAGAGCAGGAGCTGAGGTCCTAAGGGGTAGAAGGGAGAAAAAAAAAACTGGAGAAAGGAGGAAAACACGTTACGCAGAAGAAACAGCAAATGTCTTCCAGTTTTGTGGGGTTTGTTTGTTTGAGAGGGAGTCTTGCTCTGTCGCCCAGGCTGCAGTGCAGTGACGTGATCTTGGCTCACTGCAAGCTGCACCTCCCGGGTTCAAGTGATTCTCCTGCCTGAGCCTCCCAAGTAGCTGCGATTACAAGCGTGCGCCACCAAGCCCGGCTAATTTTTGTGTTTTTAGTAGAGATGGGATTTCGCCTGTTGGCCAGGCTGGTCTCAAACTCCTGACCTCAGGTGTTCCGCCCGCCTCGGCCTCCCAAAGTGCTGGGATTAGAGGCTTGAGCCACGGAGCCCCGCCCAGTTTTGTGTTCTAATAATAAATCAGGGTGGTGAGAAGTCAGGTCTTACTTGACAGTGTCGCAAAACTAATGAGTTTTAAGCAAGAGGTGATTTGTCCATACTTGAGAGTATAAAGGGGTTACTCTAGCTGCTGTGTGGAGAAGGAAGGACTAGGAAGGGGAGGCAAGAGTGGATATAAATGTGTACACCCATGTTCATATTAGAAGATGGAAGCAACCCATTGTCCATCCACGGGTGAATGGGTACACAAAATGTGGTATAAACATAACGATAGAATATTATTCAGTGTTGAAGGAGGCCGGGCGCGGTGGCTCACGCCTGTAATCCCAGCACTTTGGGAGGCCAAGGTAGGCGGATCACCTGAGGTCAGGAGTTCGAGACCAGCCTGACCAACATGGTGAAACCCCATCTCTACTAAAAATACAAAATCAGCCAGGCGTGGTGGCGCATGCCTGTAATCCCAGCTACAGTCCAAATAGATGAGCTTTGAAGACATTATGCCAAAAGAAATAAACCAGTCACAAAGACAAATATCATATGATTCCACTTTCATAAGGTACCTAGAGTCGTCAAAAACATAGAGACAGGGGCCAGGTGTGGTGGCTCATGCCTGTAATCCCAGCACTATGGGAGGCTGAGGCATGAGGATCACTTGAGGTCAGGAGCTCCAGACCAGCCTGGCCAACATGGTGAAATCTCATCTGTACTAAAAATACAAAAAGTCAGCCAGGTGTGGTGGTAGAGGCCTATAATCCCAACTACTTGGAAGGCCAAAGCAGGAGAACGACTTGAACCTGGGAGGTGGAGCTTGCAGTGAGCTGAGATTGCACCACCGCATTCCGACCTTGGCGATGAAACGAGAGTCCATCTCGGAAAAAAAAAAAAAAAAGGAAAGAAATATAGTAGTTCTAATATTTTCTCCCAGTATCCCAATGGATGGCCCTCCCATACTATGAGGTACGTGAACCTCCCTTTGAAAACCATTCATGGACTATGGTAGTGGCAATGGGGATGGAAAAAAAAAAGTCATATTTGAGAAAGATTTTGGAATAAAATCTTTGGTGAAATAAAATCCATTTGGTGAAATGGATATGGAGGGTGAGGGAGAGGTGGGAATCCTGAATGTCTCCTGGGTCTCTGGAATGAGCCATTGTGCTGGCACTCACTTTTTTGGGAAACCCTGGAAAAGGACCATATTTGGGAGGGCGGAGGATGGGAAGAATGACCCGAGTTCCAGTGTGAACATGGCATCAAACAGGAGGCACCAAGAAGGCGCTTGGGGATGTGAGGATCTGGAGCTTATAAGAGAGGTATGTGCTGGAGATGTCAGTGTAGATTGAGGGAATACCTTTCTTAGTGGTTGATTTTTTTTTTTTTTTTTTTTTGGATGGAGTCTCACTCTGTCACCCAGGCTGGAGTGCAGTGGTGCAATCTCGGCGCACTGCAACCTCTGCCTCCCAGTTTTAAGCAATTCTCCTGTCTCAGCCTCCCAAGTAGCTGGGATTATAGACACGCACCACCATGCCCAGCTAATTTTTGTATTTTTAGTAGAGATGGAGTTTCACCATGTTGGCCAGGCTGGCCTCGAACTCCTGACCTCAAGTGATCTGCTGCCTCAGCCTCCCAAAATCCTGGGATTATAGGTGTGAGCCACTGCGCCCAGCCTTGGTGGTTGATTTTTTAAGGTAGAAAAGAGTTAAGCATGTTTTAAGGTCAGAGAGGAGGATCTGGTTGAAAGAGGCTGAGATTATAGGAGAGAGATGATCTGGTTCTTCTTGTGAAGTTCTGAAAAGGCTTGAGGGAGGGGATCTAAAATGCTTGGTGGGATCGGGCATGGTGGCTCACACCAGTAATCCCAACACTTTGGAAGGCCGAGGTGGGCTCATTGCTTGAGCCTTGGAGTTTGAGATCAGCCTGGCCAACATAGTGAAACCCTGTCTCTACAAAAAATACAAAAATTAGCCAGGTGCAGGGGCATGTACCTGTAGTCCCAGCTACTCAGGAGGCTGGAGTGAGAGGATCATTTGAACCCGGGGAGTTCAAAATTGCAGTGAACCATGATTGTGCCACTGCACTCCAGCCTGGGTGACAGAGCGAGGCTCTGTCTCAAAATAAATGAATTCATAAATAAAATGCTTGGTGTTAGGTTTACCTTAGACTGCAGCAAAGAATGAGGGGAGTGGGAAAGGTCTGGAAGCACAAAGGTGAGTGGACAGAAGAAACATGGTAGAATTTCCCAGTAGTACTGAGGATTCACTGCAGGTTGACAACCATAGACATCTCCTTTATTTTATTTATTTATTAATTTTTGAGATGGAGTCTCGCTCTGTCACCCAGGCTGGAGCGCAGTGGCACGATCTCGGCTCACTACAACCTCCACCTCCGAGGTTCAAGCGATTCTCCTGCCTCAGCCCCTGGGTATCTGGGATTACAGGTGCCTGCCACCACACCCAGCCAATTTTTGTATTTTTAGCAGAGATGGGGTTTCACCGTGTTAGCCAGGATGGTCTCGAACTCCTGACCTCAGGTTATCTGCCCCCCTCGGCTTCCCAAAGTGCAGGGATTACAGGCATGAGCCACCGTGCTGGCCTGTAGACATCTTTCTACTAAGGGACTTGTCCAGTAGCTTTTACGTAAAAGGGAAGAAGGTTGAGCAAGGATTCTTCAGAAGGTTGAGTAATGGAGAGTAGGGCAAGAGTGTTCCTGACATGATGGACTGAGCTGTAGAACCTGAACCACAGGAGGAGAGAGGGAAGAGGGAAGAGGACAGCTGGCTTGGAGGAAGTGTGCCTGGGTGCTAGCGTCCTCTTGCTTTTGTAGGCTGGAAAAGGGGCTAGAAATGATGGTGGCAAGTTTTGTCATTTGTTTGGTGGAGATGGGCTCTTACCATGTTGCCCAGGCTGGTTTCGAACTCCTGAACTCAAGAGCGATCCTCCCACCTCAGCCTCCCAAAGTGCTGGGGTTACAGGCATGAGCCACCATGCCTGGCCAGTGGCAAGCTTTTGAGTGTGCCAGTTGTGGCTCCTGCAGTCTCAGATAAGCCCATCTGTTATTCAGAGGTCCCCCTAGCTCTTGCTACAAGCCCCAGGGGGCACTGGACCTTGCCACAGAATCCTTCAGTGACCACACCTGGATGTACTTGGTAAACACCAGATGGGTTGGTTGGTTGGTTTGAGACAGGTTCTGGCTCTGTCACCCAGACTGGAGTACAGTAGCATGATCTTGGCTCACTGCAACCTCCACCTCCTTAGCTCAAGTCATCCTCTCACCTCAGCCTGCAAAGGAGCTGGGACTATGGGCGTACGCCACCATGCCAGGCTAGTTTTTGTATTTTTTGCAGAGACAGGGTTTCACCATGTTGCCAAGGCTGGTCTTGAACTCCTGAGCTCAAGCGGTCCACCAGCCTGGTCTCTCAAAGTAGTGGGATTACAGGTGTGAGCCACCACAACCAGCCACAAATGAGATGTTAAATTGACCCTTTCTCCATGGGGCAGACTCTGACACACCTGCCCACGTGTGTCTGGCCAGCCGTCTCCAGACCTGTTCCCAAATCCTGCGGACTCTGGAATGCAGCTACCCTTCCTGGGGCTTACAGCCTATCTCACAGCTTTCACATCCTGCCAAGGGAGACCAAGAAGGTTAAAATTTACTCCCGGCCGGGCGCGGTGGCTCACGCCTGTAATCCCTGCACTTTGGGAGGCCGAGGCGGGCGGATCACGAGGTCAGTAGATCGAGACCATCCTGGCTAACACGGTGAAACCCCGTCTCTACTAAAATACAAAAAATTAGCCGGGTGCGGTGGCGGGCGCCTGTAGTCCCAGCTACTCCGGAGGCTGAGGCAGGAGAATGGCGCGAACCCGGGAGGCGGAGCTTGCAGTGAGCCGAGATGGTGCCACTGCACTCCAGCCTGGGCGACAGAGTGAAGACTCTGCCTCAAAAAAAAAAAAAAAAAAAAAAAAAAAAAAATTTACTCCCAGCGGGGTGCAGTGACTCACACTTGTAATTCCAGCACTTTGGGAGGCTGAGGTGGGAGGATCACTTGAGGCTAGGAGTTGAAGATCAACCTGGGCAACAAAGTGAGAATCCATCTCTACAAAAAATTTCAAAAATTAGCTGGGCATGGTGGCCCCCACTTGTAGTCCCAGTTACTGGGGAGGCTGAGGCAGGAGGATGACTTGAGGCCGGCAGTTCAAGGCTGCTGTGAGCTTGTGCCACTGCACTCCTGCTGGGGAACAGAGTGAGACCCTGTCTCAAAAAAAAAAAAAAAAAAAAAAAGTGGCCGGGCGCAGTGGCTCATGCCTGTAATCCCAGCACTTTGGGAGGCTGAGACGGGCGGATCACAAGGTCGGGAGATCAAGACCACCCTGTGAATGGTGAAACCCCATCTCTACTAAAAATACAAAAAATTAGCTGGGCGTGGTGGCAGGTGCCTATAGTCCCAGTTACTTGGGAGGCTGATGCGGGAGAATGGCATGAACCCTGGAGGCGGAGCTTGCAGTGAGCCAAGGTTGCGCCACTGCACTCCAGCCTGGGAGACAGAGTGAGACTCCATCTTATTAAAAAAAAAAAAAAAATGTGACTGTCTGCAAACAACCCCATTGCCCCCTCCACCACCAAGAGCACTTGGCTGTGAAAACCCCTTTCCTGAAGGCTCTTCTTTCAGACATTCCCACTGAAACTAACATGTAAAGCTGTGGCTCACTTTACCCCAAACCTCATGTTTCCAGAGTAATGTGCCAGAAACCGCTTATGCTCACACCATTTTGGCCCCTTCCGTGGGCCAGGAGTCCTGGAGAACCACTCAGCTATATATGCAGTTCTGAGATCCGTGTGAACATTAACAACCTTGGGGCCCTTTTGGTGGCCTTTGTGGTGCTCTGGGGAGCAGACGGCCCTGGACCTCTCAAGCTTACCTGACAGCATTTTGTATTGTGGACATACCACCTTCTGTTTTGTGAATCCATCTGCGGATATTACACCCATGCCCTGCAAGTTCGAATTATTTATTTTAATTCATCAAATATACATATGGAGAAGGAGGGAAAAAACACCCATGTACCCACCACATAGGTTTGAGGCACTCGTCACCTCATGCCACCTCTTTATTCCATGTTCCTTGCACCAAACTGTCGAGAAAAAAAGATAGAGGCCAGATGCAGTGGTACACGCCTGTAATCCCAGCACTTTGGGAGGCCAAGGTGGGAGGATTGTTCAAGCTCACTAGTTCAAGACCGGCCTGGGCAACGTGGTAAAACCCTGTCTCTACAAAAAATACAAAAATTAGGGCGGGTGTGGTGGCTCACACCTATAATCCCAGCACTTTGGGAGGCTGAGGTGGGCAGATCACAAGGTCAGGGGTTTGAGACCAGCCTGGCCAATGTGGTGAAACCTTGTCTCAGTAAAAATACAAAAACATTAGCTAAGCATGGTGGCACATGCCTGTAGTCCCAGCTACTTGGGAGGCTGAGGCAGGAGAATTGCTTGAACCCAGGAGGCAGAGGTTGCAAGTGAGCCAAGATCGCGCCACTGCACTCCAGCCTGGGCAAGAGAGCAAGACTCCGTGTCAAAAAACAAAAAATACAAAAATTAGCCTGGCATGGTGGCATGTGCCTGTAGTCCCAGCTACTTGGGAGGCTGAGATGGGAGGATCACTTGAGCCCAGGAGGGAGAGGTTGCAGTGAGCTGAGATTGCGCCACTGCGCACCCCAGCCTAGGCGATAGAGTCAGACCTTGTCTCAAAAAGAAACAAAAAAAATGAAAGAAGAAAAGAAAGAGAGAGAAAGAAAAGAGAAGAGAAGAGAAAAAGGGGTGGAGTCCACAGGTCTAAAGATGGAAGCCAGGCCCTCCTCTTCAGGAATGGTAGCTATGGCCTTCCAGCTCTGCAGAAAGGTCTGTGAATCGGAGCCTCAGCACGTGCACAGGCATGAGATGGTGCCTTAGAGACCACCAGACCTACACCTGTAATTTGCTGTTTAGGAGGCCAAGAAGGTCAAGACCAGGAAACAGAGGCCTCTCCAGAATGCAGCTGGCCCCCTGTGTATCTGCATAGAGGCAGAGTTAGAGCCAGGTCCCGTGAAAAGCATGAGCGTCTCTGAGATTGGTGCCTGTGACAAATGAGTAGAAGGAGGCTTCAGGAGCTCCTCCATGACCCAAGAGCTGGATGAACAAGACCCGCATTTGTAAGAGATGCCAAAGAAATGCACCCTGGGCTGGACATGGTGGCTCACACTTGTAATCCCAGCACTTTGGGAGGCCGAGGCGGGCGGATCACCTGAGGTCAGGAGTTCGAGACCATCCTGACCAACATGGTGAAACCCCATCTCTACTAAAAATACAAAAATTTGCCAGGCATGGTGGCACACGCCTGTAATCACAGCTACTCGGCAGGCTAAGGCAGAAGAATCGGTTGAACCTGGGAGGCGGAGGTTGTAGTGAGCCCGAGATCACGCCATTGTACTCCAGTCTGGGTGACAGAGGGAGACTCCATCTCAAAAAAACAAACAAAACAAAAAAAAAGCTAGGCAAGGTGGCTCATGCCTGTAATCCCAGCACTTTGGAAAGCTGAGGCAGGCAGATCGCCTGAGGTCAGGAGTTGGAGACCAGCCTGGCCAACATGGTGAAACCCCGTCTCTACTAAAAATACAAAAATTAGCCATGTGTGGTGGTAGGCACCTGTCATCCCAGCTACTTGGGAGGCTGAAGCAGGAGAATTGCTTGAACCAGGGAGGCAGAGGTTGCAGTGAGACAGAGTCTCGCTCTGTCGCCCAGGCCGGAGTGCAGTGGCCAGATCTCAGCTCACTGCAAGCTCCGCCTCCCAGGTTCAAGCGATTCTCCTGCCTCAGCCTCCCGAGTAGCCGGGACTACAGGCGCCCACCACCGTGCCCGGCTAGTTTTTTGTATTTTTTAGTAGAGACGGGGTTTCACCACGTTAGCCAGGATGGTCTCGATCTCCTGACCTCGTGGTCCGCCCGTCTCGGCCTCCCAAAGTGCAGGGATTACAGGCTTGAGCCACCGCGCCCGGCCAGAACTGATTTTCTTAAGTAGCCAAAGTTATTACTGTTGGCTTGTGCATTCCTTATGGAAATAAAAGTCAGGGCTTCTAGGCTGGGCTTTACATGTTAGTTTCAGTGGGAATATCAGAAGGAAGAGCCTTCAGGAAAGGGGTTTTCACAGCCAAGTGCTCTTGGTGGTGGAGGGGGCACTGGGGTTGTTTGCAGAGTCACTTTTTTTTTTTTTTTTAAAGACAGGGTCTCATTGTGTTGTCCAGCAGGAGTGCAGTGGCACAATCATAGCTCACAGTAGCCTTGAACTGCTGGGCTCAAGCAATCCTCCTGTCTCAGCCTCCCCAGTAACTGGGACTACAAGTGGGTGCCACCATGACTAGCTAATTTTTGAAATGTTTTGTAGAGATGGAGTCTCACTTTGTTGCCCAGGTTGGTCTTCAACTCCTAGCCTCAGGCGATCCTCCCACCTTAGCTTCCCAATGTGCTGAGATTACAGGTGTGAGCCACCTTACCTGGCCAAGAGTAACTTTTCTTTTTTTTTTTTTTTTTTTGAGACGGAGTCTGGCTCTGTCACCCAGGCTGGAGTGCAGTGGCACGATCTCGGCTCACTGCAAGCTCCGCCTCCCGGGTTTACGCCATTCTCCTGCCTCAGCCTCCCGAGTAGCTGGGACTACAGGCGCCCGCCACCTCGCCCGGCTAGTTTTTTGTATTTTTTAGTAGAGACGGGGTTTCACCGTGTTAGCCAGGATGGTCTCGATCTCCTGACCTCGTGATCCGCCCGTCTCGGCCTCCCAGAGTGCTGGGATTACAGGCTTGAGCCACCGCGCCCGGCCAAGAGTAACTTTTCTACTTTACCTTCCTGGTCTCCCTTGGGCAGGATGTGAAAGCTGTGAGATGGGCGGTGAACCCCAGGAAAGTAGCTGCATTCCAGAGTCCGCAGGATTTGGGAACAAGTCTGGAGAGGGCTGGCTAGATATTTTGGGCACAGAGCAACTGGCTGCATCTGCTGGGTATGGAGAGTCTGGGGTGAGGCCAGGCCAGTGGCTTAGGTGGCATAGCCCAGGAAGGAACAGAGCTGAGGGCAGCATGGGTTAAGTGTGGAAGGGGACCCCTCCCCCTCAGTCTCCAAACTGCTTCCCTGAGGAAGTTCCCCTTCCCTTCTCTCCCCATAACTCTGTGAGGACCGTGTTGTGCCCTCTCTGCCCCAGCCCCCACTGGCTGGAAACAGTTGTGCTGTGGCTAAGAAGCCCTTGCCAGGCAGAGTAATCTGCTTTTATCTCACCCCACTGATACGGTGGGGTTCATTGAGCCCAGGAGATTGAGGCTGCAGTAAGCTATGGTCACCTTGCATTGTCCTCGTGGTCTGGTGCTGGCCAGGAGCCTGGGAGATTTCTGATGGGTGAGCTGGACCCCAGGAGTCCAGGCCCCTTCCACTGCAGCCAGGACAAGAGGTCTGATACCATGTTGTTGATTTTACTGTCTGCAAAGTCCTGAGTAACAGGCTGCTGGGGTGGTGTGGAGATGGAGAAACCTAAGGTACAGGTAGGAGGAGCTGCTGCAGGGCTCCCTGAGGGCTCTCTAGGGCTTGGTGAAGCAACAGTATCTTGTGTGTGTGTGTGTGTGTGTGTGTGGAGGGTGAGCTACTCAAGGGACTAGGGGCCACCTGGAGACTATATCCATCAGTTACCAGCTGTGAAGATCTGCACAATGGGGAAGGTTTTTTTTTTCTTTTTCCTTCTTTCTTTTTTTGTGAGACAGGGTCTTGCTCTGTTGCCCAGGCTGGAGTGCAGTGGCCTGATCTCAGCTCACTGCAGCCTCAACCTCCCTGACTCAAGTGATCCTCCCACCTCAGCCTCCCGTAGCTGGGACTACAGGCACGCACCACCATGCCCGGCTATTTTTTAATTATTATTTTGTAGAGACAGGGGTCTCCCTATGTTGCCCAGGCTGGTCTCAAACTCCTAGGCTCAAGCGATCCTCTCGCCTTGTGCTGGGCTACAGGTGTGAGCCTCCGTGCCCAGCAGGAGGGAGATTTTCTAGGTCCTACAAACTCCCAGGGAGTCTAAGGGCTCTTATAACCAGGAAAGGAAGGACAGGTGTGTTGGGGAGGGACCCTAGGCACAGTTCTAGTGTTGGTGGAGCCATAGGACTGTGACCTTGGAGTCATTTTTTTAGAGATGGGATCCCACTCTGTCGCCCATGCTGGAGTATAGTTCTGCAATCATGGCTCACTGCAGCCTTGACCTCCTGGGCTCAAGTGCTATACTGAAAGTCAAGAGTAGCTCTTGTCCATTCCACAGCTGACAGAGCAAAGGTCCTGTCCTTCCCAGATCCCCATATGTGGACCTGGCCACAGGCCCCACCTGCATTCAGAAGTCCCGCATTGAGACTCTGGTCCGACAAGATGTGTCTCCCAGGAATTGTTAGAGGATCGTGTGCAGAGTCAATTCTGTGGCCTTGTAAAGAATTTGAGGTCGAGCCAGGCACGGTGGCTCACGCCTGTAATCCCAGCACTTTGGGAGGCTGAGGCGGGCAAATCACTTGAGGTCAGGAGTTCGGCATCAGCCTGACCAACATGGTGAAACCCTGTCTTTACTAAAAATACAAAAAAAATTAGCCGGGCATGGTGGTGTGTGCCTGTAATCCCAGCTACTCGGGAGGCTGAGGCAGGAGGATCGCTTGAACCTGGGAAGTGGAGGTTGCAGTGAGCTGAGATCAGGCCACTGCACTCCAGCCTGAGTGACAGAGGGAGACTCTGCTTCAGAAAAAAAAAAAAAAAGAATTTGAGGTTGAACACATTTTTTTTTTTTTGAGACAGAGTCTCCCTCTGTCACCCAGGCTGGAGTGCAGTGGCGTGATCTCGGCTCACTGCAACCTCTGTCTCCCATGTTCAAGTAATTCTTGTGCCTCAGGCTCCTGAGTAGCTGGGATTACAGGCGCATGCCACCATGCCTGGCTAATTTTTGTATTTTTAGTAGAGATGGGGGTTTCACCCTGTTGGCCAGGCTGGCCTTGGACTCCTGACCTCGAGTGACCTGCCTGCCTTGGCCTCCGCAAGTTCTGGGATTACAGGCGCAAGCCATTGTGCCCGGCCTAAGTTGAACATTTTTTGGAGGGGTTCTGAACAATGAAAATTATGAGCATCCCCTCAGATTCTTAAACCCATCAGGGGCCAGGGCTAAGGGGCGTGAGAAATCTTCTTGGGTTCATCTGGCTGAAGAAACTAGAACTCTGTCCCCTTTTCCCATGTAAGTGGACTTTCCTTTTGGTTATCAAAATGTAATAACCCCAACTCCTTCTCACTGAAACAAGAGGGGACTTATTAGCCCTAACAAAAAGGGTACTGTGGCTGTCAGAATGGCTGTCCTTGGCAGCGATCCTGATGCCTGGAAGGAGCTCACAGCCAGCCAGCCAGCCAGCCAGCCAACCAGCCCGCAGCTTATCGGCTCCCTCCAGGCACAGTGGGAAGGAGGACCTAACGTGTGAGTCTTCATTCCTTCCACACAGTGCCAGAGTCCTCCAAGCCAGCTCTGAAGTTGCTACATGGTTCCAAGCGGAGATGTTTTTTATTTTATTTATTTATTTACTTATTTTTATTTTTATTTTTTTGAGATGGAGTCTTGCTCTGTCACTCAGGCTGGAGTGCAGTGATCTCATCTCACTGCAACCTCTGCCTTTCAGGTTCAAGTGATTCTCCTGCCTCAGCCTTGCGAGTAGCTGGGATTACAGGCACCTGCCACCACACCCAGCTAATTTTTGTACTTAGTACAGGGTTTCACCCTGTTGGCCAGCAGGCTGGTCTCGAACTCCTGACCACAAGTGATCTGCCCGCCGCAGCCTCCAAAAGTGCTGGGATTACAGGCGTGAGCCACCGTGCCTGGCCTTTACATTTTTTTTTTTTTTTTTTTTTTTTTTTTTTTTTTTTTTTTGAGACGGAGTCTCACTCTGTCGCCCAGGCTGGAGTGCAGTGGCCAGATCTCAGCTCACTGCAAGCTCCGCCTCCCGGGTTCACGCCATTCTCCTGCCTCAGCCTCCCGAGTAGCTGGGACCACAGGCGCCCGCCACCTCGCCCGGCTAATTTTTTGTGTTTTTAGTAGAGACGGGGTTTCGCCGTGTTAGCCAGGATGGTCTCGATCTCCTGACCTTGTGATCCGCCCGTCTCGGCCTCCCAAAGTGCTGGGATTACAGGCTTGAGCCACCGCGCCCGGCCGGCCTTTACATTTTTGTGTAGTGATGGAGTCTCGCCATTTTGTCCCAGCTGGCCTCTAACTCCTGGGCTCAAGCAATCCTCCTATCTCAGCCTCCCAAAGACTTGATCACTTTTTGTGTCCTCTCTGCTTACTCCAAGGTCTTGAAGATATGCTCTTTTCCCAACAGCATTCTGCAGTTTTCTTTTTTTTTTTTTTTTTTTTTTTTTTTGAGACTGAGTCTGGCTCTGTCGCCCAGGCTGGAGTGCAGTGGCCAGATCTCAGCTCACTGCAAGCTCCGCCTCCCGGGTTTACGCCATTCTCCTGCCTCAGCCTCCGGAGTAGCTGGGACCACAGGCGCCCGCCACCTCGCCCGGCTAGTTTTTTGTATTTTTTAGTAGAGACGGGGTTTCACCGTGTTAGCCAGGATGGTCTCGATCTCCTGACCTTGTGATCCGCCCATCTCAGCCTCCCAAAGTGCTGGGATTACAGGCTTGAGCCACCGTGCCCGGCTACTGCAGTTTTCAATGCAGAAGTCTTGCATGTTTTTCATTAGATTGCTAGGTATTTTATTGTTTGGGTGGGGTACTATTACAAATGGCAGTGGTTTTTTGTTGTTTTTTTTTTTTTTTTTTTGAGAGGGAGTCTCGGGCTGTTGCCCAGGCTGGAGTGCAGTGGCCGGATCTCAGCTCACTGCAAGCTCTGCCTCCCGGGTTTACGCCATTTTCCTGCCTCGGCCTCCCGAGTAGCTGGGACTACAGGCGCCCGCCAACTCACCCGGCTAGTTTTTTGTATTTTTTTAGTAGAGACGGGGTTTCACCGTGTTTGCCAAGATGGTCTCGATCTCCTGACCTCGTGATCCACCCGTCTCGGCCTCCCAAAGTGCTGGGATTACAGGCGTGAGCCACTGCGCCCGGCCAAATGGCAGTGTTTTGACTTTTCATTTTCTAATTACTTGTTGCTTGTAGATAGAAACAAATGTTTGGCCGGGCACGGTGGCTCACGCCTGTAATCCCAGCACTTTGGGAGGCCGAGGCGGGCGGATCACAAGGTCAGGAGATCGAGACCACGGTGAAACCCCGTCTCTACTAAAAATACAAAAATTTAGCCGGGCGCGGTGGCGGGTGCCTGTAGTCCCAGCTACTCAGGAGGCTGAGGCAGGAGAATGGTATAAACCTGGGAGGCGGAGCTTGCAGTGAGCTGAGATCATGCCACTGCACTCCAACCTGGGGGACAGAGCGAGACTCCGTCTCAAAAAAAAAAAAAAACCAGAAACAAATGTTTGTGTATTTTGATATTTTACTTAATTGTAGGGCAGGCAAAGTTGCTCATGCCTGTAATCCCAGCACTTTGGGAAGCTGAGGTGGGAGGATAAATTGAGCCCAGGATTTTGAGACCAGCCTGGGCAACATGGCAAAACTCCATCTCTACAAAAAATGCAAAAATTAGCCAGGCATGGTGGTGCAGGCCTGTGGTCCCAGCCTCTTGGGAGGCTGAAGTGGAAAGACTGATTAAGCATAGGAGTTGGAGGCTGCGGTGAGCCATGTTTTCATCATTACACTCTAGCCAGGGCGATAGAGCAAGACTATATCTCAAAAAAAAAAAAAAAAAAAAAAAAAAAAAAAAAAAAGTTACCATCTATTTCTAGTTTGCTGAGAATTTTAATCTCCTCTTTATTTTTATTTTATTTATTTATTTTTTGAGATAGAGTCTTGCTCTGTGGCCCAGGCTGGAGTGCATTGGCGTGATCTTGGCTAACTGCAACGTTCACCTCCCCAGTTCAAGAGATTCTCCTGCCTCAGCCTCCCAAGTAGCTGGGATTACAGGCACACGCCACCACTCCCAGCTAATTTTTGTATTTTTAGAGATGGGTGGCCGGGCGCGGTGGCTCAACCCTGTAATCCCAGCACTTTGGGAGGCCGAGGCGGGTGGATCACGAGGTCAGGAGATCGAGACCATCCTGGCTAACATGGTGAAACCCCGTCTCTACTAAAAATACAAAAAACTAGCCGGGCGTGGTGGCGGGCGCCTGTAGTCCCAGCTACTCGGAGGCTGAGGCAGGAGAATGGCGTAAACCCGGGAGGCGGAGCTTGCAGTGAGCCGAGATCGCGCCACTGCACTCCAGCCTGGGTGACACAGCGAGACTCCATCTCAAAAAAAAAAAAAAAAAGAGATGGGTTTTCACCATGTTGGCCAGGCTGGTCTCGAACTCCTGACCTCAAGTGATCCACCCGCCTCAGCCTCCCAACGTGCTGGGATTACAGGTATGAGTCACTGCGCCTGGCCAAGTCCTCTTTATTTTTCTTGAGACAGACTCTCACTTTGTTGCCCAGGCTGCAGTGCAGTGGTGCCATCTCAGCTCACTGGAATCTCTGCCTCCTGGGTTCAAGTGATTTTCCTGCCTCAGCCTCTCGAGTAGCTGGGATTATAGGTGTGTGTCACCTGTAATCCCAGCTAATTTTTGTATTTTTAGTAGAGACGGGGTTTCACCACATTGGCCAGGCTGGTCTTGAACTCCTGACCTCAAGTGATCCACCCACCTTGGCCTCCCAAAGTGCTGGAATTACAGGCATGAGCCACCCCGCCTGGCCTCCTCTTTATTTTTGAAAAGCTAAACAGACTGTTTGCACACCCCATTTGTGCATGGGGGAGCGGGGGCGGGATCAAATGTGAGAAGATGTTAGCCTGCTCTAGAAGGCACCCTGGGGCTCGTGCCGGGAATCATCAGCCTTCCCGACAGCAGTCCCTATGGGCTCATCATTGCCAGGTCATCTGTAGCTTACTGTCCTTTTCTGGTAGTTTGCTGTAACAGACATTACTAATATTTGAATATAATATTATTTGAATGTCCTCAATAACAAATATTATTAGAATATTCAAATTCCAAATTTCCTTGCTTCCTCAAGTTAGGTGAGAACAAGGCAAAGTTCAAGTTGAGATAATGCAACTATAAACACATCTGACACCAGCACCTCCTTTCCATTCATAAGAACAGCTACCTTCCAACCATGCTAGAGAGAGATACCAGGACAGTAACCCATCTCAAATCAATGAAGTTCCAAAGACTCCAGGATTTCCAGATTTAAACCAAGTACCAGCTAAAAGAGGAGGAAAGCAGGCTGGCCCAGACACAAGGTGTTTTGTTTGTTTGTTTTTTGAGATGGAGTCTTGCTCTGTCACCTAGGCTGGAGTGCAGTGGTGCGATCTCAGCTCACTGCAACCTCTGCCTCCCGGATTCAAGTGATTCTCCTGTCTCAGCCTCCCAAATAGCTGGCATGACAGGCGTGTGCCACCACGCCTGGCTAATTTTTGTATTTTTCGTAGAGACAGGATTTCACCAGGTTGATCAGGCTGGTCTCGAACTCCTGACCTCAAGTGACCCACCCACCTCAGCCTCCCAAGTGTTGGGATTACAGGCATGAGCCACCATGCCCGGCCAATGAGGTGTTGTAAGCACAAGTCGTGACCTGGGTTGGTGAAAGCTGCAGAGCAAGCCATTGACAGTTTAGAAGCCCAGACTCAGACAGGTATCTGATCCAGGGACACCTCCAGGCCAAAGTCATAGTGGGTGTGGGCTACCCAGCATTGCTTGCTTTATCTGTCAAGGAAGACCTCTAGACGAAGGAGCAGCAGCAGTGCTGGACACAGGGCGTCCCCACTGTGGACCACTGGCTCACCATAGACCCAGAGGTGTGCAGCTGTCCTGCTAGCTCACAGCCCTGTGATTTATTTTTAGATCTATGACTCAGAGGCCTAGACCGGTACTGAGGCCATGGGGAGATGAGTCTCTGCCTGGGGGCTGCTTTCTGTGGGTAGCATGGGTCTGTTTGACACCATGATCTCATTCCCATCAGACCATAGCTGTGGTAATACCACTTCCAGAAGGACACCGTCTCTTCTTTTTTCTTTTTTGTTTTGAGACAGAGTCTCATTCTGTCGCCCAGGTTGGAGTGCAGTGGCACGATCTTGGCTCACTGCAACCTCCGCCTCCCAGGTTGAACTGATTCTCCTGCCTCAGCCTCCCGAGTAGCTGGGACTACAGACATGTGTCATCACGCCCAACTAAGTTTTGTATTTTTAGTAGGGACAGGTTTCGCCATGTTGGCCGGACTGTCTCGAACTCCTGACCTCAAATGATCCACCCGCCTCGGCCTCCCAAAGTGCTGGGATTATAGGTTTGAGCCACCCTGCCTGGCCACAATCTCTTAAGGCTTCCAGATTAGATGCCTCCTCTAAGACATGTGACAGAATTTGACAATCAGATTTGTGTTCCCCAAAGTGTATTCTGGCCTCTGCACAGACCATGGCACAGAAGAATGCAGTATGAAGAGAGGATAACCAATGAGGTTACCATAGTCCACGCAAGAGGTGAAGGGGCTTTGAACTAGGGTAGAGGCAGAGAGATTTGCTCACTCTAGATCGGAAACCAAGCACAAATGTTTACCTTCTTTGCCTTTAAGACTGCGCTGGCTGGGCACGGTGGCTCACGCCTGTAATCCCAGCACTTTGGGAGGCTGAGGCGGGCAGGTCATCTGAGGTCGGGAGTTCGAGACCGGCCTGACCAACATGGAGAAACCCCATCTCTACTAAAAATACAAAATTAGCCAGGTGTGGTGGCGCATGCCTGTAATCCCAGCTACTCGGGAGGCTGAAGCAGCAGAATCGCTTGAACCTGGGAGGCGGAGGTTGCGGTGAGCTGAGATGGAGCCATTGTACTCGAGCCTGGACAATAAGAGCAAAACTCCATCTCAAAAAAAAAAAAAATTAGCCAGGCGTGGTGGCACATGCCTGTAATCCCAGCTACTTGGGAGGCTGTGGTGAGCTGAGATGGAGCCATTGTACTCCAGCCTGGACAATAAGAGCAAAACTCCATCTCAAAAAAAAAAAAAAAAAAAAAAAAATTAGCCAGGCGTGGTGGCACATGCCTGTAATCCCAGCTACTTGGGAGGCTGAGGCAGGAGAATCACTTGAATCTGGGAGGCGGAGGTTGCAGTGAGCCGAGATCGCGCCATTGCACTCCAGCCTGGGTGACAGGAGGGAAACTTCGTCTCAAAACAAAACAAAACAAAACAAAACAAAACAAAAGACTGCCTTAAAGGTTGCTCTGCCTATGGAGTAGCCATTCTTTTATTCCTTTACTTTCTTAATGAAGTTGCTTTTATTTCAAAAGACTGCATTAAGATGTCAACACATGAATAAATCAACAGTTATAAATAGAATTGGGCAGGAATAAGCCTGTGAAGTATTTTTTCTTTCTAAAGTAATTTTTTATTTTTATATATTTTTTGAGACAGAGTCTGGTTCTGTTGCCTGTTGCCCAAGCTGGAGTGCAGTGACGCAATCATGGCTCACTTCAGCCTTAACCTCCTGGGCTCAAGGGATCCTCCTGCCTCAGCCTCCTGAGTAGCTGGAGCCAGAGGCACACACCACTATGCCTGGCTAATTTTTAATTTTTTTAAACTTTATTTTTTTGAGACAGGGTCTCACTGTTTTGCCCAGGCTATAGTGCAATGGTATGATCACAGCTCACTGTAGCCTCGACCTCCTGTGCACAAGCAATCCTCCTTCCTCAGTCTCCTGAGGTAGCTGGGACCACAGGCACACACCACCATGGCTGGCTGATTTTTTAGTTTGTTTATTGATTGATTGATTGATTGATTGATTGAGATGGGGTCTCCCTGTGTTGCCCAGGCTGCTCCCAAACTCTTTGGCCTCAAGTGATCCACCCGCCTCAACCTCCCAAAGTGCTAGGATTACAGGCATAAACCACCTGCGCCCAGCCAAGACTCTTCCTTTTATTTGTTTGTTTTTTGTAACAGTATGCTGCTTAATTATAAGCCATGCTGACTGCAGCAGTGAGAAACAGGTTTGTTCACTACTTGTGCAGACCTTCAATTAGGTTTCCCATTTTCTTTTTTTTTTTTTTTCAGACGGAGTCTCGCTCTGTCACCCAGGCTGGAGTGCAGTGGCGCGATCTCAGCTCACTGCAAGCTCCGCCTCCCGGGTTTATACCATTCTCCTGCCTCAGCCTCCTGAGTAGCTGGGACTACAGGCACCCGCCACCTCGCCTGGCCTCGCTAGTTTTTTGCATTTTTTAGTAGAGACGGGGTTTCACCGTGTTAGCCAGGATGGTCTCCATCTCCTGACCTTGTGATCCGCCCGTCTCGGCCTCCCAAAGTGCTGGGATTACAGGCTTGAGCCACCGCGCTCGGCCAGGTTTCCTGTTTTCAAGTCCCCTTCTCACTCTTGTTTCGTGTTGCACCTGCTGGCTCAGAGGTAGAAGCCTTCCAGAGGCCCAGGCAGGTGGCTCCTCCCACACACTAGTGCCCTTTGAGCACGGTCCAGGCAGCAGCACCCTATGCTCTGCCCGAGGTTGCCATGCTTCCAGCTGCTCTTGTCAATCTAGAAAGTTGCTGAAAAATACCTCACAGGGCCAGGTGTAGTGGCTCATACCTGTAATCCCAGCACTTTGGGAGGCTGAGGTGGGTGGATCACTTGAGACCAGAATGAGACCAGCCTAGGCAACACAGTGAGACCCCATCTCTACAAAAAAAATTTAATAACCAGTTGGGCATGGTGTGATGTGCCTGTAATCCCAGCTACTCCAGGAGGCTGAGGTGGGAGGATGGCTTGAGCCCAGGAGGTGGAGGTTGCAGTGAGCCGAGATTGCGCCACTGCACTCCAGCCTGGCCGACACAGCCAGACCCTCTCTCTCTCTCAAAAAAAAAAAAAAATAAATAAAATAAAATAAAATAAAATAAATAAAAATAGGCCAAGTGTGGTGGCTCACGCCTGTAATCCCAGCATGTTGACCAGCCTGGCCAACATGGTGAAACCCTGTCTCTACTATAAATAAATTAGCTGGGTGTGGTGGCAGATACCTGTCTTTGGGAGGTTGAGGCAGGATAATTGCTTGAACCCAGAGGCAGAGGTTGCAGTGAGCCGAAATCATGCCACTGCACTCCAGCCTGGATGATAAAGCGAGACTCAGTCTCAAAAATAAATAAATAAATAAATAAATAAATATCAGTGATTAAGAGAGGGAAAAAAAAAGGAAGATCTTCTTTGTAGATACCTATGGGATCTGGAGAGATTGGCGTCCTACAACAAAGCCCTCTGGAATTCAGAAATCTCAAGAATAAAGATCACTACCTTAAAGCAAACACTTCCGGTTAATAAATCCTGGTCACACAGAGCGCGCCAGGGCACCTCTTTGCCTCCTTCTAATGACAGCCAGCCAAGAATCCGCTATTTTAATAAAGCCTACTACAGGAAAGAGACCAAGATAAACAATAGCAAAGGAAAGAAAATAGCAGAAAAAACTAAGAGATACAGGGATTGAATTTTTGTTTTTTTTTGAGACAGAGTCCCGCTCTGTCCTCCAGGCTGGAGTGCAGTAGCGTGATCTCGGCTCACTGCAACCTCCACCTCCCGGGTTCAAGCGGGTTCAAGGGATTACAGGCACGCGCCACCAGGCCCAATGAATTTTTGTAGTGTAGTAGAGATGGAGTTTCACCATGTTGGCCTGGCTGGTCTCAAACTGCTGGCCTCAAGTGATCCGCCTGCCTCAGCCTCCCAAAGTGCTGGGACTGCAGGTGTGAGCCACCGTGCCCGGCCAAATGGGCAGCTCTTATATCTGAGTAAAAGAAACCTCCAGTGAAAGCAGAGGGAGAATGATATGAAAAAATTTATCCAAGTAAAAAGAGAGCTAAAGGGAAGACACAAACCATTAAATCAAAAGGGCCTACCAACTGCCCAGCATAATACTGGAGTGAAACAAAAAGACCCACACTCTGAGAAGTCATAACATTTCTCAACAGAAAGGATCATGCTGTTTCCACAGAGGAAAAAACAGGTCATCTACAATGAAAAGAAAAAAATCCAATTGGCATTAGACTTAGCATCACTGCATGCTAGGTCAAGGGTCAGCAACTAAGATAAGAATTGCTTTGATGTTTTCTTGTTAAATAAGCAAAGGCGGCTGGGGCTGGGTGCAGAGGCTGATGCCTGTAATCCCAGCACTTTGTGAGGCCAAGGCAGGCAGATCACCTGAGGTCAGGAGTTCGAGACCAGCCTGGCCAACATGGTGAAACTCCATCTCTACTAAAAATACAAAAATTAGCCAGGTATGGTGGTAGGTGCCTGTAATCCCAGCTACTGGGAAGGCTGAGGCAGGAGAATCACTTGAAGCCGGCAGGCAGAGGCTGCAGTGAGCCGAGACGGCATCACTACACTCCAGCCTAGGCAACAGAGCAAGACTGTGTCTCAAAAAAAAAAAAAAAAAAAAAAGGAAAAGAAACGAGGAAGAAGGTGTGGCAGAGACCTTACTGTCTAGAAAGCTCCCTAAGGAGAAACTCCCGTAAACAAAGAAATGGAGGCTGGGCGCGGTGGCTCAAGCCTGTAATCCCAGCACTTTGGGAGGCTGAGGCGGGCGGATCACAAGGTCAGGAGATCGAGACCACAGTGAAACCCCGTCTCTACTAAAAATACAAAAAATTAGCCCGGCGCGGTGGCGGGCGCCTGTAGTCCCAGCTACTCAGGAGGCTGAGGCAGGAGAATGGCGGGAACCCGGGAGGCGGAGCTTGCAGTGAGCCGAGATCGCGCCACTGCACTCCAGCCTGGGCAACAGCGTGAGACTCCGTCTCAAAAAAAAAAAAAAAAACACACAAAGAAATGGAAAACATGGTGCCAGTAACTGTAATTCTAGCCCAGGAGAGCAGTGACGGCAAAATCCCGGGATCGTGACTTTGTTGACGCCAGGAAGCAATATATTTGGGTTTTATTATTTATTTATTTATCTTCATCTTTTTTTTTGAGACAGAGTCTGGCTCTGTTGCCCAGGCTGGACTGCTGTGGCGCAATCTTGGCTCACTGCAAGCTCTACCTCCCGGGTTCACGCCATTCTCCTGTCTCAGCCTCCAGAGTAGCCGGGACTACAGGTGCTCGCCACCACACCCGGCTAATTTTTTGTATTTTTAGTAGAGACGGGGTTTCACCGTGTTGGCCAGGATGGTCTCGATCTCCTGACCTCGTGATCCATCCATCTCGGCCTCCCAAAGTGCTGGGATTACAGGCGTGAGCCACCGCGCCCGGCCTATTTATCTTTTTCAAATTTTTTTTTTTTGTCTTTTTTATTAGAGACAAGGATCTTACTATGTCACCCAGACTGGTCTTGAACTCCTGGGCTCGAGCGATCTGCCTGCCTCAGCGTCCCAATGTGCTAGGATTATTGGTATAATCCACGGCGCCTGGCCTGTTTGGATCTTAGCAGAATGGTGGGAGGTTATGGAAGAACAGTCTCTATGAAAAAAAGGAGATTTTGTAGACTAAATCATAGCATGGTTGAGGAGTTGGAAAAACTTGAGAATAGGATAAAGGCAACAAACACCAGGAAGAACGAACATTTAGAAACTCCAGGAAAACCGAAAAGCTGTACAGAAAAAAACAGTCCAAAGAAGAAATGTGGCCAGGCGCGGTGGCTCAAGCCTGTAATCCCAGCACTTTGGGAGGCCGAGACGGGCGGATCATGAGGTCAGGAGATCGAGACTATCCTGGCTAATCTGGTGAAACCCCGTCTCTACTAAAAAATACAAAAAAAATTAGCCAGGCGTGGTGGCGGGCGCCTGTAGTCCCAGCTACTCGGGAGGCTGAGGCGGGAGAATAGCGTAAACCTGGGAGGCGGAACTTGCAGTGAGCTGAGATCCGGCCACTGCACTCCAGCCTGGGCGACAGAGCGAGACTCCGTCTCACAAGGAGAGTGGAATAAATTCCCAGTAACAGAGAACATCCGAGAGCCAATCAGAAACTCCTGGGGAAAAAAACTGTAAAAAACAAAAACAAAACCAAGATAATACACAGAGCTGGGCACCGTGGCTCATGCCCATAATTTCAGCACTGGGAGGCTGCGGCAGGCAGATCGCTTGAGCCCAGGAGTTCGAGACTAGCCCGGGCAACATGGCAAAACTATGTCTCTACAAAAAATTAAAAAATTAGCCAGTCGTGGTGGCACACCTGTGGTCCCAGCTGCTCTGGAGGCTGAGGTGGGAGGATCGCCTGAGCCCAGGAGGCTGAAGTGAGCTATGTTCACACCACTGCATTACAGCATGAGTGACAGAGTGAGACCCTGTCTCAAAACAAAAGGCTCACTGGAGATTGTTGGTGATCTTACTAAGAACTGTTTCAGTGGAATAGGTCAAGTGGCTTGAGAAGTGAAGTCTGCCTTCACTTCAGGAATCCTGACAGTTAAACAGGAGTGGGAGGTGTAGGATCCCCAGGATAATCTCCTTTTTCTTTCTTGGTTACAGATGGGGTCTCACTATGTTGCCCAGGCTGATCTCGAGCTCCTGGGCCCAAGCGATTTACCTGTCTCGGCAATCATAGCCAGCTCACTGCAGCCTCAATCTCTGGGGTTCAAGTGATCCTCCCACCTCAACCTTCCAAGAAGCTGGGACTACAGTTATGCGCCACCATGTCCAGTTAATTTTTAAATTTTTTGTAGAGATGAGGTCTCGCTATGTTGCCCAGGCTGGTCTCTAACTCCTGGCCTCAAGCAATCCAATCCTACCACCTCAGCCTCCTGAAGTATCGGGATTATAGGCATGGGCCACCGCACCCAGCCCCTTCCTCCTTTTAATAGGGCCTGGGATGCAGATGAGGCTGGTTTAGAGTGTGGTAAGCATCTGAAACTGTTTTCATCCCACAGCCACCAGTTGTCTTTGAAATAGATGGCAAGAGCACTTGCTGACTGCAGAGAGGTGATTACAGAAATATACCTGGTTTTGATGGCAAAGTTCAGGGCCAAGGTTGAGGGTAGTAATCAGAATTACAGTGGCATTAATTTGCTCAACTGTGATTCTTGTCCTCAGGACTCAATCCTCTGGGTGAAGACATTGACAATGTGGATGAATGATGCTTTCAGGGTTGAAGTTTCTCTAGGCAGGAGCATAAGAAGCTCAAAACAGGCTGGGCGCAGTGGCTCAAGCCTGTAATCCCAGCACTTTGGGAGGCTGAGAAGGGCGGATCACGAGATCAGGAGATCGAGACCATCCTGGCTAACACGGTGAAACCCCGTCTCTACTAAAAAATACAAAAAAAAAAACAAAAAACAAACTAGCCGGGCGAGGTGGCGGGCGCCTGTAGTCCCAGCTACTCAGGAGGATGAGGCAGGAGAATGGCATAAACCCGGGAGGCGGAGCTTGCAGTGAGCTGAGATCCGGCCACTGCACTCCAGCCTGGGCGACAGAGCGAGATTCTGTCTCGAAAAAAAAAAAAAGAAGCTCAAAAGAGAAGCAAGGGAGTTTAGGGTGTTTGCAAGATAAATGAGGAGTGAGTCATGGAGTTTAGGCTGCTTGGAGATGGTGGTGGGGAAAGCAAGAGGGAACTAATAAAGTCAGAGAAAGTATAAAGATTCTAGACCTGGAGTTCTGCACCAGGCTAAAAACAGTTACTAAGAAAGGGAATGGGTTAGGTCACTGCTTTTTATTTATTTATTTTTTTGAGAGAGTCTCACTCTATTGCCAGGAGTGCAGTGGCACGATCTCAGCTCACTGCAACATCTGCCTCCGGGGTTCAAGCGATTCTCCTGCCTCAGCCTCCCGAGTAATTGGGATGACAGGCACGCGCCCACCATGCCCAGCTAATTTTTTCTATTTTTGGTAGAGACAGGGGTTTCACCATGTTGGCCAGGATGGTCTCGATCTCCTGACCTCGTGATCTGCCCGCCTTGGCCTCCCAAAGTGCTGGGATTACAGGCGTGAGCCACCGCGCCCGGCCTAATTTTTTCTTTTTAAGTTATTTCTTGAGCAAGACAGCTGGAAGGTCAAAGAGTGGGGTATCTAAATCTGTGATGTGGAGGTGTTGCAGCTGAGGTTGATGGACAAGGTCCAGGTGTGTCTACAGCTTTGGGTAGGAGGGGACGACAGAAAAAGGTCACAGGACAAAGAAGGAACCCAGGGTGTGGGCGAGTGTGCAGAGGAGTTAACGAAGCAGGTTTGACTGCTGTCATTTACAAAACCTGCTTATAAGTTTGGCTCTTGCCTAACATTTGGGTTTCAGGAGGGTTCCCACCATTCCCAGAACTGGTTAAGAGTGGTGCGCTGCATCCAGACTGTACCAGACTGTTGTAAACAATGTGGTTTACTTGTGCTTTACTTCTGGGAGCCTGGAATTTTGGCATGTGCCACGTAGAAGGTGTCTGCGTACTCAGCCCCCAATAAAAACCCTGGGCAACTGAGTCTGAAGCTTCCCTGGCAGACAACATTCCACGCATGTTGTTGCAACTCCTTGCTGGGGGAATCAAGCACGTCCTGTGTGAGGTTCTACTTTCTAAGTCCCCTTTGTAAGTTTGAGCCTGGTTTCCTCCAGACTTTGCCCACGCATCTTTTCCCTTTGGGAATTTTGCTTTGCATCCTGTCACTGTAATATATCATAGCCATGCGTGTGATTACCCTGGGGACTCCCAATACAGATGGGTAGATCACATAACAGCTGAAGTCACTTTGAAAAGGACAGAAGGGGAGAGGAAGAGGAAGACGGGTATCAGACTTCTCACGATGGTGGGCAGAGATCAGGTCATTAAATGGTCATCACCACGAGAGTGAGGGGATCACATGAACCTCACTGGGATAGGAGTTTTTATCAGCAGGGAAGCAAGGAGGCCACGTCCACATCCTGAACACAGTTTTGTAGGACAAGACATATTCCACTGCCGCCAGAGAGTAAGGGCAATGGGGGAGCAGTGTCCTTAGGGGACAGAGCTAGGCACACGGAGGATTAACTCTGGATCTGCTCTAATAGATACGGTTATCTACATCTATGTCTAACGTACATAAGGGTTTTATGGTACTTTATGGTTAGTGACAAGCGGGGCACTACCATACGGTTCACTATGCTCCAAGTCCTCAAGAGGGCTAGGTCAGCATTCCTCTCACCCACTCTAGTTCTGGCTTCTCTCCCGAAGGAAAAAACAGTACCAGCATTATTTTAATAGCCAGAAGCTAGAAACCACCCAAATACGGCATCAACAGTAGAAAGAAGCAACTGTGGTCTATTAACACAATGGAATATTATACTGTAATGAAAATGAACAGTCCACAGCCAAATGCAACAAGAGAGATGAATCCCACAAACACAATGCTAAGAGGCCAAACACAAGAGTATATACTGTGTAATTCCGTTTATACAAAGAAAAAACACCAAAGGCAATCTATGGTGTCAGAAGTCAGGATTGTAGTTTGCCTTGAAGGGATGGGGACTACTGGAAGGGAGTCTGGTGGCTTTCTGGGGTACTGTTAATAATCTGATTTATAACCTGGGTGCTGGTTACATAGGTAATTATGATGTGTGCTTTTCTTCTTTTGGAGACAGGGTCTTGCTCTGTTGCCCAGGCTGGAGTGCAGTGGTGTGGTCAGGGCTTACTGCAACCTCAACCTCCTGGCTCAAGTGATCCTCCTGCTTCAGCCTCCCAAGCAGCTGGGACTACAGGCATGCACCACTACACCCAGCTAATTTTTAAAAAATTACTTGCACAGGCCGGGCGTGGTGGCTCACGCCTGTAATCCCAGTACTTTGGGAGGCCGAGGACGGTGGATCACCTGAGGTTGGGAGTTCGAGAACAGTCTGGCCAACATCTACTAAAAATACAAAAATTAGCCAGGCACGGTGGCGGATACCTGTAATCCCAGTTACTTGGGAGGCAGAGGCAGGAGAATCGCTTGAACCCAGAAGGCAGAGAGGTTGCAGTGAGCCCAGATCGCGCCGTTGCACTCCAGCCTGGGCAACAGAACAAGACTCTGTCTCTAAATAAATAAATAAATAAATAAAAAATAAATAAATAGTAGAAACAAGGTCTCCCTATGTTGCCCAGGCAATGCCAGTCATTGGTCTTTAGTGAGGACCTGTTTGAAGCAGGTCATTTCCTATAACCACATGACACTTTCACGATAAAAATGTTTCAAAAGACGCGGCCAATGACCCTTGGCAGCAGATCGAGACCTTCAGATTTTCCCATTTAGAGATGTGGAGTTTTTTTTTTTTTTTGACTGTCACCCAGGCTGCAGTGCAGTGGTGTGGTCATGGCTTACTGCAACCTCAGCCTCCTGGGCTCAAGCAATCCTCCTGCCTTGGCCTCCCAGAGTGCTGGGATTACAGGCGTGAGCCACTGTGGCCATCTACTTTTCTAGATGCATATTATACTTCAAAAATAAAACAATGGTACTGAATTTTAAAAAGCTGGCTATTTTCTTTTTTTTTTTGAGATGGAGTCTTGCTCTGTCACCTAGGCTGGAGAGCAGTGGCGTGATCTTGGCTCACTGCAACCTCTACCTCCCAGGTTCAAGTGATTCTTGTGCCACAGTTGCCCGAGCAGCTGAGATTACAGGTACGTGCCACCACAGCCGGCCAATTTTTTTTTTTTTTTTTTTTTTTGAGATGGAGTTTCGTTCTTATTACCCAGGCTGGAGTGTGATGGCATGGTCTCGGCTCACTGCAACCTCTGCCTCCCGGGGTCAAACAATTATCCTGCCTCAGCCTCCCAAGTAGCTGGGGTTATAGGAACCCGGACCATGCCCGGCTAATAATTTTTATATTTTTAGTAGAGATGGAGTTTCACCATGTTGGCCAGGCTGGTCTGGAACTGCTAACCTCAAGTGATCTGCCTGCCTCGGCTTCCCAAAGTGTTGAGATTACAGGCATGAGCCACTGCGCCCGGCCAAATCCACTTTTGCTGTACTGAACAATGCCAGACAGAATATATACCCAAATAGTGTTAACATGGTCAGCTCCGCCGGGCGTGATGGCTCAAGCCTGTAATCCCAGCACTTTGGGAGGCCGAGACGGGTGGATCACGAGGTCAGGATATCGAGACCATCCTGGCTAACACGGTGAAACCCCGTCTCTACTAAAAAATACAAAAAAAAAAAACCAAAAAAAAAAACAAAACCCCAGTCGGGCAAGGTGGCGGGCGCCTGTAGTCCCACCTACTCAGGAGGCTGAGGCAGGAGAATGGCGTAAACCCGGGAGGCGGAGCTTGCAGTGAGCTGAGATCCAGCCACTGCACTCCAGCCCAGGTGACAGAGCGAGACTCCGTCTCAAAACAAACAAACAAATAAAACAAAACAAAACAAAACAAACATGGTCAGCTCTGGGTGGTGGGATTAGAGAATTTTTTTCTTCTCTCTCCTTCAAAAAAAAAAAAAAAAACTACATTGCTTGCATTCTTTGTTTCTTTTTAAAAATACCATCCAATCAGACAAGAAGCCTGCATTATTTTTACATGTATTACTTTTATAATGAAAATATATACCTAATTATATTTTATAAATTGCAGTCTACAATGTTCCACATATCCACTTTCAGTCAAAGAAACACTATTAAGTACTGGCAATACAGCAAGGGAGAACTGTCACCCAGCTAACCCCAAAAGAAAACGTTGACAAAATGCTTTCAGCACAAACAAAATCCTGAATTGCAATGTTGGGATTTGCATTCTCATCAATGATCCTGCGTGAGGCTGGCATCCCAGGATTATCTGGATTAAGTGCATATGAGGATTACAGAGATGCACTCCAGACACCTAGTAAACATGTTCCTGTCCTCTGTCCTGGAACAACTGTACACCGTTTACTGGAGTTCAGTACAATCTCACCTGGGCCCAGGCCTCTCTTACCCTCTTCAAGGTTGGTGATCTTCCCTAACCCTTCAAGCCTGGAGAGAAAGGCTGGACCTTCTGGGCCCTGCGTTCCTTGCTGTCTGCTCTCAGTTGTTTCTGTGCAACTCAATTCTGAGTGACTATGAGTCATTCTTTCTAAGAAAGCCTTACTATTGAACTGAAATATGCTTTGGCCTCACAGACCTGCTTTGTTTATAAACCACAACATGGGCATCAGGACATTTTAAAGCATTTTCTCAAAAATCAACACTCATGATGAACTGGAATTATATTCAGGTCTACGTTGATATGCTTATGAGCTAAACCTGAAAATATTTTTATCAGTTAGCCAAGTTCATTAACTAGTGAACTGAACTGGAATTTTAAGGACACCCTACCACTGGCTCACAGCTCTGTACCATCACGGAGAACAGAAACCACATAGGATTCAGAGTCCTACCTCGTGCTCTCAGAACCAGATTTATAGATGTCTCAAACCGCAAGCCTCCTTTTCTGGACACTGACTCCGATAAACAGGATAAGAACTTTTGCACCACTCCTTAGAGGGCTGGGACGGATCCCACAGGGGCAATGCCTGGTCCCTGGACCACTAGCTTCCCAATGCACGCATGCGCTGTTGGCTGCTGGCTGGCTGGCTTCCAAGCCTCTGCTGCTCAAAGCTCTCTTTCCCACTTCCCTTCCTTGATCAATTTCTGTTTGGAGGACACTGCTTCCAAGAAGCTGTCCGTCTCTCCAGCTTGGGAGAGAAGCCAAGGCAGCCTGCTAAGCAAATCTTTTAGCATCTTCAGATTGACAGATTAATGGTACTATGATACTTTCCTAAATTTGATTCATTTTACTAATACTTTTTATCTTTTAAAAACAGAACAGGCCAGGCGCAGTGGCTCACACCTGTAATCCCAGCACTTCAGGAGGCTGAGGCAGATGGATCACTTGAGGTGAGGAGTTCGAGACCAGCCTGGCCAACATGGTGAAATCCCATCTCTACTAAAAATACAAAAATTAGCTGGGTGTGGGGGCACACGCCTGTAATCCCAGCTGCTTGGGGGGAGTATCACTTCAACCTGGGAGGCAGAGGTTGCAGTGAGCCAGATCGCACCACTGCACTCCAGCCTGGGTGACATCTCAAAAAATCCCCCCAAACCAGTCAACTAAAGCAAATTGATGACACCTGCGCTCCCACAGGAAGCGACCATTCACCTCAATTACTTTATACCATGACACTCTCCCCACCTTTACTATGTAAAACAGCTTCATCTCTGAACTAACAGGGCAGGGGGGTCCTGCAACACACCGAATCCAGATGTGATTAGATGGCCTAAGTAGCCCTTCTTAGGAAAAGAAGTTGCTTCTCAGCCTATGCTGTGAACAGACGGGCCCTGCAGAAAGAGCGGCTTCTCTGATGGGCAGAGAACCCACAGAGGCAGGGACAACTGGCATGTAAAATTAAGAGACAGAAAGAACACAAACCCTATGCCAGGAATATAAATAAATAAATAAATAAATAAATAAATAAATAAAACTCAGTACTCAAAGCACCCAAACTCTGGAGGAAACGCGAGTCTCAACCTCCCCATTTCCCCCGATTCCATCCTGCAAAACTGTTCCCTCCTTTACACTTAGTCCCGTCCCTCTCATCATGCCCCAGTCACAATCTGGATATACTGGGTTTGGAAAGATGGGAAAAATGCTAAGATAATCCTACTGTGGAAAATGTACCAACACCCCCAAAGCAGGAGCCAGCTTTGGTGTTGTACAGCCATCTTCCCAAACCTAGCTAATCACAACTACCTGTGGGACCAATAAGATTCCCAGGACCTACTGGAGCAGGGGGCCCTGATCCCTGGGTGGCAGACCGGTTGTGGTCCGTGGCCTGTTAGGAACCAGCCCGCACAGCGGGTGAGAGGCGGGCTGACGAGCGAGCGAGCATTGCCGTCTGAGCTCCACCTCCTGTCACATCAGCAGCAGCATTAGATTCTCAGGATTGGGATCCCTATCGTGAACTGTGCATGTGAGGGATCTAGGTTGCGCACTCACTGATCATGCCTGATGATCTGTCACTGGCTCCCATCACCCCCAGATGGGACCATCTAGTTACAGGAAAACAAGCTCAGGCTCCCACTGATTCTACATGATGGTGAATTGTATAATTATTTCATTATGTATTACAATGTAATAATAGAAACAAAGTGCACAATAAATATTATGTACTTGAATCACCCCAAAACCATCCCCCCTCCCACTCGTCTGTGGAAAAACTGTCTTTGGTGAAAACAGTCCTGGTGCCAAAAATGTTGGGCTCTGCTGTACTAGGGAACTTCAGAATCAGACTCTCTGGGCCTGGGAATCTGTACTTAGAAAAGTTCCTCGGTAGATTCTGATCAGAGATTTGTGAAGCATTGATAGAGAACAGGATGAAGCCCTAACTCCTATGTGATAATGTTTCTACAATACTGACAGTGCTACGGGAAGTAAGTTCCCTTTATATTAATACTCCCATGCGGACAATTTCCTAAGCAGTAAATTTTTTTATTGTTCAAGTTGGCAGGAAATAATTTCTCACTTACTGTCTTTCCATGTGGAGGGACTTTAGCCACTGTTTCTCAGAATAGAGGGGCACTACTGCACTTTGGGTTGGATAATTCATTGTGTGGCACAGCATAGGACATTTATCATCCGGGCCCTTCCTTTTAAATACCAGTGGTGATCCCCAGTCATTGTGACAACCAAAACATATCCCCTCACATTCCTCAGTACTCATGCACCACTTAATGATGTTTTGGTCAACGAGGGACTGCGTTTACGATGGTGGTCCCAAAGATTATGATACCCTACTTTTACTATACTTTCTCTATGTTTAGATGTGTTTAATTACAGAAATACCCGTGTCATGACTGCCTACAGTATTCAGTACAGTAACATGCTGTACAGTTTGTAGCTGAGGAGCAACAGGCTATACCACATAGCCTAGGTGTGCAGTAGGCCATACCATCTCGGTTTGTGTAGTGCGCTCTCTGACGTTCACACAATGATGACGTTGCTTCACACATTTCTCAGAATGTGTCATGGTCGGGCATGGTGGCTCATGTCTGTAATTCTAGCACTTTGGGAGGCCAAGATGGGAGGATCATTTGAGCCCAGGAGTGAAGAGACCAGCCTGGGCGACAAAGTGAGACCTCATTGTCATTTAAAAATGAGAACATGTCGCTATTATTAAGCAATAGATGACTGTGCTCCTAGGATGTCAGGTCAACCCGACAGAGAGCCACTGTGCCGCGCCACCGTTCCGAGCTCTTGCCCCGCCCTCACACGAAGCCCAGCTTTTGGAGGGAGCGATTCGAACAGACAGGTCTGCATCTTCCGCAGGCGTCTGCCCACCGGGAGTGTGTTCCAGCTGCTGTTTCCAGCTTGGCCTGTGCCTAGTTGGCTTAGTCTCCTCATGTCACGGATCTGATCTCAGAAGCATTTTATTTACACTCAGGAGGGGAAGAAAGGGGCTCTTAGCTTTCCCTAAACATCTGCAACAATAACTCAATCTTAGAAATAAAGTAACTGATTTATAGTTATTACAGGGAATACAAACATCATAATTCCGCTCTTCCATTTACAAGATGCCTTTCGTTATGTTCCTACTGAAACAGAGTGTTACTAAAGAGAAAGAACTTTGACGAGCATTTTTTATTGAACAGTTTTATTCTGTTTTCGAATAAAAACTTTGCTTTAATATTGTAAGGTGTGCTGCAGGTATGCCATGCTGCCAGTTTTTGTTGGGGCACAAAACGCCCCAGTCAGTGATTCAGAGGGCTGGGAAAACGCATGAACTCATACTTTCGGAGCAAGTAGAACTAGTATTTACAGTTTTCTTTCTTGAAATTGGCCTGGGACATCTCAAACAGTCTACACATGTATTGCCATGGTACTTGCTTTGATGCTCTGAATGCCTCAGTAATGTGTTCAATATCATGATTTGTGGGTCCTCTAAAAGGTTTTGTTGTTAACATGCAAACAAACAGCACTAAACAATATTATCTAAACTATGGCTGCCAAGTACTGGATCTTAATAATGAAACCAAATTACAAAACACTGCCTTGTAGAGCTATACAAAAGATATAAAATTAAAATAAAAAATATCAACCAGCCTTAAATATTCCAATTCTCCTACAGTGCAGTTTCTGTATCTTTATCACTACTGAATGTTTTAAGGAGAAAGTTAATAAAACAATCAAAATATTAGATAAAAATATTTAAATCTTTGGATCCTTTTATTCCATGGCCTTCATAAAAACACGAAAGTGGCCAGATTTTTCCCACTAGAGCTTAAAATATCAAAAAGATTCACTAGTAATTTATAATTAGCAACGAACTCTATACTGAGTCATCTGTGGGTCACAGGCCCAAGGACCAGTGTTGCCGTGTGTTACAGGCTGCCAAAGTAATTTCAAGGACTCTGAATCCTCTTGAAATATGATAGAATGAGTCAAGGTATCATGACTAAATTCCAGGCATAATAGTAAAAACAGATTCATTGATGCCTAGTTTTAAAGTCCTAAAAAAGGTGGGGAGGATTACTGATTTGAAAATACAGCTAAGTACATTCTCATCTATGATTATTTACATTTGTATATTGAAAATATCGATTATCTGGACAGATCCTGTGATATGCCATTTGCTACAAAATGAAGTTCTTACAATGAGCATGAATAATCAATCCTTTTTAGATAACGAAAGAATGTATCAAATCTTCATTTATGTTCCAAACATTAAAAAACAAAATCAAAAATGTTAAGCCTGGAAAACTAAGAAAAAAAGACCCACCCATAATGCTGCTGCTCAGCACATCAACTTCTGCAAGGACACAGTATGTTTGCTGACTTTAAAATGTTTATTCTTTAAAAAATTAGTCGCTTTTTATACAGCTATACAAAGTTCTTAATGTTTCTTTGGCAATGGAATATAATGGAATTTTACAACTATATAAAAAAGTTACCTTTGCCTAAGAAACAGTATTTACTGTGTGTACATAGTTGACTGACAAAATTCTCTACCATCCAGCACCCTAATTAATTGACGAAATAAGCTACCTCATATTACAGGATTCCCCAAAAGAAAGGAGGAAAGAGATACACGCGCGCGCACACACACACGCACACACATTACCTTCTGTGGCTCAAAACACAGTATCACGGCCCTATCTGCAGGCAACTTGCAATTGCCAAATACAATTTAGTGATTAAAAAAAAACCTTTCAGTGATGAAAAAATACTTGTAAGTCCCACTGAAGTACTGCTTTAGTTTAACTATACATAAGAAATTACTTAACCTTCTGCTATTCCAAATAGATTTAATGCTCATGTTTTAAGATGAGCCTTCCACCCCCAAAAGTAACTGCATTTTATCTTTGAAATTAAGCGGAGAAACAAACAAAAAACAAAAACCCAGTGCTGGTGACAAATGTACAGCGAATTCACTTCTTCATTCTTCGCAAAGACTGAATCAATTTTCAGGACCATGAAGAGCTAGAAATTCACCTATTTTCAGAGACTTGTTTGTAGACTATGCAGCAACTTTGTTGTCTTTCTAAAAAAGAAAAAAAAATTTAGCTCATGTTCCAAATTATTGGCGTATTTCTTTTTACTTTGCTCAAGTTTATTTGAAATTATCTTTAAATATACCCCCCTTTTACTTTCATAGAAAAATCTCTCACTGATTTCCACGAAAGTCTTTTTATAACTTCCATACTCAGTAGTACCTCATTGTTGACTGCATCTTCCAGTCAGTAGAGGTTAAAGTAACGGTGAACCCCAGCCCAAAATACAGGTGTACTGCCTCATCTTTGGTTGTTCTCCCTAATAATTTTTTAAAAGCCGTGATAGAACTTAAACCCTCAACTCAGTAGTCAAATTCATCAAATACAACTGTCAACATACTTTGAAACAAGTTTCATAAAATCCCCAAGTCTTTGATGTCTTTACTAGGCAATAAAATACCCAGACAGTATAACATTTCTCTCCAAAATTTCATGCCAGGAGGAAGCAATGGTTTAAAAATCAATTTTAAAGGGATAACCTTTAAATCTAAAATAAGTTCTGAAAAGCGGAAAGCTGACTGGGGAATTTTAAAAAAGTAACCAGTGAGAAAGCAATAAAAATCTCAAGATTTCCAGTGAGACTGACCCTAAACTAAAGGCGTGTACAAAGGGTGGGAGCCAAGGGCTTTTATTTTCCTCTAGACCAGTTGCTACTATATACCTGATTTTTACTGCTGATTCTCACTCCAACTGTTAGAAACAGACATTTCCTAGGTGAGACTTAACTTCATCTGTGTATATCACACTAAAACATTTGCACAATGTTATTAAATTGAAATACATACGGTATGGCATAAGTTGACAGCAATGAGCTAAAAGATGAACCTGCTGTCCCCCACAAAGCCAACCTTCACACCTCCCAAGGTATTTGTTTTTTTTTTTTTTACCTTTCAGAAAGCAGTACGATCAGTCCAGACCTTTTAGGGTCCAAAAGCTGTGGTTTTCTGAAAGGTAAAAAAAAAAAAAAAAGAAAGAGACGGGGACAGGAGAGAGAGAAAGGAGAAAATGAAAGGGGGAGAGGAGAGAGAACATTATGCTGAGTCATTCAGACACTTTGTTGTCTCTGGACCCCATCTGAAGAAACATAGATGCAATCTTTATCACCCACCATGGTGGCTTAACCTCCCTGACAGCAGCATATAAAACAGGAGCTAGTTACATTATTAATCCTAGTCCTGATCTCCATTCCCACCTCAAAAAAGAAACTGGGGGGCGGGGGACGGGAAAGGGATGGGACACACCATAAAACCAAACTTACCGTAAGTTTGTCTTTCTTTTTTTTTTTTTTTTTTTGAGACCGGTCTTGCTCTGTCACCCAGGCTGGAGTGCAGTGGTGCAATCATGGCTCGTTGCAGCCTTGACCTCCCAGGTTCAAGTGATCCTCCCGCCTTAGCCTCCTGAGTAGCTGGGACTACAGGCATGTGCCACCACTCCAGCTAATTTTTAAACTTTTTTATAGAGATAGGGACTCCTTATGTTGCCCATGCTGACCTTGAATTCCTGGGCTTAAGCAATCCTCCTGCCCTGGCCTCCCAAAGTGCTGGTATTACACGTGTAAACCATTGCACTGGCCTACATTTCCAACATTACCCTTAAGGAAAATCAGGCCAGAAGTCAAGAGAGTGAGTTTTGGCTTTGTTAGCTTGTACCTCAATCACACAATTAACTTCTTGGGGTCCTTAGTCTCCTAATCATCTAATGTGAGTGTGGTAGTGCAGAGATTCTAGTTTGGCTGATTCTTTTAACGATTCTAAAACTTTATGCTTTTATCTTTACCCATGTTTTCATTAAACAACCAATCTCGTTTATGCTTACCCCCAAACTACAATGACTTATGCTAATATAGCACAAAAAATTAAGCCAACTCATTTCATGAAAGCTGCAGAAAATGTCATCCATGTCCATCTCTGGGAGGAAGTGTTAGATGTTTCAGATATGAGTTTAATCTTCAGTGGTAAATTTCCTTTATGTACAGTGATCACTCACCATTTTCTACCTTTACAGGTGCAAGGTGAAATGATTTCATAATTTAGGAGGTGTAGGGCTGCTGGGGTCGGGGCTCTAGTGGCAGATGAAAGGGTTATGCAACTCTGGAATGAACAATCAAGGGCTAGCCACACTGACAGACCTTTGGCTTCACTGAAGGCTGGAGTGGCAAATTCCTAATCAACATGATAAGCAATTACTTCAAGCCCACTATGGCTCCATTGTTGAGCTGAGTGTTGTGGTGGAAAGAAAAGTAGAATACATATTCACTAAAGCCAAGAGGTTCTCATCTGCTTGAATCAGATAGGTTAAAGGGTAAAGGTTAAAGGGTAATGAGGAATGAGGCCAAATACATCAAGTGGGATCCTCACATGATTAAGAAGAGCAGGGACTGCAATGTCACAACTGAGCCTCCTAAACACTGGGCCATGCCTGAGGGTTCGCTGAGTCCATCACTCCTGGCAACACCTAAGCAGAGGCTGGACTATCTGTCAAGTATTACAGGAGCGTAGACAAAGATGCATGCAGATAACTACGACAATGCATTTCCAATTCTGCAATATATGTGATAGGAGTTTTACAAAAGGCTCAAAATGATAAACAGTGTGACATGATGTCAAAAAACCGTTTGTATTAGTAAGTACATGGAGCACACACAGTTACTACATGGAAGGTTTGTTTTTTCTTTTTTTTGAGATGGAGCCTTGCTCTGCTGCCCAGGCTGGAGTGCGGTGGCGTGACCTCGGCTCACTGCAACCTCTGCCTCCCAGATTCAGCGATTCTCCTGCCTCAGCCTCCTGAGTAGCTGGGACTACAGGCGTGTGCCACCACGCCTGGCTAATTTTTTTTATATTTTTGGTAGAGGCGGGGTTTCACCATGTTAGTCAGGCTGGTCTCGAACTCCTGACCTCAGGTGATCTGCCCACCTTGGCCTCCCAAAGTGCTGGAATTACAGGCGTGAGCCACCATGCCCAGCCGAGATTGTAACAATTAGAACATCCCTGGGGTGGGATGGATGCCCTTGGGAAGAGTAAGCTCCTACCCCCTATAAGAGATACTGCAGAAGAGGTTTATGTTTTAACCAGGTCAGACCTCTCAGATGTTTTCCAACTCTGAAAGTTTAATGATCTTTAAAAGGTGTATTTCAGAATAAATGGTGCAACTCTTTATCCTCAAATGTCGAAACTAAGGGTCTGAAAGGTCATACTAGTAACTATTGCTATTATCTGGATCCAAGTCTAATTTAAACATACTTTTTCTCAAACCAAGCTGGCTCAATGTGGTCTTCAACAAGCAGTTGTCATAGGTTCTTCAAAACACAGCTGATCTGCCTTAAAGTGGGGGTAAAGAGAGATGAAGGTCTGAAGCCCAACTGGTGGGTTATCATGGTAGTTGACAGGGACATCTCAAAGGAATAAATGTGACGACATAGCAATAGGCCATAATCATGGATACCTCTAGTGCCTGGGCAGTATACCATGAGCCAACATGGAACACTGGGAGGAGGCAGAGCTGAGATGACTGGAGAGAAGGAAGATGATGAGGTCAGTCTGAGGAAGGTTAAGCTGACAGCAGGACAGTGAAGATAGAGATGCAGTGCAGAAACATATAGGGTCCAAGACAGGCTTACAAAAGGGAGGATGGAACAAGCACCGTGGCTCACACCTAAAATCCCAGCACTTTGGGAAGCTGAGGTGAGAGGATTGCTTAAGCCCAGGAGTTCAAGACCAGCCTGGACAACACAGAGTGGGACCGTGTCTACAAAAAAATTAAAAATTAGCTGGGCATGGTAGTGCGTGCCTGTAGTCCCAGCTACATGGGAGGCTGAGGTGGAGGGACTGCCTGAGCCTGGGAAGTTGAGGCCGCAGTGACTTATGATCATGCCATTGCACTCCAGTCTGGGTAACAGAGCAAGACCCTGACACCCCACCCTCCACAGCCCTCCCCGCCAAAAAGAATGAAGAGTATTAAAAAATTAGCGGCCGGGCGCGGTGGCTCAAGCCTGTAATCCCAGCACTTTGGGAGGCTGAGATGGGCGGATCACGAGGTCAGGAGATCGAGACCATCCTGGCTAACACGGTGAAACCCCGTCTCTACTAAGAAATACAAAAAATAGCCGGGCGAGGTGGCAGCGCCTGTAGTCCCAGCTACTCGGGAGGCTGAGGCCGGAGAATGGCGTGAACCCGGGAGGCGGAGCTTGCAGTGAGCTGAGATCCGGCCACTGCACTCCAGCCTGGGCTACAGAGCGAGACTCCGTCTCAAAAAAAAATAATAATAAATAAAAAAAAAAATAAATAAAAAATTAGGAAGAGTATAAATTGAAAACCTAGAAGAGTATTTTAAAGACTAGGAAGAAAGACCCCAAAGTGGGTGGTTGGTCAGTGTCAAATATTGCAGAGGAGCTGATGGCAAATAAAATATTTGTGAAAATACTACTGCTGAATTCTGTAAGCAAGGTGTCACTGGCAAACTGAAGGGCAGTAACGGTGATAAGCAAGGGCTATTCTGGAGTTCCTAAGACAGATTCTCCTAGCTGGGAAGGGGATTTTGCAAGTCAGAAGTCCTGCAACTGCATAAGGCCACCACGGTGGATGGCATAAGCTGGTGAGTTGAGTATAATTTTTGGCAGTCTTGGCTGTGATGGCACAATATCAAAGGCATCAAAATTAATAGAGCAGGTCCAAAAGCCATTAATACTGATCTCTTTCCAGAGAGATCTCAACAATGGCCAGTTTTAAGTACTGGGCAATGGAACTCCTGCTAACAGGTCTTTCTGTTTCCAGCTGCCTGTTGCTATTACAAGTGGAGCTCTTTACAAGATTTTGATCCTTTCTGTACAGCCTTTCCTCTCCATTACTTCTAAAATCAATAAACTAAGATAGTTTACTGTTAACTGAGATAGTTACTATGCTGACTTAATGTACAGACATCTGTCAAAAGCTAAATTATACACATAAAGCTACTATACAGAGTTATAGAATTCTCTAGCAGCAGCTCCTGAAGGCCAATATATCGAAACGTTTTCAAGTTCATGGTGAAAGGAGAAAACCAGGGAAAATGTACTGAGTTTTCCACAAAACCAAATTAAGAGTAGTAACTCAGGAAACAACTTGCTGGGCTCAACACCGAGCACCATCACTTACTAGCTATGTGACCTTTCGCAAGTTACTTAATATCTCTATACCTATTTCCTCACTTGTAAAATGGGGATAATAATAGAACCTACCTCACAGAGTTGATGTGCCGTTTAAATAAGTTAATATGTAAAAAATACTTAATACAATGTCTGGTACTTGGTAAATACTATATAAATGTTAACTGCTATTAAATGTTAGAGCTTGCCCTTCCATTCTGGGAGGATGTGCTTTCTAGATAGACTCTTTTGGTGTTAAAAGTGTATTGTTAACATGAAATAAAGGTGATACTATACTGTCCTTTTTTGTATAGTGTTTTTATATACACATCTGACTCATGTATATCCTCTACTGAAAAGTCAAAATGGAAATTATTCTAATGTCCTCAAAACAATTCACCCAAAACAAAAACAAGCAAAAATGTTTTGAGTCTTGTAAAATGTATGTCAACCCCAAAGAATTCATTAACAAGAACACTTACCCTATATTCAAAATCTGCAAACTCCCGGCCCCCACGACCTCCTCTGAATCCACCTCGAAATCCTCGAGGGGCAGTGAAGGTACCACCTCTGCCACCACCACGCCCTCTGCCACCACGGAAACCAAGACCTCCTCTGCCTCTGTATCCCCCACGGCCACGGTTTGGACGAAGTGGGATTCCAAATGTTTCAGCATTTAATCTTCTTTCTTCAGCCCAGGTTGGTCTTCGTTCTCTATTATAAAAGCAAATAATCTTCAGCATATCAGGTTTAAAAGAATATCCCTCAGCCAAAATATGCAGTGCTATTCCCAAATTAAGGCTAAGTGATTACTAAAGCTGATTAGAAATAAGCATCTTGGCCAGGCATGGTGGCTCACACCTGTAATCAAAGCACTTTGGGAGGCTGAGGGGGCAGATCGCCTGAGGTCAGGAGTTCGAGACCAGCCTGGCCAAAATGGTGAAACTCCGTCTCTATCAAAAATACAAAAAACAGCTGGGTGTGGTGGCAGGTGCCTGTAATCCCAGCTACTCGGAAGGCTGATGCAGGAGAATCACTTGAACCTGGGAGGTGGAGGTTGCAGTGAGTTGAGATCGCGCCACTGCACTCCAGCCTGGGTGACAAGAGCAAAACTCCGTTTCAAAAAAAACTCTTATCACAAGTTGTCCAAGGCATATGAGTTCAGTATGTTCCTATAATATTCTGTTAAACTTCATGTGAACACATGACTGACATTAGTTTCTTGCAAATACACCTGCTAAACATAGTAACAGCCCCAATATAATGGAAATTCAGATATAATGAGATTGGTAATTGACTTCGCTTTCCACTCAGCCCCAAGGGAAAAGAAGGTAAAGTCAGACAGGGAGGCCTTGTCTTGGGAAGCTAAGAGATGGAAGGTGGGCCCTTAGGTCCCCATTAGGTTGCTGGCCCAATCTCTGGACCCGATACCAATTAACTCAAGAAGTATCTGAATTGTTGCTGCTGTCATCCAGCCAATCGTGGGACTCAGAACTATGTCCATCTATGTTTATACTGAAGCAAACAACTGCCACCAGAGGGCACCAAACTTCAGCCAGGACAAGGACAAGGACAAGGACAATCTGGATTGGGCAGGAGAACCTCTAGAACTGTTAATCCTCACACTGGGTCCTTTAATTAACCTCTCAATAATTTGCCAATTTTCTGGACCCATATTTACTACAGTCTGGCAGTTTTATGGTATCAGCAAACTTCAAAGTAGATTAGCACTTCGGTTCTGGCTTCATTTGAACTACAATGTAGAGGGGTGAAAAAAAGGCCCTACTTAGATATTACCTAAATGCTTCTGTTTTAATTACTAATATTCAAATATGAATATATCCATAAACAAAAAAAAAGTATATGGTTATTTCTTCTTATGAATGAATAATTTAGAACTTTAGCATGTATTTTCTTTTAGCAAAATAAAACATTAAAAAATCAATTATGGCCAGGTGTGGTGGCTCATGCCTGTAATCCTAGTACTTTTGGAGACTGGTCTTGAGGCCAGGAGTTCACCACCAGCTTGGGCAACATAGCGAGACCCCATCTCTACAAAAACATGAAAAAATTTAGCTGGGTGGGGTAGTGTACAACTGTAGACTCCTCTACTGAGGCTGAGATGGGAGGATTGCTTGAGCCCAGGAGTTTAGGCTACAGTGATCTGTGACTGCACTGCTGCACTCCAGCCTGAGTAACAGAGTGAGACTGTCTCAAAACAAAACAATTATGGTAGTATTCATTAAATCTTGTGAATTTACATGAAACCATTTTACACTTCAATCAACATCATAAAAGCAAAAGAACAGCTTTAAAGACTGTACCTATTGTCATCACAAGAAATATTATCAAAGAAGGATTTAGTTTTGTCATAATAGCAATTAGGTCCAAGTGGATCTTCTTCATCAGCATTTCCTTCACTGTTTTGGGTATCAACTCCTGAGTCTCCTTTATCTTCACCATTTACAGGCTTCTCCTGTTTCTCAAGTTTATCTTCTAAGGACAAACAAAAGCACATATCATAAAAGTCAAGACAGCTAATCTGAATTACATAAAAACACCTAATCTGAGAAACATCCGTAATTCACAGATCAAATAAGATTATTTTCTGAATAGAAAAATCAAAGCTTACCTTTTAATTTAAGTTTATTATGAAACTCTCTGTCAATCTCTTCCTTGTTGAATTGTGCATTTGCACTTTCAAAGTCAAAGTCTTTCTCAAATTTCATTGGCCCATCTCGCCGAATACCAAATCTTCCCCTGCCACCCCGATGACCCCCACGCCCTCTCCTTGGAGCTGAAGGAGCACCTGGAGCTATGATAATAAAGAATATATACAAAGGACATTCAATATGTAATAGCTGGTTTAGCACAGATGTTGCTATTGTGCTCTTTAGATTCAACAGTCAACAACAGAAATGCTTACAGGTCTCTATATATTTTATTGTATTTGTATTTTTTATACAAAATAAAAAATTAAGTTTCACTAATATTTACTATGTAGACTGAGAATAGCTCACACAAAATTTCTAAACATTTGTATTTATGGAGTCCACACTCACGCGTGTTACTGACAGAGTATACAGTCAGGCAAGTGTGGAGACTTCTGCCCTAAATTAATATATGCTCCTTGAGGGCAGGGGCATTGTTTTCTTTACTGCTATATCCCCAACACCGGCACACTGAAGTGCCAGACACATAGTGGGTTCTCAAAATGTAGAAAACCTTTTATGGAAAGAATAACAGGAACCAAGATTTATAGTAAGAAAAATAAACACTAACTGGCACAAATTTCAAGAAAATAGGTGTTATTTCCACATCACAGATAAAAACAAACAAGCACCAATCCTTACTGACTCCGAACACTTCCTACTCCATCTTTACTGTGTCTCTCTAGATGGCTCCACATTATTCAAGCCTTCCTGTATCTATACATTCTCTCTCCTCTATAACACAGTAAAATTTCAGCCAATCATATGAGACATCATAAAGCAATACAAAGCAGCATAATTTATAGTGAAAAATGTGGGAACCCAAATATCCAACACAAGAAAAAATGACTAACAAGAAAAAAAAAAAAAAAAAAAAACCAGAGGGAAGAATATTTGATGTTAATTGAAAAATGCAGAGCAGAAAGCAGTATGAGTTTAATTATCACAATTGTGTGAAATGCTCCACACATACTGACAAGGATGAGAAGTGACTACAGGGTAACAGACGGGTTTATGCTGTTTGCTGAGGTTTGGCAAACTGCCTGGGTTTGAGAAAACAAACCACAAAACCCCACAGCAGCATATCCAGACATAAATCTAGATAAGCAGGATGTTTAAAACATTCACCTCTACTATTAAAAATGCCTCAGCCACAAGACAGAATTACACCATAATCCTTCTGTCTTAAAAAAAAGTGTTTTGGGGCTGGGCGCAGTGGCTCAAGCCTATAACCCCAGCACTTTGGGAGGCCAGGGCAGGCGGATCATGAGGTCAGAAGCTCGAGACCAGCCTGACCAACATGGTGAAACACCATCTCTAGTAAAAATACAGAAACATTAGCCGGGCGTGGTGGCGCAGGCCTGTAATCCCACCTACCCAGGAGGCTGAGACAGGAGAATCGCTTGAACCCAGGAAGCGAAGGTTGCAGTGAACCAAGATTGCGCCACTACGCTCCAGCCTGGGCAACAGAGCGAGACTCTGTCTCCAAAAAAAAAAAAAAAAAAAAAGAAAGAAAAAAGAAAAAAAAGGGTTTTGGATAGTATAGATGTCTGTGTCTGTAAAATCTACAAAAAAAAATCTGGAAGAATATTCACTGTTCTGTTAACGAACCTCTTTGGTGGGGTGAGTTTTGAAGGGCAATGAAAGATAGCATGGCAGTTATTTTATTTTGGGAGGGGAGCTCTTTTTCTGAATAAAAAAGGTAAAATATAATGAGTCAAATTAAACAAAATTCTGTATTCCATGGCATATGTAGTCCCAGCTACTTGGAAGGCTGAGGCAGAAGAATGGCATGAACCCAGGAGGCGGAGGTTGCAATGAGCTGAGATAGCACCACTGCACTCTAGCCTGGGTGACAGAGCGAGACTCCGTCTCAAAAAAAAAAAAAAAAAAAAGGGGGGGGGTGGGAGGATATAAAAATATATATATATAAATGATGTAAGAGTACATATACATCTAAAAATATATCTAGGTTTCTAAAACGAAAGATTATTTTTCAATCATCTTCTAAATAAGGTAGATTATACACTGCCTTTTCAATTTAGAAGAGCTGTAAAATTATAATTCATTTTCCATTAATAAATTTGAAAATATTAATAAAATGAATGATTTTGGAATGTATCACAAAACAGATAAAATACAAAACCATAAAAGAAAATTATAGCTCTTAACTGATTCAAAAACAGGATCTGGGCTTAATTTTTTTTTTTTTTTTTTTTTTTTTGACGGAGTCTCGCTCTGTCACCCAGGCTGGAGTGCAGTGGCACGATCTTGGCTCACTACAACCTCACCTCCTGGGTTCAAGTGATTCTCCTGCCTGAGCCTCCCAAGCAGCTGGGACTACAGGCGTGCGCCATCAAGCCCAGCTAATTTTTCTATTTTTAGTAGAGACGGTTTCACCATATGGCCAGGCTGGTCTCAAACTCCTGACCTTGTGATCTGCCCGCCTCAGCATCTCAAAGTGCTGAGATTACAGGTGTGAGCCACCGTGCCTGCCTCTGGACTTAATTTTAATGAGGAAACGTTTCAAACTTGTAACATAAAGATAATTCCATTCCCAAAGGCATAGAAAACAATGAAAACCGATTTTATAATCCTAACATGAAACTGACACAAAACATAAGAACCACAAAAGTAGAAGTCATAGGAAAATGTAAATATAAACGAACAAATCCTACTAGCAGGAAATACTCAAGAACATATTAAAAGATAACTGCCTGGCTGGGTGTGGTGGCTCCCGTCTGTAATCCCAGCACTTTGGGAGGCTGAGGTGGGTACATCACCTGAGGTCAGGAGTTTGAGACCAGCCTGGCCAACATGGCAAAGCCCTGTCTCTACTAAAAATACAGAAGTTAGCTGGGTGTGGTGGCATGATCCCAGCTACTCGGGAGGCTGAGGCAGGAGAATTACTTGAACCTAGGAGGCAGAGGCTGCAGTGAGCCGAGATCACACCACTGCACTACAGCCTGGGCGACAAGAGTGAAACTCCGTCTCAGACAAAAAAAAAAAAAAAAAAGGCCTATCACTAAGTAGAATTTTTTTTCCAGAAAGGTAAAATTTTAAAAATCTTTATTTTCAAGTAATTATAGAAAAGAAAAATTGAAAAACTAGTTCAGAGTGGCCCTTTGTGCCCATCACCCAACTTCCCAAACTCCAACAGTCACACCTTATATAATTATGGTACATTATCAAAACCAAGAAACTGACACAGGCACAATCTAATTAACTAAACTATAGACCTTGCTCAGATGTCACCAGTTTGTACATGTACTCATTTTCTGATATGTCTTTATGCATAGTTCTATGATGTTCTACCATATATAGATTTGCATAACCACCATCACAATCAAGATAAAGAACTGTTCTGTCACCACAGTGACACTCCCCTGTGCTCCTCCTTTAGAGTCACAACCCCCACCTTTCTTTTTTTTATAGTAATTATGTATCATACGTTTAAAATATTCTCCCTGTTGAGAAGCATAGGATATGACTTTCGGATCCAAGAACTTACCTACTTGTCTCTTGTTATCATTTCTGAGTTGCTCATTTTCTGGCCTTGAAACTTTGTGTACTTCAGCTATAGAAGAAGACGTGGAAAGTGTCAAATCAACTCAGGGCACATCATCAAAAACTTCCGTAGTCAGAATTACATACAAACAAACCAAAAATCCCAAAACAAAGCCTGTACAATGCCCAAAAAACAATACCCACACCACCAACACTTTGAGTCAAATTTGAAAGACCGAACATTCTATCACGTTCAGTTTAATTTTCTGGGATCATTCATATGATGTAAATCCTTCTAATGAAAATAAAGTGAGCGGAAAACATTGATCAGTCAATTAAGGAACAGTAAACAGCTAAAGTTCTACCTCGCCTGTGCTCCTGATTCTCTATTGCTTTTTGGCTGGTAGATGGCAAAGGCCTGGTTGATACAGGACTCCTTCTCCCAACAGGTGCTGGAGCAGGTAAGTGGGCCGAGGCGGTCTGCACTGCTTGTTCCATGGTTGGGCTTTTTCTCAAAGGGTCTAACTGAGGGCTTGAACGACCTAAAACGTAACCAAAAGATAAGAAACTACCCTATTGGGGATTTCAAAAATAACCTAGACCCTAAATAAAATTGTCCAGTTTTATTTCTACCAATTCAAATCCTTAGCATAAATTTGAATTAATCCACTTATCAGACCAGATATTAAGAATGGTTATCCTTAGTGGGCTTGTCATTAGGTTAAAAATAAAAAATAATAATAATTAAAAAAAAAAACTTCAACAGCTTCAAAACCCCCTCCCCCTCACAATTTTATCTGTTATTTCTACTTAGTGGAAGTTTACCTTTAAAAAAAATTGCGGCCTGGTACGAGATTCCCTAGAATTATCAAAGGCTATATTGTAGTCAGGTCAAACACAGGCTTTCCCCAATAACAACCATAAGACTATGGTAACTTGTTTTAATTTTTCTTAGTACTTTCTGTAGATGACTAAAACAATACCTTTACATCTATCTACAGGTACTATCTCCATTAAATTTCTATTATAAGAAAGTAAAGGGCCAGAAGCGGTGGCACATGCCTATAATCCTAGTACTTTGGGAAGCTAAAGCAGGAGGATTGCTTGAGCCCTGGATTTCAAGACCAGTCTAGGTAACATGGTGAAACCCTGTCTCTACTGAAAATACAAAAATCAGCCAGGCATGGTGGCGTGTGCCTGTGTTCCCAGCTACTCAGGAGGCTGAGATGGGATAGCTTGAACCCGGGAGGCAGAGGCTGCAGTGAGCCAAGATCGTGCCATTGCACTCCAGCGTAGGTGACAGAGTGAGGCCCTGTCTGAAAAATAAATAAATAAATAAATAAAAAGTAAAGAACTAGAAAGTTAGACAGGTGAAGTTCTTTAATGCTTTAGGGGCTTGGGTAACTAAACAAAAACTAAAACGCCAGCAAAACAAAAACAAAAACAAAAAAACCCAAAAAACAAAACTCTTCAGATAATTACACAGTAGCCATACTCATTCCTTGCCTTTTAAAAGATCACTTGGCAAGTTTTTGCTTAATATGGGGTTTGGCTGGGCGCGGTTGCTCACACCTATAATCCCAGCAATTTGGGAGGCTGAGGTGGGCAGATCACTTGAGCTCAGAAGTTCGAGACCAGCCTGGACAACACGGCGAAGGCCTGTGTCTACAACAAATACAAAAATTAGCCAGGCGTGTTGGCACATGCCTGTAACCCCAGCTACTCAGGAGGCTGAAGTGGGTGGATCGCTTGAGCCAGGGAGGCACTGGTTGTAGTGAGCCGAGATTGGTCCACTGCATCCAGTCTGGGTGACAAAGCTAGACCCTGTCTCAAAAAATACAAAAATAAAAGAGCCAAAACAAAAAACGGGACTTGTACTTACAAATTATATTTTTCCTTTTATGAGGCCAGAGCCTGGTCACAGCATGAACTGAAGAATGTAACATCGGGTGCTCCCATCATGCTTTCTGTCCTGGTAATGTTTGCTGTAAATCTCTGCTCAGGCACTCACATCTCATACTTATTCCAAAATATAATATTTTGCTTAAAAAAATAATGCCCATTTCATGCAAAAAACCCCCCAAATATGCTGCAAATGTTACTGTCCATCTGTGCCTATTTGCAGGCGTCAAACAACTGGTGAATGCTGACAATGCATTATTATGTACCCAGATGATTCAGGGATATTTTATTAGTAATATTTCCCCAATTTATGATTATCTATAAGTATGCAATTCCAAATGTGCAATAGTATTTTAGCTATTAATGGCAAAGTTAGCCAAAACAATGATCATTTATCAAAACGAAGAAACCAACACAGGCACAATCTAACACTTCAAGATTAAGTTACCACTAATAGAAGCATTGCAATTTTTCCATTGGATTATAATGGGAAATCATGGTTTATATAAGTTTTGGTCTAAGGAAACACATTTTATAATCACTTATAAAACACATTTTGTTTTGTTTTCGTTTTTTAGAGACAGGGTAGTGTCTTGCTCTGTCGCTCCAGCTAGAGTGCAGTGGCGCAATCACAGCTCGCTGCAACTTCTAACTCCTGGGCCCCAGTGATCTTCCTGCCTCAGCCTCTTAGGACTATAAGCATGCACTACCAAACCTTGCTAATTTTTTTATTTCACGGGTCTTCTTGAAAAAGCCTACTGCTACAGTTAATTTTATGGTACTACATTAAATCATCTTATAAGTTTATAAAACTACTTTATCAAGGCTTTTGAGGAGAGATCCTACAGCTCACAAGCACTACAGAAGTATAAGCAATGGGGCAATCACAGCAAGTACAGAAACATTTGTTGTGTACTTAAAAAGCCTTTTTACTATTAAGGCCTAATAATCATCATGATGCCAGTTTTGTTATAAACAGGGAAATACAGGTGATACTGTGATACTGGACACATTATTAGGAATAAATCCAGAAGTGATTTCTGCATAATAAAGGCCCACTCCCTTCAGCTATCTTCACAATCTTATTATACTTAAAAGAAAATTCTAGGAATTTAAATTCTGTGAAATTCAGAAATTTTAGTTGATAACACTTAAATGCAAACCCTAGGACTTCTTTGTCATAGCTACTTGTAAATACACCTCTTTTTATTTTTTTTGAGAGGGAGTCTCGCTCTGTCGCCCAGGCTGGAGTGCAGTGGCCGGATCTAAGCTCACCGCAAGCTCCGCCTTCCAGGTTCACACCATTCTCCTGCCTCAGCCTGGGACTACAGGTGTCCGTCACCTCGCCCGGCTAATTTTTTTGTACTTTTTTAGTAGAGACGGGGTTTCACTGTGTTAGCCAGGATGGTCTCAATCTCCTGACCTCGTGATCCACCCGTCGCGGCCTCTCAAAGTGCTGGGATTACAGGCTTGAGCCACCGCACCCGGCCCCTCTTTCTTTTAATAAACACATACTTCAAAGTTTTTAACATTTTAATCTATTTACTATTTATATATTTTTTGGTGCTCAGTATGAGGGAAAGAATCTAGAGTGACTTTCTCCAAATGATCAGGCAATGTTATTAATTGGAACAGACAGTCTTGTCTCCACTAATTTTAAATAATACCTTTATCATCTATTAAATTATTTTAAGACGAAGTCTTGCTCTGTTGCTTAGGCTAGTGTGCAGTGCTGCAATCACAGCTTGCTGCCACCTTGATCTCCTGGGCTCAAGCAATCCTCTAGCTTTCACCTCTCGATTAGCTGATAGGCGCACCCCATCACACCCAGTTAATTTTTTATTTTTTGAGAGACAGGGTCTTGCTATGTTGCCCAGGCTAGTCTCAAATTCCTAGCTTCTATCTTGACCTCACAAAATGGTGGGGTTTTAGGCATGAACCACTGCACCCAGGATAAATTTGTATTTATACTTGGATCTGTTTCTGACTGCCTATTGCATTCTATTCATCTTATTTTTTTTTTACTGCATTGCTACATTTTATTATCATGTCAGTAAGCCCATTACTTTTATTTTTCAAATATGTCCAGCCACACTTCTATGTTTATTTTAAAGCTAATCTGTTTTACTAAGTTCTCCTACTATTCTATTTGCATTGATTTTTAATGAATTTGCAATAAATTTGATAGCTATGAGAAGTAAAGTCTTCTCAATACTGAATCTTTTTTTTTTTTTTGGGAGACAGTCTCGTTTCTGTCGCCCAGGGTGGAGTGAGGTGGTGCAGTTAGCACTCACTGCAGCCTCGGCCTCCTGGGCTCAAGTGATCCTCCTGCCTCAGCCTCTTGAGTAGCTAGGACCACAGGTGTCCACCATCATACTCTGCTTATTTTTTAAATTTTTTGGTAGAGATGATGTTTCACTACATTGCTCAGGATGGTCTCAAACTCCTGGACTCAGGTGATCATCCTGGCTCTGCCTCCCTAAGTGCTGGTAACATTCTTGTTCTTTTATCTAGGAATAAGATGTTTCTTCCATTATGTGACTTTTTTTATTTTTATTTTTTGAGATGGAGTCTCGTTCTATCACCCAGGCTGGAGTGCAGTGGCATGATCTTGGCTCTCTGCAAGCTCCACCTCCCAGGTTCACGCCATTCTCCTGCCTCAGCCTCCTGAGTAGCTGGGACTACAGGCGCCCGCCACAACGCCCGGTTAATTTTTTGTATTTTTAGTAGAGACGGGGTTTCACCGTGTTAGCCAGGATGGTCTCGATCTCCTGACCTCGTGATCCGCCTGCCTCGGCCTCCCAAAGTGCTGGGATTATAGGCGCAAGCCACCACACCCGGCCTATATGTGACTTTTAAGTCCCTCTCTTACATTATCATAGAAGTTGGTCATATTTCTTAGTATGACCAACTTATTTCTTATATATATTTTGTATACAATTTCTATTTTACATTACTGTAATCTTTTCTCCTTATTACATAATCAATGGATTAGGCTTTAGGACTATTTTTTTTTTTAAGATGGAGTCTTGCTCTGTTGCCCAAGCTGGAGTGCAGTAGCGTGATCTTGGCTCACTGCAATCTCTGCCTCCCGAGTTCACGTGATTCTCCCACCTCAGCCTCCTGAGTAGCTGGGATTACAGGTGCACGCCACCATGCCCTGCTAATTTTTGTATTTTTAGTAGAGATGGGGGTTTCACCATGTTGGTTGGCCAGGCTGGTCTCGAGCCCCTGACCGCAGGTGATCCACCTGCCTTGGCCTCCCGAAGTGCTGGGATTACAAGCATGAGCCACTGTGCCTGGCCAGAACTACTGACTTTTGTATATTTAATTTACATTTTGCCTCTGCCTAATTTAAGTTCCTCAATTAGTTCTCATTCTTCATGAATAACACTAATTTCAATATTTATGCTTCTTCTTTTTCATGTGTTCCTGATTTAACTAAAAATTCCAGAATAGGCTGGGCACTGTGGCTCATGCCTATAATCCCAGCACTTTTGGGAGGCTGAGGTGGGTGGATCACTTGAGCCCAGGAGTTCCAGACCAGCCTTGGCAACATGGCGAAACTCCATCCCTACAAAACTAGCTGGTGGTGCTTGCTTGTGATCTCAGCTAATCGGTAGGATGGTCTGAGCTTAGGAGGATGGCCTGAGCTCAGGAGGGGGAGGTTGCAGTGAGCCATGATCACACCACCACATTCCAGTCTGGGAGACAGAGCAGGACCCTATCCCAAGAACAAACAATCTTTAGAATGCTTAAAAATTAAGCAAGTAGGCTGGGCGTAGTGGCTCACGCCTATAATCTCAGCACTTTGGGAGGCCAAGGGGGGTGGATCACTTGAGGTCAGGAATTTGAGACCAGCCTGACCAACATGGCGAAACCACATCTCTACCAAAAATACAAAAAATGAGCTGGGTGTGGTGGCACGTGCCTGTAATCCCAGCTACTTGGGAGGGTGAGGCAGGAGAATCGCTTGAACCTGGGAGGTGGAGGTTGCAGTGAGCTGAGATTGTGCCACTGCACTCCAGTCTGGGTGACAGAGCAAGACTCCATCTTAAAAGAAAGAAAAAAGAAAAAAATTAAGCTAATCAATATGAGTAACAGTAAGAACTACTTCAAAATATCTTAAGTGAAATACATAAGATTATGTTTAGCATTGAATTTTCAACCTTAATAGCTTTTTAAAACACTGTTGTGATTATAAGTCTTTCTGAAATGACTTAACATTGCTTTACTAAACAAACAAACAAACAAAACAAACAAAAAAACCCATTCACATAAAGCAATGAGCCAAAAATACCCATATTAGAAGTAGATACAAATAGATAAGGAAAAGCCGAGCATGGTGGCACAAGGCTGTAGCTCCAGCTACTGGGGAAGCTAAGGCGGGAGGCTTGTTTGGGGACAGGTGTCCAAGGCTGCAGTGTGCTATGATCACACCTGTGAAGAGCCACTGCATTTCAGTCTGGGCAGCATAGTGAGACCCATCTCCTAAAAAAAAAAAAAAAAGCCAGGCCCAATAGCTTATGCCTGTAATCCCAACACTATGAGGAGGCCAAGGCAAATGGATCGCTTGAGCCCAGGAGTTTGAGACCAGCATGGGCAATATAGGGAGACCTCAACTCTAATAAGTAAATAAAAGAAAGAAAAAGATTAAGAAAAAAGAAAGAAAGAAAACAAAGAATAAAAGGTATGGATAACCATTTAAAATTATGAGACTGGCTGGCTGAAAAGCAGAATTTTAATAAATAAAATAATCCTTTAAGAAGCTTATTAAAATACAAATCCTCAGGCTCCAGGTATTCTGATGTATAAGTCTCAGGATTTAAATTTTTAAGAAGCAACCCAGATGATTCAGTTGTGGGTGGCCTACATTGAGAACTACTACTCTCCATCCTGTGGGGATGTTAGGGAAAATGTAACAGCATAATACACAGTTTTTTTCAGATGATATTTCCAATTCATCTTGGATAGCTCAACTTTAATGGTGAGTCTGAGCCTAATTTGATATATTTCAGTGTTACATACAAGTTATATAATTTCTTTGCAAAAAAAGTCCAACTTAGAGAATGCTCAACTTTTTAGTTTCATGATCTAAGAACTGTAATAAGTCTAAATAGTGAGAGTCATTCAATAATATATTCATTGCAATACACCAATTTGGAGAAAACTTTTACAAGCTGCAAAAGCTCTTACATTCAGAAAAAGAGAAAAACCACTATAGAAGTTTAGAATGGAAATACTTTAGGATGAGATAGCTTACCTTGAGATAACTGTGTTTTTAGAGATCTTGAATCCTGTGTAAAGGCAGAACCAACCGCACTACTTTGGGGTAAGGTACCACTGTTTGATGTTTCTGTTCCAAAGGACGTCAAAGAGTTTCCAGCTTAAAGAGATTTTTTTAAATGATAAAAAAATTTAAAAAAATGTTTTACATTTTTCAATGATATAAAGTAATGTAGCATTTTAATGATGGTAATTGCCTATTTCTCCCCCCAAAATCTGTACAAATTAATAATCTTGGAAATTGAAGTGTACTGAATAGTTTGGGAATTCTATGGCAATATGGGGGGCGGGGTGGGGGAGCCAATATACTGTCCACTATCCTTGGATGCAAGCGATGTTTATAACACATGGAATACTGTCCCAGGCAGATATGCAGATGGGACAGCAAGGACCCATATCAGCTAAAGAAGTAGTAGAAATGGTACATTCAACACCAACATTAAGGTTCAATGATTCTAATACTAAGTATCTGGACAAATAGCCAAATTAGCAGACAGGTTTACAAGGAGCTTTTTCAGCATTTCCAAGGCAACAGACTCTGGTTTCAAGGCTTCCCCTTAAGATGGGACTGTGAGGCTGCATTCTGCCTAAAGCAGCTGCAAAAAGTTCTGGCAATATGAGTAACAAAGTCCCTAGAAAGGGCCCAATTCTCTGCCATACTAGGTTATATCAAATTTCTTTAAGTTTCTACAGTACTTAGGGATCATTCACTTTTGATATACTGTGCTCTCTCCTTAGTATTTCATCTGTGCAGGTTTTCACTATATTTCAACAGCACCTCCCCACTCCACAACCTCTAAATCCAACCTAAAGATGGTAGTCAGAGTGATTTTTTACAAAATATAAATGTAATCACACTACTATCGTGCTTTAGACCTTCTGATGGCTTCCCCTCAAGATAAAAGTTCAAACTATTTACTTCAGTTAATAAAACCTACCTCTTCTCTCATCATTTTCTATACTTTCACCAGTCTAGCCCACAGCAGAAGTTTATCCTTCTGCTCTTAAAACACATGAAGATTACAATCATGCCCCTTGCAATCTGCTCATTTTCAGGCTCCAGTTCCTTCAACCATAACTCACTTCACATGGTCTTTATAACACTCTCCCCTTCCTTTCTTGGACTCCTAATTTAATGAATTCTATTTGTTCTTATCCCTCTTAAAATGTGGCTTCAGGGCCAGGTGCAGTGGCTCACACCCGTAATCCCAGCACTTTGGGAGGCCGAGGTGGGCAGATCACGAGGTCAAGAGTTAAAGACCAGCCTGACCAATATGGTGAAACCTCATCTCTACAAAAATTCAAAAATTAGCCGGGCGTGGTGGTGCACGCCTGTAGTCCCAGCACTCGGGAGGCTGAGGCAGGAGGATTGCTTGAACCTGGGAGGCAGGGGTTGCAGTGAGCCAAGATTGGGCCACTGCGCTCCAGCCTGGGCAACAGAGTGAGACTCTGTCTCAAAAAAAATTAAAAAAGTGGCTTCAGGCCGGGCGCGGTGGCTCAAGCCTGTAATCCCAGCACTTTGGGAGGCCGAGGCGGGCGGATCACAAGGTCAGGAGATCGAGACCACAGTGAAACCCCGTCTCTACTAAAAATACAAAAAATTAGCCGGGTGCGGTGGCGGGCACCTGTAGTCCCAGCTACTCAGGAGGCTGAGGCAGGAGAATGGCGGGAACCCGGGAGGCGGAGCTTGCAGTGAGCCGAGATCGCGCCACTGCACTCCAGCCTGGGCAACAGCGTGAGACTCCGTCTCAAAAAAAAAAAAAAAAAAAAAAAAAAAAAAAAAAAAAAAGTGGCTTCAGAAAACAGCACAGTATCTTAGTATCTTAGACAAGGGGAGCTAGTGGGACTCCCTTGAAGGTGAAATCCAGTCTGGCTAGAGCTCCAGTAAGCTCAGGAGAAGCCTAACACAACTACCCATAATATCCCAGAAATGTAGGGACTGGTGCTTTCAAGAATTCTGTAGGGAGTAGAACCCATCCAGTTATTTCTAGTATTCTTAGGCGATGACCAAGACATCAGCCACTTTGAGATGTATGTTTCCATCTCCATGCTGCTCTGTGTTTCCTCACCTGGCTTGGCCTCCCATTGCTTGTCCTCTGGATTACGCATTCAATGGTTAGAGCAAATCTCTTACGTGAGTTCCTGATCATGACACATACCCCTCCCTCTACTCCAATTCTACTACCAATTTATGTCTATAATCTATTTCAAATTATTTTTAATTTATAGTTTAAGCCAGGTGTCAAGTTTTATTTTTTCCACAGATAACCAGCTGCTGCAACACCCCTTATTATAACAATGTCTTTTCTCTCCATTGAACTGTCTTGTTACTCTGTTGTAAGTATTTGAGTGGGTCTATTTCTGGATTCTCTATTCTTTATTCCTGGTCTGTTAATGTGGTAAGTTACAACGTATTTTCAAATGTTGCAGCTTCCCAGTCCTGAGATAAATCTTTGTCATTATATACAATCCTTCTTCTGAAGTGCTGGTTTCTACTTCTAATGAACATTCTTACATTTATGTTCATGGGAGACAGTGCTCTATAATTGTCTTGTAACAATCTAGTCATAGTTGGTATTTCAGTTATTTGGCTTTGGTTATAGGGTCAGCAAATATTTCCTCTTCTTCTATTCTCTGAACTTTCTTTTTCTCTTTTTGAGATGGAGTCTTGCTCTGTCGCCAGGCTGGAGTGCAGTGGTGTGATCTTGGCTCACTGTAACCTCCGGCTCCTTGGCTCAAGCGATTCTCCTGCCTCAGCCTCCCAAGTAGCTGGGATTACAGGTGCACGCCACCATGTCCAACTCATTTTTTTTTTTTTTTGTATTTTTAGTAGAGACGGGGTTTCTCCATGTTGGCCGGGCGGGTCTCCATCTCCTGACCTCGTGATCCGCCCACCTTGGCCTCCTAAAGTGCTAGGAATACAGGTGTGAGCTACCGTACCCAGCCTTTTTTTCCTTTTTAAGAGACAGGGTTTTTGCTCTGTTGCCTTGGCTGGAGTGCAGTGGCACGATCATGGCTCACTGCAGCCTTGAACTCCTGGGCTCAAGAGATCCTCCCGCCTCAGCCTCCCGAGTTACCAGGACTACAGGCATGTATCATGGTGCATAGCTGTCTGAGTTTGTGTAAGATTAGTAAAAATTATTTCTTCCCTAAATGTTTGGTAGAAAGTAACAGTAAACAGTCTAGAATTTTCTTTCTGGGTGATTTGAAATTACTGTTGCAATTTCATTAAAAGATACAGAGATAACTGAGATTTTATTTCCTCTTGTGTTATTATTTTTCAAGAAATTTGTCCACTTCATTTAAACTATCACATTTGTTGACACAAAGCAATTCATATATTCCCATATTATTCTTTTAAGGTCTACACTGATGTCTAGTCTTTCATTCCTGGTATTGGCAACTTGCTTGGTTCTTCTTTCTTCCCTTAATCAGTTTTGTTAGGGGCTTATCAATCTTATAAAATAAATAAATAAATAAATAAATAAACCCACCCCAAAGAAACTCGTCTTTGCTGATATATAATCTATTTCTATTTCACTGATTTCTGCTCTTATCTTTTTATTTTCTTCCCCCTCTACTACTTTTGGAATAATCTTCTTTCACTTTTTTCCTAGCTGTCCCCTGACGTCCTCACCAACTGTTTTTAGAGACATGATGTCACTCTGTCACCCAGGCTAGAATGCAATGGCATGATCACAGTTCACTGCAGCCTTGAACTGCTGGGCTCAAGGAATCCTCCCACCTCAGTCTCCCAAGTAGTTGGGACTACAGGCATTCACCACCATGCCCAGCTAACCATTTTTCCTTTGTTTTTTTTTTTTTTTTTGTGAGACAGAGTCTTGCTCTGTCATCTAGGCTGGAGTTCAACAGTGCGATCTCGGCTCACTGCAACCTCCACCTCCAGGTTCAAGCGATTCTCCCGCCTCAGCCTCCTGAGTAGCTGGGATTACAGGCACCTGCCATCATACCTGGCTAATTTTTGTATTTTTGTAGAGATGAGGTTTCACAATGTTGGTCAGGCTGGTCTCGAACTCCTGACCTTAGGTAATCTGCCCGCCTTGACTTCCCAAAGTGCTGGGATTACAGGTGGGAGACACCACACCTGGCCATTTCCTAGCTTCTTAAACTGGTAGCTTAGAGCACTGACTTTTAAAATTCTTATTTTCTTTTTCTTTTTATTTGAGACAGTCTTGCTCTGTCACCCAGGCTGGAGTGCAGTGACGCCATCTCGGCCCACTGCAACCTCTTCCTCCCCAGCTCAACCAATTCTCCTGCCTCTGCCTCCCAAGAAGCTGGGACTACAGGTGCATGCCAACGTGCCTGAGTAATTTTTGTATTTTTAGTAGAGACGGGTTTTTACCACATTGGCCAGGCTGGTCTCGAACTCCTGACCTCAAGTGACCCGCCCACCTCAGCCTCCCAAAGTGCTGGGATCATGGGCATGAGCCACTGTGCTATGAAAGTTTTCCTAAACACAGTTTTAGCTACACCTACAAACTTTCTGGTTATTAAATTAAAAATACATTATTTTAAAAGTATATCTTTTTTTTTAAGAGACAAGGTCTAGCTCTGTCGCCTTTTCTGGAGTGCAGTGGCAGAATCACAGCTCACTGCAGCATCACAGCTCACTGCAGTCTTGAATTCCTGGGCTCAAGCAAGTCTCCCACCTCAGTCTCCTGAGTGCTGTGACTACAGGTATGTACAACCATACCCAGCTAATGAAAAATTTTTTTTTTGTAGTGACAAGGTCTCCCTATGTTCCCCAGGCTGGTCTTGAACTCCTGGCCTCAAGTGATTCTCCCACCTTGGCCACCCAAAGTGCTGGGATTACAGGTGTATGCTATCACACCTGGCCTAGATTAAAAATATTCTCTAATCTCCCTTTAAATTCTCCTTTGATCTATTAGTGATTAACAAGTTTACTTGATATCAAATTATCTGAGGATTTTTCAAGTTACCTTTATTAATTTCAAGTTTATTTTGTGATTTAAGAATATACCATGTATGATTTTATTCCTTTTGGAATTTAGTGTGACTTATTTTATGATCCAGTATTTGATCTATACTGTTGAGCAATATAGATCAAAACAATATTCTGCAATTGTTGGGTACACTGTATTATAAAGTTACACATTTAGGACTGTTGTAGCTTCCTGATGAATTGATCCTTACCTTTATGAAGAACCAACCCCCGCCCCTGCTTTATTTCCGGAGGTAATCCTGATCTTTAAGCTCCTTTGTCTGATATTAATGTATGTTTTCTTGTTATTGGTGTTTGCATGGTATACCTTTTCTATTCTTTCACTTTCAGTGCATTTCTTATAAACATAATATAGTTGGGCCTTGTCTCTTTTTTTTAAATTCAGTCTGACACTCTCTGCCTTTTAATTGAAATGTTTAATCCCTTCAACGTTTTACCAAAGTACATCTTTAACAATCTTTTTTTTTCTTTTTTTGAGGCAGGGTCTCACTCTGTTGCTCAAGCTGGAGTGCAGTGGCATGATCTTGACTCACTGCAACCTTTGCTACCTGGGTTCCAGGGATTCTCCGGCCTCAGCCTCCTGAGTAGCTGGGATTACAGGTGCACGCCACCATGCCCAGCTCATTTTTTTGTATTTTCAGTAGAGACAGGCTTTCACCGTGTTGGCCAGGCTGCTCTTGAACTCCTGACCTCAAATGATTCACCCGTCTCAGCCTCCCAACGTGTTGGGATTACAGGCGTGAGCCACTGTGCCTGGTCTGATCTTTAACAATCCTTAGTTTAACATCCCTAATGGTTGAAACACCTCCTGACTTTATGCTAACTGTAAAGTTCATAAGCATCTCTTCAAGCTTCATCACTCGGTGATTAAAAATTAGTCTATACAAACACTGGAGCCCTAAGAGAACCATCCTCCAATATGGTTTGGCTATTTCATCAACTAAAATGTACCTACTGATGGTCTATTCAGCCAATATTCCTCCATCTGGCACATAAGATTATGAGACTTAAACAGCATGCCACGACATGCTAGTCAACAATCTCAATTATTTGAGAACAACCAGCTGACCTTATCAATTGGAGTAAATATAACAGAAAAAATATCTAATTGCTACATGTTTCTTCATTTTAATCCTTGCTATAGAATTACTTTAGATAGTTGGTCAATCTATACCTTTCACTGTTTCTATTAATCCTTTTTCTAACTGCAGCAGCAAGCTCTTGCCACTGTGCAGTGGTAACATAGGGAAATACTGTTTTGATGCTTCATTTATTGTGAGATGTTTAATTTTTCCGAGAGTTCAGAAATTAAGGCCAGTAATGATCTAATCTCTTATACATAAGAATTATTTTTGCATCAGCTTTAAGAAAGGTGCTTTATTTCTACCTGGTATATTATTCTTCTCAATGTATGAGAGTATATATTCTTCATAGACTTGCCAAAAGAGTATGTATATAATGAAGCTTTTGAGTTTTTGTCAAACTGATAGTGAGAAATCGTGTCTTAGTGTAGATTTAATTTGTATGTTTTCCACTATAAACAAGGTGATTTTTTATTTTTTTTTTGAGACACAGTCTGGCTCTATTTCCCAAGCTGGAGTGCAGTGGTGCGCTCTTGGCTCACTGCAACCTCTACCTCTCAGGCTCAAGCAATCCTCCCACCTCAGCCTCTGGAGGAGCAGGGATTACAGGAGCGTGCCACTATGCTTGCCTAATTTTTTTTTTTTTTTTTTTGGTAGAGATAGGGTTTAGCCATGTTGCCCCCAGGCTGGTCTCCAACTCCTGAGCTCAAGCAATCCTCCCGCCATGGCCTCCCAAAGTGCTAAGGTCTTTGTACTCCAGCCCGGGAGACAGAGTCTCAAAAACAAAACAAAACAAAAACCAAACCAACCAACCAAACAAATGAAAAAAAAAAAACCAAACAAAAAAACTTATTAAAAAGCAATAATAAGGGTGGGCATGGTGGTTCCCAACACTTTGGGAGGCGGAGGCAGGCAGACTGAGCCCAGGAGTTCAAGATCAGCCTGGATAACATGCTGAAATGCTGTCTTTACAAAAAATACAAAAATTAGCCAGGTATGATGGCACATGCCTGTAGTCCCAGCTACCAGGGAGGTTGAGGTGGGAGGACTGCTTGAGCCCAGGAGGTCTAGGCTGCAGTGAGCCATGGTTGTGCCACTGAACTCCAGCCTAGGTGACAGAACGAGACCCTGTCTCAAAAAATAAATAAAAATAAAAAGCAATAGTAATAACACGAAAATGTAAACATATAAAATTTTCTCATCAAATAGCAATAGTGTGATCCAGATTCATTTAAATTTCCTTTTAAAATCAGAATACTAGGAACCAAAAATGAAAAGAGGCCGGCCGGGCGCGGTGGCTCAAGCCTGTAATCCCAGCACTTTGGGAGGCCGAGATGGGCGGATCACGAGGTCAGGAGATCGAGACTATCCTGGCTAACACGGTGAAACCCCGTCTCTACTAAAAATACAAAAAGAAATTAGCCGGGCGTGGTGGCGGGCGCCTGTAGTCCCAGCTACTCCGGAGGCTGAGGCAGGAGAATGGCGTGAACCCGGGAGGCGGAGCTTGCAGTGAGCCGAGATCGCGCCACTGCACTCCAGTCTGGGCGACAGAGCGAGACTCCGTCTCAAAAAAAAAAAAAAAAAAAAGAAAAGAGGCCTAGCTTAAAATCTGGTTTACTTTGTGCCAACAAAAGCTAAATTTGGCTGGGCACGGTGGCTCACACCTGTAATCCTGGTACTTTGGGAGGCTGAGGTGGGCGGATCACGAGGTCAGGATTTTGAGACCAGCCTGACCAATGAGGTGAAACCCTGTCTCTACTGAAAATACAAAAATTAGCCAGGTGTGGTGGTGCATGCCTGTAATCCCAGCTACTCAGGAGGCTGAGGCAGGAGAGTCGCTTGAATCTGGGAGGAGGAGGTTGCAGTGAGCCGAGATCACACCACTGCACTCTAGCCTGGGAGACAGAGCAAGACGTCGTCTCAAAAACCAAGCTAAATTTGAGTTAATTCCTTTTCTGAAAAACATCTGTCACCTTGACCAATGCCACAGCTTTCCTCTTCCTGATTTGGTAACTTGTAACACTTAGTTTTCTAATTAGCCACTTCACAAATTATCCTAACCAATATGGAAATCAATTAATCAAAAATAATCTGACCCTGCACAAATTATTCTACTGACATGGAAAACACCAGTAAAATCTTCTACTTTTGTGACATCCAAATAATAAAACAACAACCCACAATAATATTAAAATTAGATCAAAATATTTATAAAAAGCATTTCACAGCCGGGCGCGGTGGCTCAAGCCTGTAATCCCAGCACTTTGGGAGGCTGAGACGGGCGGATCATGAGGTCAGGAGATCGAGACTATCCTGGCTAACCCGGTGAAACCCCGTCTCTACTAAAAAAATACAAAAAACTAGCCGGTTGAGGTGGTGGGTGCCTGTAGTCCCAGCTACTCGGGAGGCTGAGGCAGGAGAATGACATAAACCCAGGAGGCGGAGCTTGCAGTGAGCTGAGATCCGGCCACTGCACTCCAGCCTGGGCGACAGAGCGAGACTCCGTCTCAAAAAAAAAAAAAAAAAAAGCATTTCACAACCACAAAATACTCTGACTAGAGAGTAAACCTTGAAGAATGGCAGAAGCAGTAGTTACTATATAGATACTATGTGCTTGATCCTGCTCAAATTTTTGAACATAATTAGTTACATAAACTTCATGGTAACATAAGAAGTACAATGATGATCTCAAAGTCAGTTAACTATTTAATTTAGTCAAAGAAGCCTCAAAAAGGATAATACAATTTGCAATCATTCCTTATTTGAATCCCCAAGAAAGGATTCTAAGTTATAGTTAACACACAGTATATCTTGATTTAACATGAATAACATTGATCTTACTACTGGATTTGGAAATTTATGGACCAAAGTTACACTATTTCTCCTAAAATAAGTCTAAAAGGAATTAATTTTTAATTCTGAAAAATGTCAAACCTATGTTAAAATTGAAGGAGTACAGAGAATATCAATATATTCCTCACCTAGATTCATCAACTGCTAACATCTAACCAAACCCACTCTGCTTCTCCATCTTTATACCTTAATATGCACATTTTTCTTTTGTTTAGAGAGGCTAAAATCAATGTGGTTCTTTACTTTTAAATACTTCAAAACCACCTCCCCCAAACAAAAACACTCTCCCATATGATTAACCAGAAAATGAACAGTAATAACAACATCCAACAATTAGTCCATACTCAAAAGTTCCTTAGCAGTCCCTAAAATGTTCTTCACACCAACTTTTTCTTTAAGTTTTCTTTTTCTCCCCTGCAGGAAACAAACACGCCAACTTTTTAAAAGCCCAGGATTCGATTCCATATTACATTTGGATGTTATGTCTCTTCAGTCTTTGCCAGCCTAAAACAGTTCTGCTGCCTCTCTCCATTCTTTGTAATATTGAATCTTTTGAAGAGTGTGGAAAACTGTCTTGCAAAACAACCCACCTTCTGGATATATATGCCCATTTCTTCAAAATTAGATTCTGCATATTCAGCAAGAACCCCACAAAAGTGATACTATGTTTTGCCCCCCACCCCAATAATCGCAACAGGAGACACATAATTGTTTATGGCAATGCTAAACTTGAGCACTTGACGAAGTTGGTAACCACCAGATGTCTGTGTTACAAGGGTACATTTTTCCCCCTTTGTAAACTGTGGGATGATACTTTAAGATCTTAATATCCTGTCCTAACACCTTTCACCCAATGACTTCAACATGTAATGATAATCCTTGCTAACTATTATACTGAGATTAGAAAATGGCAATTTTCTTTATCAATTTTATTTACCACTCCTTCTACTTATTAGCAGACATCTTTATGTGAAAAAAGTAGATCTTTTCCTTTGTTTTTCAATGGGCCCTGGTTCCTTTTAGTGGGGAGTGGTATTTAGAAACTGAGTCTACATGTGTTCTTTGCTACTGGGTTTCCATTGTTTCTAGGTCCTTTCTATGAACAGAGCTAGGAACTCACCAGTTTTTAAAAAATGGGTCCATACTCATACCATCTATTTACATTCAGCATCACAGGGTTCTTTCTCACCTTTCCCATTCCATATTTATATCTCCCTTCTCCATGGTAAAAACACTATTTTCCAATATAAGTATTTTATTCATTTGCCCTATTCTATAATACATACAAAACAGTTTAAGAATTAACACCTGGCTGGGTGCAGTGGCTCACACCTGTAATCCCAGCACTTTTGGAGCCCAAGGTGGGCAGATCACTCGATGTCAGAAGTTTGAGACCAGCCTGGACAACAGGGGAAAACCCTGTCTCTACAAAAAATACAAAAAAAAAAAAAAGAAATCTAGCTGGGAGTGGTGGTGCACGCCTATAATCTCAGATACTTGGGAGGTTGAGGTGGGAGGATGGCTTGGGCCTGGGAGGCAGAGGTTGTAGTGAGTTGGGATCGTGCCACTACACTCCAGCCTGGGTGTCAGCCAGACATTATCTCCAAAAAAAAGAAAACAAACAAAAAAAAACCCAAAAACCAAAAACACCAATAATACAAATCAAAGTCAAGTTTTCTAAATAGTTCTATTTGTTGTTAGAATATATTCTACTAAGTGCGTAAAAGTCATCTGAATTATTTTTTCTTCTGTGTGATTATCAATTTAATATGTAATAGCATCTGTGGTTTCTCTGTTCATATTCATTCAGTTTTATCTATTTTTTTTTAGACGGAGTTTCGCTGTTGTGGCCCAGACTGGAGTGCAATGGCACGATCTCAGCTCATTGCAACCTCTGCCTCCTGGGTTTCAAGCGATTCTCCTACCTCAGCCTCCCGAGTAGCTGGGATTACAGGCATGCACCACCATGTCCAGCTAATTCTGTATTTTTAGTAGAGGTGCGGTTTCTCCATGTTGGCCAGGCTGGTCTCGAAATCCCTACTTCAGGTGATCTATCCGCCTTAGTCTCCCAAAGTGCTGGCATTACAGGCGTGAGCCACCGCGCCCAGCTCATTCAGTTTTAGTTTGCTTTTTTTGCCGTTCTTTTTTATTTTGTGAATAAGTAAAACATTTAAATGCTTAAGTCACACCTGTATAAAAAGTATATTCATTGGAAGGAATTTAATAATATTAATAAAACTTGTTAGCATATTAATGAGTGTCAAGATACACCTGAAACTAAATTTGTGGTGCAGTGAAACAGTAAACTGATAATTATTTCAAAGAAATTTTAAAAGATTAGGGGCAAAAGCTTGAGATTTAAAGTTGCTTTTTTTTTTTTTAAAGCTGTTCTTTACCGTGGGAATAAAGGTGTACTTAAACACTAAAATGTACAGCTATAAAAACAAAACAACACTGAGCTAATCTGATTACATCCAGCTTTTGCACTCAATAGCCCTTGACCCTCCAGCCGTAAGTAAGCCTGTCATTTGCTCAGCCCTGCTATACATTCTCATTAGTTTTGTTTCAAACCCAGTGTTACAGAAACAAAACACCAAGCCCTCAATCATGCTATGCGTATCTTTATGTGTGCATGTCTTATGCATGTTTAAAATAAACGTTTTAGGCCAGGCTTGGTGGCACATGCCTGTAATCCCAGCACTTTGGGAGGCTGAAGTGGGTGGATCACTTGAGGTCAGGAGTTCGAGACCAGCTTGGCCAACATGGTGAAACCCCATCTCTACTAAAAATACAAAAAAATTAGCCGGGAGTGGTGGTGCACACCGGTAATCCCAGCTACTCAGGAGGCTGAGGCAGGAGCACTGCTTAAACCTGGGAGATGGAGGTTGCAGTTAGTGGAGATCATGCCACTGTACTCCAGCCTGGGCAACAGAGTGAGACTCTGCCTCAAAAAAAAAAAAAAGAAAAAAAAAAATTGATTAATTAAAATCCAGGCCAGGCACAGGGGCTCACCTGAGGTCAGGAGTTCAAGACCAGCCTGGTCAACATGGTGAAACCCCACCTCTACTGAAAATACAAAAATTAGCTAGGTGTGGTGATACATACTGTAATCCCAGCTATTTGTGAGGCTAAGGCACGAGAATTGCTTAAACCCAGGAGGCGGAGGTTATAGTGAGCCAAGATAGTGCCACTGGACTTCAGCCTGAGTGACAGAGTGAGACTTTGTCTTAAAAAAAAAAAAAAAAAAAAAAATCCAATTACCAATAAGATTTGGTAGATACTGGATATACCCAGGTGTAAAAAAAATGTTACCTCGTGAAAACTGACTTTTAAAAACCCACTAATATCATTAAGAATATTAAATAAAGGCTTTAAGATATCATCAAAATATGTTCTGAATGCCATAAAACAAAGTTACAAAAGGAAACATCAAACAACATTTCTAAAAGTTTGTGTTGAGTTTCTATAAACTCAAAGAAAGGAAGAATACAAAAACAAACAAAAAAATAAAAGAAAAAGAAAACATACCAACACCAACAGCACCAAACTGCTGCCCAACTAAGGAACTTGGACTGAACTGACTGTATGTGGGCATCCTGCCGAAAGGCCCGTAAGAACCCATGGACTGGAATGAAGAAGTCGATGAGCCTAGTGAGGACTGAAGGAAAATCATGAGTTATCTTTCCAAGCTCTAAGCAACATGTATATAATGAAAAAAATTTCCAGATTTTTACACTTTTAAGAAAACTATTAAAACTACTAAATATAAAACGAATTACAACATGCACTTAACATTAAAATAGCCAAACGACCTTCTGATTTCAATATTTGTCTATAATGTGCCAATTATACTCAATGTAACTTACGAATACTTTTTCTACACTAAACTCCCCATTTAAGAGTTTTATAGATTGAGGAAAGAAAGTTACTTAAGTACAGTAACTTTGCTTAAAGAAAAATATGAGAAAAATCACACTTAGTAATGGGTTTTAGTCTGATGCTGATATAAATCTCACATGTGATTTCACTCTTATTTTCAATCATTTGAGGCCTACTATTATATTCACATGAAAGAGATGCAGAAACAAACATATCCCACATAAAACCATTTACATGTTTACTTATAGTTATATTAAGTGGAGGAACATTTTATAAAAACTTTAACTTAAACCTAAAGCATATAAAATATATAACATATACTAATACATGTACTTCATATATTATCTTATTATAAACTGTTTCATAATATAAACATGAAGTGTATTAAAGGCTACCAGGACATACATTCACTGATGGCAGGACCTTTTCTTTGTGTTCACTACTAGTGTTAAGCACATGCCAGACACTCTGTAAATACTACGGAATGAATGAATAAGAAGATCAAGCAGAAGTTTGTGATGACTGGAAGAAGTTACTCAACACCATTTTCATATGCACCCTCTTAGTTTTTCTCCTTCTATAAAACTGATTACTCAAATAACTGGTTTCCTGGAGAATTATCGAAAGCCATATAAAAGAGACAGTAAGGTAACACCAGTGTTTGGTGTAGGGAGCTATCTCTATTAAGAAAGTGTCTCTTCCTTCTCCATTTAAAGAGATTTACATTTTCGGCCAGGCACGGTGGCTCACGCCTGTAATCCCAGCACTTTGGGAGGCTGAGGGGGGTGGATCACGAGGTCAGGAGATCGAGACCATCCTGGCTAACACAGTGAAACCCCATCTCTATTAAAAATATAAAAAATTAGCCGGGCGTGGTGGCGGGCGCCTGTAGTCCCAGCTACTTGGGAGGCTGAAGCAGGAGAATGGCATGAACCCGGGAGGCAGAGCTTGCAGTGAGCCGAGATCGCGCCACTGCACTGCAACCTGGGCAACAGAGCAAAACTCTATCTCAAAAAAAAAGTAAATAAATAAAATAAAGAGATTTACATTTTCTCCGATTCTTTCAGGTTTCCTTTCACCAAAATAAGACTTAACAAGGGTAGGGGTAGATGATTAAAAAGTTTAAATTGGGAGATTTAAGAGTTGACCTAAATATGTTAAAATGCATTTATGTTTGTGTTTTCTTATTATATAACATTGTGGGCCAGGCACAGTGGCTCATGCCTGTAATCCCAGCACTTTGGGAGGCTGAGGTGGGCGGATCACCTGAGGTCAGGAGTTTGAGACCAGGCTGGCCAACATGGTGAAACCTCATCTCTACTAAAAATACAAGAATTAGCCGGGCGTGGTGGTGTGTGCCTGTAGTCCCAGCTACTCAGGAGGCTGAGGCAGAAGAATCGCTTGAACCAGGGAGGCGGAGGTTGCAGTAAGCCGAGTTCGCGCCACTGTACTCCAATGACTGTTTCAAAAAAAAAAAGGAAGAAAAAAACCCCCCCAACACTGCATATCGTAACATAAGCAGAACAATGTGATTTCGCTTTTTGTTCCCCATTAAGCCTAATAATCTTACCTAAGAGTACCTGTTATTGCCCTGGTTTGCAATATAAACCCTATCTCAATAGCATGGTAGCACGGATTCTAGATTCTAAAGCAGGCTGCCTGGATCTGTTCAAATAGTGACTCTACCTGAATTTCCTCACTTGTTAAAAGTGAGAATAATTATGGCACCAACCTCAGAGGGTGTCTTATATGTACACCACTTCCACAGCGTAGCCTTCAAGGTTAGCTACCGCAATTGTTGTTGACATTAGAAAATATTTCATAACAAATTCTTCAGCTGTTTCTTATCTTAGTTCTAATTTATGATTAGAGAAAAACCTAGATGAGAACATTATCCAGTAATTTCAGGTATCCAGGTAACTTGAAAATGATAAGCTACATGAACATTCAACTGGAGAGAAAAAAGCCAAGGCTATCCCTGTGTGGAGTTTACCTGTACTCCAAGACAAATTTACCATCAGTTACCTGAACGATAGCTGGGTCTTGAGGCAAAGAACACTGTGGTTTTGGTGGCTCACAAACAGTAAGGTCTTTAATGTCACTCCCACGGAATATAATGTATTCAAAGACTTCATCTCGAGGTGGTATTGGACGATCTGTCGGTCTGTCTTCTGTACCAAAGGATCGAACTGGCAAGAAAACAAAGGATATGAGATGTGTGACTACTCATTACATTCAGGTAGTACCCCAGATTCTAAGTGTTGTATTTCAAGTACTAAGCAGTAGTTCTGAAATGTCTGAGAAAGTATTCATTAATCTATAGCTAAATAATTTTTTTAAAAGAGGAAAATAGAGTGGGTTTTGCCTGAAGTTAAATATACGCAATATAAAAGACTATCAGTATTACGAGGTTGTGCTCCTCTTATATTTTTATTTATTTGTATCTTTAGTGGTTGTAGTGAGGTGTTAAAATGTCCTTTATTTATTTATTTATTGATGAGCCTGGGTCTCTGTATCCCAGGCTGGAGTGCAGTGGTGTGGTCACGGCTTCCTGCAGCCTCCGTTTCCTGGGCTCAGGCAATCCTTCCATCTCAACATCCCGTGTAGCTAGGACCACAGGTATGTGTCACTAAGCCCAGCTAATTTTTTTTTATTTTTTAGTAGAGATGAGGTTTTGCTATTTTGCACAGGCTGGTCTTGAACTCCTGGCCTCAAGAGATCTTCCTGCTTCAGTCTCTCAAAGTGCTGGGATTACAGGCCTGTGCCATTGTGCCTGGCTCACTGTTAATTTATTTTTAATGTTCTCATTCAGCAAAATAAAAATTAGCAACCTATGTCTTTCTTGGGGAGGGATGGGGAGACAAAGATTTTTCCAGTCTACAAAATCTCAAAGTTTGGGTACTGATCTTTGGGACACAGAGAGCAATGAAGGTATTAATATTTACCTTGCTGAGCAGTAAGTCCTCTAGAAGCCAAGCCGAGTAGCTGCCAGCTATTCAGGCCCATGGGACAGCCTGAAATACCCTAGTTACCTAAAATATCTACCATATAATTAAATCTGATTATTTTAACAATGAAGATAGCATTACTCAAAGTTAAACCAGGGACCACCTGCAACACAGTAAGCTGGCTACAAATAAAGATTTCTACTGAATCTTTTTGCTGGGGACAGGGTCCAAAAATCTGCATTTTAAGCCAATTTCTGGCTAGGCACAGTGGCTCACGCCTATAATCCCAGCACTCTGGGAGGTCAAGGTGGGAGGACTGCTTGAGCCCAGGAGTTCAAGACCAGCCCTAGCAACATAGTGATGTCCTGTCTCTACAAAAAATAAAAAAAAAAATTAAAAAAATTAGCCAGGTGTGGTAGTGTACGCCTGTAGTCCCAGCTATAAGGAGGCTGAGGTATGAGGGGATCTCTTGAGTCTGGGAGATTGAGGCTGCACTGAACCATGGCTGTGCTCCTGCACTCCAGCCTAGGTGACAGAACAAGACCCTATTTCAAAATAAATAAATAAAATAACCAAATCCCAAGTTTCTTATAAATACAAAAGTTTCAGGTTCATTGTCCTGGGAGATTTCTGAAAATGTCTGCATCCATAGAGAAGTTCCAAATAGAGAATATGAAACATCATATACTATTCATTTAAAGAGTATCCTAAAGGAAGTAATAAACCCCTTAACATTTTTTTTTTTTTTTTGAGACAGAGTCTTGCTTTGTCACCCAGGCTGGAGTGCAGTGGCACGACCTCCACTCACTGCAAGCTCCACTTCCCGGGTTCACACCATTCTCCTGCCTCAGCCTCCTGTGTAGCTGGGACTACAGGCGCCCGCCACCACGCCCGGCTCATTTTTTTAAATGTATTTTTAGTAGAGACGGGGTTTCACCGTTTGTTAGCCAGGACGGTCTCGATCTCCTGACCTCGTGATCCGCCCATCTCGGCCTCCCAAAGTGCTGGGATTACAGGCGTGAGCCACCGCGCCCGGTCCTTTTTTATTTTTATTTTTTGAGATGGAGTCTCACTCTATTGCCCAGGCTGGAGTGCAGTGGCGCGATCTCGGCTCACTGTAACCTCTGCCTCTTGGGTTCAAGCAACTCTCCTGCCTTAGCCTCCCGAATAGCTGGGATTATAGGCGTGTGCCACCACACCCAGCTAATTTTTGTATTTTTTTTTTTTAGCGGAGATGGGGTTTCACTATGTTGGTCAGACTGGTCTAGAACCCTTGACCTCAAGTGATCCACCGCACCTGGCCCCCTTAACATTTTTAATGCATATGCTTTTTTTGTTGTTGTTGCAGAACTGATGCAGCGCTAGATTAAGGATGAATGTCAGGCTGGATGCAGTGGCTCATGCCTGTAATTCCAGCACTTTGGGAGGCCGAGGTGGGCAGATCACTTGAGGTCAGGAGTTTGACACCAGCCTCAACAAAATGGTGAAACCCTGTCTCTACCAAAAAATACAAAAAATAATTAGCTGGGCACGTTGGTGTGCACCTGTAGTCCTAGCTGCTCAGGAGGCTGAGGTGAGAGGATTGGCAGAACTCAAGAGGCAGAAGTTGCAGTGAGCTGAGCCGAGATGGTGCCCCTGCACTCCAGCCTGGGTCACAGAGCAACAATCTGACTTAAAATAAATAAATAATTAAAAAAGAATATTATTTCAGTGTAAATAATGTCCTACACTCTTATTCTAAAAGTTCTTTCTAGTACTTATGAGACTTTCAGGAAAGATAGTGGCACAGGTAGTTTGGCAGAAGATCCTTCCCTAAAACTAAAGGAAAAAAACAAAAAGGAAGTTAAAATATCCCTAAAATCACGAAAAGTTCTCAAACTCATACCATGAAATTTTATTAAATAGTACAATTAAGGTACAGAATGAGTTAGTTGAAACTGAAAGACCAAGCCCAGAATCCATATGTAAGTATCCCTTGCCCTCTCCTCCCCTGAGAGAAATTTTGACTAGCATCTTCAACTTGCTAAGATGGGGACAGGGACACAGGTGTGATGAGGAAAAAAATGCGGAACACCCTACCTGAAACTCCCCTTCTCTGGTGGCCAAACAGTACTTTAGCAGGCAGGAGGATTTTATATTTTTACCTTTATCCAAAAGGAAGGGTAAGGAGGAGAAAGGACTAATTACAAATAAATCAATCTCACCCCTAACCTCAGTACCATCACAGCGAATAAAGTCTCACGCTTCCAAAGTAGCAGATGAGATCATCCTGAAGCAGAGGGGGCAAGAGTCAAAGGCCCTTCTTCTACAAAACTAGAGAAGCTCTATTAAGCTTCCTAAGGCCTAATAGAGCTTAGCCAGGTGAACTCAGAGTGAAGTAAAAGAGAATCTGCATTTCACGTTTTCGCAAGCAGCAGATACTGAAAGGACCTACTAAGGAAAAAAAAAGTAGAAACATCAGGGAATCAAGATAAATTTTACAGGAAAGATGGAAAGAAGGGAAGAAAAGAGGGAAAGGAGGGAGGTAATGATAGAAGGAAAGAAAAAGGTATATCAAAATAAATAAAAAAGGCAGGAAAGAAGAGAAGAATCAAAGAGGACACGGTCTTCATTTGCTTATTCTGTTTTTTTCCACTACCAGCGGTTTGCCCTGACAGAGAGGACACAGTCTTCAAAAGGTGGATGAAATACATTCAGTATTAGTATTTATCACAGAAAATAGAAGAAATTTTCTGAAAGGACTGCTTCGATATTCACAAGAAAAACAGATAGCATAGACTCTTATGATCAAAACAACACTGAAAGGGTAGCATGCAGAATTAAGGAAAGAAAATTATACAAGATAAATAAAACAGCATAACTAATAAATGCATCAACAGTCAATGCAGTTAAAACCAAATCACTAGAAGACAATAATTTTGAGAAAATGTAAACGAGATGTCATGAAAAAGTAGTACAGCAATAAAAAGGTTAGAGAAAAGATGATAGTTATGAAGATCCAACAGTTAACTACTGCCCCTAAGACAGACAAAAGAATAAGAGAAAATAAAATTAAAGTTATAACAGAATAGAAATGTCTTGACATGAAGGTCTAAATTTCATTAAAAGTTTTCACTGTATTTCCAGGAAAAAAAAAAAAAACATCAGACCACTACAAGCCACAGAGACTTATGTTATGGTATATCAAAATGAAGAATGCAAAAAAAGTGGCATCCAAAGATAAGAAATGGACAATAAATTAATTTAAACAAAGATGTGTACATGACAATTTACTATGGTTCTAGAATAGAAATAGTTCTGGAAAAGACTAGAAAGTTACAAAGTGTAACAAACTAAGAACAGTATATCACAACATTTTAACAAAAATTGGGAGATTAAAATGAATGGAGAAAAAGGAAAACTGAACAGACAGTAGTAGTATCTAAACTTACACTTTCATCTCTCATCATGTCAAGTAGGAGTCACTTGACACATTTTTTTTTTTTTTTTGGTTAGTTGACACTAAGCGAAGGCTTTAAAATTTTTTATTTGAAAGAATTTGTTAAATTCTACTATGGGTCTTGGAAATAACCCATAGTAGAATTTAAAACCAAGAGCATACTTTCCAAAATATGGTATGAAGAAAAACTCTATCATATGGCAAATGAAGCAAACTGAAAAAGCATGAAAACAGAAATCACAGAATAAGAATGATTTGCACACACCAAGAGTTTGAGAAATATGCTCTAATGATGGAGGCTGGCTTAATAAGATTTGGGGTTTTCAGTGCAATCAAGTTCTTGTAGTATTGTGAAGAACAAATTCCACAAGACAGATTAGAAGGGCACATATGGCTAGAAGATACTGTTACAGAACAAATGAGAAGTCTGGAAGGTTAAAACTTGAACATTAAGAGTAGAGAGGAAGGAGGCATGACAAGCATAGAAAAGGTAAAGAGCTACCGGAACTATTCTACTACAACACATACATTAGCTCATATGCAATCAGTAAATAAGGGAATTATGTCAGTACATTCAGAAATCACATTGGTTCATTTCCAGTTTTTCCTAAAATGTTATTTAGTTTTTGCATTTGCAGGTAACAACAGTTAAATACACCTAGCCATGAGTAGTGCCATCACTTCTGGTTACCTTTACTGTTTTTAAAGGGAAAGTTATAAATTTACCGAATTATTTGTTTAAAAATTTTAACTTATCTTTAAGCACACTAGTAATTTTTATTAGGTTTACATTAGTGCTTAAATTACAAAGATGCACAGATTTCAAATGGTCTGCTCCTAATCCTAGTTTTCCCATAAACCCCATTCCTCTTAGTGCAGGAAGGCATACCTCAGATTACAGCACAAATGCCTTTGCCTGGCTGGCAAAATCTGAATTATGTTCTAATTATTATTATTTTTTTCATTCATAACACATAGTACTTTGAGAAAGAACATTTTTACTCTATTATTCATTTTGGGATTCTACAGCAACTACACATTCCAATGTAAATACCCATAGGTAATGTGACTAGAGCTTTAAGCTGAACATAGGTGCTGTATGTCATTGCATTTCATCCCGTTTCTTTCAAATACTTACTGGGCACCACCTGTCCCAGGTCCTATGCTAGATGCTAGGGAAACCAGTTCCTATTCTCAAGGAGCTCAATCTATTTGCTTACTTGGATGTGATGTCACTGAATTGGATTTGAAGGTCCACTAAACACTCAATACCACTTGCAATGCCTCTAATAAGTACTACTATTGGTGTCTCAACATCCTAATCTCTGAAGCTAACACAGCATTAGGCTTCAGATTAAGCCATAATACTACTATTAAGTCAAAATGTAGCTGAATAGATACTGATCTGATTCTGGGATATCTGGGGGATTATCATGAATTAATGAAAATAATAATTCAGCAGGCTTAGAATATTTAAGTAATATTAGGCAGGCATTATATTTATGTCCTCACCCTCAGGGAACTTATAGTCTGGCAAGTGTGCTAAGCACTACACTGGAAAGAAAGCACACAATATAGTTTGCTAGGGCTGCCAAAACAAAGTACCAGAGATTATATTATGTCCACACAGAAACTTGTATACAAATGTTTATATCAGCATTATTCATAACAGCCAAATGGTAGAAACAACCCAAATACCCATCAACAAATGAAAAGACAAATTACGTTCTCTATATATCTTATATGTATGTTATATATATTTTAAAATACATGTAATGAAATATTATTCAGCCATAAAAAACCCACAATGCTGATACTTGTTACATCAAGAGTGAAGCGTGAAAGCATTATGCTGAGTAAAAGAAGCTAGATACAAAACGTCACACAGTGTATGATTCCTTTTACATAATATACCCTAAATAGGAAAAGCCATGAAGACAGAAAGCAGGTTAGTGGTTAACAGGGTATGGGGGAAATAAGGAGGGATTACTTAATGCCTAGGGATATTTTATTTTAGTAGGATTATGAAAAGTTTTGAAACCAAGGAGAGGTGGTAGTTGCACAACACTGTGACTACACTAAGTGCCACTGAATTGTACACTTTATAATGGTTAATTGCATGTTATGTGAATTTCAACTTCAAACATACATGAGCACGCACACCTACAAATACAGCCTACAAGAGAATACAGAAAATGACAAAAGTAGTTGGGGAGAATGGGGAAACTAGGGGCGGTTGTCCTCTACATTTTAAACTTCATCATGTTGCTACATTGCTTTAATAATGTTTTCTTTCTTTTTTCTTTTATTGAGACAGTCCCTTCTCTGTCATCCAGTCCAGGCTGGAGTGCAGTGGTGCCAACTCGGCTCACTGAAACTTTTACCTCCCAGGCTCAAGTTATCCTCCCACCTCAGTCTCTTGAGTAGCTAGGACTACAGGCACACACACTACACCTGGCTAATTTTTAAATTTTTTGTAGAGATGGGGTTTCGCCATGTTGCCCAGATTGGTCTCCAATTCCTGGGCTCAGGCAATCCATCCACCACACCCTCCCAAAGTGCTTGGATTACAGATGTGGGCCATGATGCCTAGCTAATAATTTTATCAGTCTCAAGAAAAGAATCAATTTTCTATTTCTAGCTCGAAATAACACCAAAGATTTTTTAAAATAGAAATGCATTCCATGCATCGAACAAACAAATAAATGAACAAACAAAAACAGGGTCAAATTATTTGGCAAAATCACTCATCTAATCCAGTCTCCAGATTTAGACAAACTCAACATCATCCTAATGTCAAACTGGTTGTTAGTGTATACAATACTTGTATATACAATCATAGTACAAGGCCAGAGAAATGAGTTGTAGTGACAAACTTCCCAATACCATACCTCCATTATAAAACACCAAAAATGTTCTAACTTTAAGCATGATAAACATTACATACTTAAAATACATACTTAAGTAAAGCTAGTACCCCCCAAATGACACTATTAACATTTTCCAGGCCGGGTATGGTGGCTCGCACCTGTAGTCTCAGCACTTTGGGAGAGTGAAGTTGGCAGATCACCTGAGGCTGAGAGTTCGAGACCAGCCCAGCCAACATGGCTAAATCTGTCTCTAAAAAAAAAACAAAAAACAAAAAACAATTAGCCGGTTGTGGTGGCACACACCTGTAATCCCAGCTACTCGGGAGGCTGAGGCATGAGAATTGCTTGAACCCAGGAAGTGGAGGTTGCAATGAGTTGAGGTCACATCACTGCAGTACAGCCCAAGCAACAGAGTAAGCCTGTCTCAAAAGAAAAAAAAAAAAAATTCCCAAAGACTGAACTTTTATTTTACTTTATTTTATTTGAGACAGAGTCTTGATCTGTTGCCCAGGCTGGAGTGCAGTGGCGCGATCTCGGCTCACTGCAACCTCCGCTTCCTGGGTTCAAGCGATTTTCCTGCCTCAGCCTCCCAAGTAGCTGGGACTACAGGTGTGCATCACCATGCCCGGGCTAATTTTATATTTTTTTTCTTTTTTTTTTAATTAGATACTGGGTTTCACCATGTTGGCCAGGATGGTCTCGATCTCCTGACCTTGTGATCCGCCTGCCTTGGCCTCCCAAAGAGTTGGGATTACAGGTGTGAGCCACTGCACCCGGCCTGAACTTTTTTTTGACATGAACTAAAAATTGTAAATTAGGCTCTAATGTTAACTGAAAATAAAAAGAAACAAGTCTGTTGAATACCAAAATTTGAGAGCAACAAATGAAACACTGAATTATTCAAAAGACGCTTACAAAGTAAGTTAAGAAACTAAGACCAAGTTCAAATGAAAACTTAGAATAAGATTTATGATGTAGTAAAGTTAAAACTCTTCAGTCAAGTATCAGCTGCAAGATCTGGTCCCAACATACTCAAATTTAAAAATTCCAACCAAGCTCATTGTTCTCAGTTCACAGATCAGGTTTTCTGTCCTCTATTTTTCTCTCTCCTCACATCTAGAGTATCCTAAATTTCAACTTGAAGATTCCAGGTATCAGTCAGGGTTTTACAGAGAAACAGAATAAATCAGATGTGCATATATAAACACAGAAAGAGACTTAAGGAATTGGCCCAGGGGATTAAGGAGGCCTGGTAAATCCAAAATCTGCAGAGCAGGCTGGCAGAACTCCTTGCTCAGAGGTCAGTCTTTGTTCTATTAAAGGCCTTCTACTGATTGGATGAGGCCCACCCACAAGTGGAGGCTACTCACAATCTACCAATTTAAATGTTAATCTCATATAAAAAATACTTTCACAGAAACATCAAGAATATTTGATCAAATATCTAGGCACTGTGGCCCAGTTAAGTTGGCACATAAAATTAGCCATCACCCAACTCCACCCAGGCAGAAGTAATCTGTTCTTCCTTTGAAAACCACACAGCATTCTATCATTCTGTCTAGACTACCTTTCTAGAATTTAAAGATCTTCAGGAGAAAGATCTGTATCTAGATCATCTTTGCAACTCCCACAGAATCTAACACAGTGCTCTACATACAGCTGACATTTGAGTATTTCTTGAATAAATCACATAGTAGAAAAAGCTATTAAGTAAGCTACTTCCAAAAATACTTAACAGTGTTTAATATCAAGGGAATTGAATTAAGTTATAAAAGAAACTAACTTAGGATAAAATGAAAGAACGGTTGCTTAGAGTAAATAACAACTGACATTGACAGAATGGGAAAGTGGGAAAAACAAACCCAACTTCAGCATATTTAAAAAACAGTCTACATGCAAAAGTAGCAAACCAGGAAACAAAAAAGTTACAGTTACTATTTTTCTTCTCCTTCTGACATTTATACATAAGTACGGCTCTTGTCCATTTGGTGCCATACACAAACTCTTGCTGAAACTATCTGAGATCTCTTGGAATAAGGTATTATACATGGATTTAATACAACAAGGTTTAATTACTTAAATACTAAAAAGCACCATCTCTTCTATAACACAGTACTCTTTCCCAGGCCCTAAAGGTAAGAATGGTAGAAAGCTGACTCTGGGTTTTTTACTTAAGAGCAGAGCTTTACAAAAATAAGATTCGACAGTCCAGCTCTTGGAACCACATCACAGCCTGCTTCCACAAACTCTCACTTTCCGCACGTCTACACTCCTTCTCTGGCCTTCTTCACCTTTACCCACACTACTTGCTTCCTGTTAGCAAATATTACTGCACCAAATAAAAACATCTGTCCCTCAGCCTCCACCATCTCTTCCTGAACCCACTACGAACTTAACACCCCTAACAGAGGCTTTACTCCTACCCTGGTGTCTGCAATATTCTCAATCACCTTACAGATCACATGCCAAGCACTGGTGACCCAATGACAAAAAATTACCTCCACCTCCAGAGGTCATAATCCAGATGACGTTCCTCTCACCTTCTGCAACATATTCTCAAAATCAACTTCTTCGCACTTAACTCTAGAGGTTACATCATCTTCGACTGAAAAAACCCCAAAGCCATCTTGTTAAGAGCCCATCTTGTCCTTATAAAACCAAAAAGGTAATTTGAATATTTAGATAGGGATGTAATAACAAAACAATACTGGCTCCTTAGAAGGTTTATTACAAAGCAAAACACATTGACAAAGGATCTCTCTGTAACTGTACATAAGAGATAGCCTTAACATCTTCCTAGATAGCCTCTCCATGTGGCTAATTCTAACTCACCTGTCAGGCCCCAGCTGAAATGCTGTGTCCTCAAGAACTTTGTCTCCGTTGTTTTGTTTCTTAGCACAAAGCACAGTGTCTAGCGTATAGTTATGGCAGGAGCTGAGTAGTTCTCTTGAATGAAGAGCTTATTAAATAGTAAGTACAGAAAATTTAAGGGGGCAGAAAGGAAGCTTTTACATGCTTGGTGCTTAGGGTGAATATTACAGAGGAATCCAACAAGTGAGGGGCACTCTAGAAAGAGGTACAACATGTGCCCCCTGCCCCCTGAAAAGCATTAGGACAAGCAGGGCGACAGGGAGGGAAGACCTCTGTTAAATTTAGATTTTATCCAGAAAGAAATGTAGTCATTAAAAATTTTTTAGGAGGGACATCAGCTAGATCTGTGTTTCAGGGAAAAAACTACCACCAGCAGTGGCCATGTAAATACTGTAAGTAGTTTTTACAATTGAGAAATTATTGGAGGAGGCTAGATTCAAAGCAAGAAGCAATGATTTCCTAAATCATGGAGGGTGACAGTAAAGACTGAGAAAGGGGATGGGTATGAGGACAAGTCAGAAACAAGAGCTTGAGGATATATAAAGAAGAAAAAACACGAAGGATATAAGATTTTACACTGACTTAACATTTGGTGAGTACTTACCATACGCTAGACACTATAATATGTATTAATTTAGTTAACTCTCACAAGGATTCTGTATAGTACAAGTGGTTATTATTCTCATAAATAATAAAAAAAGATAAAACAATAGAGGGAAGATCAAAGAAAGCTTCTTTGGCAACATAAATATCTGAACTCAGATTTGGTGATGAATATGGGACAGGAGTAGGGTGAAGCCAGAAGGATGATCTGTATGTGTTCATGGAACAAAAAAGGAAAGGGAAGTAAAGGGCAGAAGGGGACGTGTGCTATGAAATAAAGCTGAATAAGCACCAAAGAGTGGGGTAAGGATTCCAGTTTTTCTAAGAACAGAAAACCACTAAAAGCAGAAAGCCACAGAAAGCAACTGGAGGCCAGGTGCGGTGGCTCGTGCCTGTAATCCCAGCACTTTGGGAGGCGGAGACGGGTGGATCACCTGAGCTCAGGAGTTCAAGACCAGCCTGGCCAACATGGTAAAAACAAAATTAGGCATGGTGGCAGGCGCCTGTAATCCCAGCTACTCAGGAGGCTGAGGCAGGAGAATCACTTGAACCCAGGAGGCGGAGGTTGCAGTGAGCCAAGATTGCATCATGGCACTCCAGCCTGGGCAACAAAAGTGAAACTTCGTCTCAAAAAAAAAAAAAAAAAAAAGGAGAGCAACTTGATTTTGTGTTTTGAAAAGATCACTTGTGCCAGAGGGTGGCCCATGCTATAGAAAGAGGGACAATGGTGGACCATCTAAGAGGTGAAGAAAACCTGGGCTGGGGAAGATGCAGAGAAGTAGCAGATGGAGTCAAAAGTATTTAGGAGGTAAAATCCAAAGAACTGAATGAATATAGAGTATGAGGCAAAGGGACAAATTTCAGGTGTCTGGTCTGGGCATTCACTGTTCACTTCAAGGTGTGATGTGAACTCTCCTTCGAAATCCTATCAAGTTCATAGCTTCAGTGCGCTTTCCCTAACCATGGGCATTCATTTATGTATCTCCTGGGTAGGAAGATGGCAAAGGGTGGCTATGGCTACCAAAAGTCTAGACTCTAAAAGAGTATCCTCTATGGAACTAGCACAGAGTTAATAAATAAATAATTTAAAAGGCATTACACCACACAGAAATTAATAAATAATGGCAATTAGGAGATTAACCTGTGCTCTATTTTGACTAACCAATTAGCCAAAGGAATGAATTCATGATCCCTTAAAACAGGGTATCTCCCCAATGTGCACTTAATAAGTAATCGTTCAGTGAGGACTCCTCACATACTAGTCAGTCTCACTGAGGAACTATGGATCGGGACATATATAGTCGGACAGTGGACAGTGACCTACATTGCTGTTAAAAGAGCATACACCCCAGCCAGGCGCAGTGGCTCATACCTGTAATCCCAGCACCTTGGGAGGCTGAGACATGTGGATCACACGAGGTCAGTAGTTCAAGACCAGCCTGGTCAACATGACGAAACCCCATCTCTACTAAAAATACAAAAATTACCCGGGTGTGGTGGTGGGCACCTGTAGTCCCAGCTACTTGGGAGGCTGAAGCAGGAGAATCACTTGAACCTGGGAGGCGGAGGTTGCAGTGAGCTGAGATCGCGCCATTGCGCTCCAGCCTGGGCAACAAGAACAAAACTCTGTCTCGATAACAAAACTAAACAAACAAACAAAACAAAAAAAGGGCATACGCCAGCTACCAAAAGCAGTCACTCTAGACTTCCGTTTATAAATTTCGGTAAAAACAAAAGGGCCACATGAGGACTAGCCAGACTGAAAGGAGATCAAGACTGACAATCAGAGCACACAGTACCCATGCAAACCAATTCAATACAGGAAAGAGAAAATTGTATTAAAATCTAACAAGAGCAGGCTGTGAAAGAAAAGAGAAGTAAATAGAAAACAAAAAGCCAATTTTGGTATTTTTATACATATCCTTATATATGCACTGCATACCTCTACAATAGTATGGAAAGAAACTGTACTTTTCACTGAGTATATTTTTGAAAATGTTTTTATCACATGCATTGATTCTCTACTTAAACACAAATATTTTAAAGAAACACACATCTCCACCATACCCACAACAACTCAATAGAAGCATCAAACAGAAGGGAAACTAGTGAATGCCAAATCAGTGAATCAGAAGACTGGTTTGAGGAACTCTCTCAGAATCTACAGCAGAAAGGGTTAAAAGCTGGAAAACAAAAATAAACAACAAGGAGCATAAATGTTTAAAATGGACTGTCAATAGGAGTTCCACAATGAGAAGCAATATCAAAGAAAAACAAGTTTTCCTGAGCTAAAGAAAGGCTTGATTCTTGGGATCGACATGCATTCCTTAAAAGACAGGAATGTTGGAAGAAAAAAGCCCTCCAAGAGTTCCAGTGGGAAGTGTGTGGGAAAGCCCACCAATAACTACATTCTTTATATACAAAAGAGAATCGGACTGGTATCTAACATTTCACATGGAGCAGTAAATGCAAGCAGACAATGGACAATGTGGAAGATACCAGGTAATGCAAAATATTAACACAGAGAGAACAAAAGGGATATTAGCAGACATACAGCTCAGAATAACAATCCATAGAAAGTTTCTTTGTTGTAAAAAAAAAAAAAAAACCAGACAAACAAATTTAATAGTGTTGAGTTGTAAAACAAGAACTCAGGGCCAGGACCGGTGACTCATGCCTGTAATCCCAGCACTTTGGGAAATCGAGGCGGGAGGATCACTTGAGGTCAGTTAGAGACCAGCCTGGCCAACTTAGTGAAACCCCATCTCTACTAAAAAAATACAAAAATTAGCTGGGTGTTGTGGCACACGCCTGTAATCCCAGCTATTTGGGAGGCTGAGGCAGGAGAATCACTTGAACCTGGGAGGCGGAGGTTGAAGTGAGCTGAGATCATGCCACTGCACTCCAGCCTGGGTGACAGAGCAAGACTCTGTGTCAAAAAAGAAAAAAAAAAAAAAAAGGAAAAAAACTCAGTTTTATCTAAGTCAACACTGTAAATAAAGCTGCTCTTAAGGGGTAATTTAAACCCCAAATTAGATAAAACCTGGAAAATGGGACAAAGGGAGAAAAGTAAAAAGATACGTTAAAACTTTTATCTTAGGCATAGCGAAGGTAGCTTGTATTGATTTGGGTCTTGGAAAATTAAAAACATCTGTGAACCCTCTTCCCAAATGTTTCCGTATGTAAATAAAAATAGCTTATAACTTCAGGGGATCGAGACTCCCTGAAATCTACCATGAACTCCATGTAATGAATCTATTATAGATAATGGCTAATTACTCCAACTGATAATTGATACAGAGAAATACAGTAGTTTGAAATTTAAGGTTTCTAAAAATGCAAGAAAGTTTTAATATTAGAAAATCAATTTAATAAGTATAATTTACATATTAAAAGCAAAGGAAAGGCTGGCAGCAGTGGCTCATGCCTGTAATTCCAGCACTTTGGGCGGCCAAGGTAGGCGGATCACCTGAGGTCAGGAGTTGGAGATCAGCCTGGTCAACATGATGAAACCCCGTCTCTATTCAAAATACAAAAATTAGCTGGCATGGTGGTGCATGCCTGTCATCCCAGCTACTCAGGAGGCTGAGGCAGGAGAATCACTTGAACCCAGGAGGCAGAGGCTGCAGTCAGCCAAGATTGCGCCATTGCACTCCAGCCTGAGTGACAATTGTAAAACTCCGTCCAGCAAAGGGAAGTCTAGAAAAGAAAGCAGATCAGGCCGGGCGCGGTGGCTCAAGCCTGTAATCCCAGCACTTTGGGAGGCCGAGACGGGCGGATCACGAGTTCAGGAGATCGAGACCATCCTGGCTAACACGGTGAAACCCCGTCTCTACTAAAATACAAAAAAAAATTAGCCGGGCGAGGTGGCGGGCGCCTGTACTCCCAGCTACTCGGGAGGCTGAGGCAGGAGAATGGCGTGAACCCGGGAGGCGGGGCTTGCAGTGAGCTGAGATCCGGCCACTGCACTCCAGCCTGGGCAACAGAGCTAGACTCCGTCTCAAAAAAAAAAAAAAAGAAAAGAAAGCAGATCAGAGGTTGCCTAGGACTAGGGGTCGTAGGCAGCTACTGACTAACGTCCACAAAAAAGCTTCTCGAGTTGATGGAATTGTTAGAAAAGTGGACTGTGGTGATAGATACACAACTTTCATTATACTGCACACTTACAGTGGGTGAATTTTATAGTATGTAACTTATACCCAATAAAGTTAAAAGTTAACAGGTTAAACTTATACCCCAAAACTTATACCCTTCATCCCAATTACTATAATCTTCTAGTTTCCATTGTGCCTGTTGATATCAACTCCTGAGCCTTTTAGGAGTTTAGGGTGAAAGTCAAGTTACATCTTGGCTTTTCCCACTGCCTACTTAGGTTGCCGCTCTCAACTTTGCTAAGTCATTTAAAGTCATGTATTTGCTTTTCAGTCTTCCACACTGTGTTGATGGCTGTCTCCTTTCCAAATCTACTTTGTCCTCTATGGGTTTACGTATTTTTTTAAAAGTCCCTCTCATGTAGTTTTGATAGGATTTATCAACAGGAAGGAAAAGTAAAAGCATGTCAAGTTTGCTATATTTACCCAATGGTTTAAATTTAATGTTGACTTTCTAAGCTGCTTTCAGTTGGGCATTCTTCCTTATGGCTGTTTTTTGTTTTGTTTTTTTTTTTTTTTTGAGACGGAGTCTCGCTCTGTCGCCGGGCTGGAGTGCAGTGGCCGGATCTCAGCTCACTGCAAGCTCCACCTCCCGGGTTTTTACGCCATTCTCCTGGCTCAGCCTCCCGAGTAGCTGGGACTACAGGCGCCCGCCACCTCGCCCGGCTAGTTTTTTGTAATTTTTAGTAGAGATGGGGTTTTGCCGTGTTAGCCAGGATGGTCTCGAACTCCTGACCTCGTGATCCACCCGTCTCAGCCTCCCAAAGTGCTGGGATTACAGGCTTGAGCCACCGCGCCCGGCCTCCTTATGGCTATTTTTATATTTTAATCTCCAAATGATAAAACCAAGAGTCAGATATGAAAATATGACATAAGAGTGAAAAAGCAGGGGGGAGGATAAACGCATCCATGAGGAATTAAAAAACAACAGCAACAAGGCTAGAGGATGGAAGACAAGATAGAAATCAATCTGAGACAGAACTAGAAAGAGGTGGGGGAGAGGGGAGGAAGGGAGTGTCGGAGGTAGAGAGAACGAATGGGTTTCTTAGATTTAAAGAGTTTTTCTTAGATTTAAAGACTCTTCAGATTCACAAGGTCCACAGAGAAACACTCAGAGGAAAAACCAAACCAAACAAAAAACAAACAAACAACAACAACAACAACAAACCAGTGTGGTCACATTTGTGAATTCCAGGAACAGAGAATTCGAAATAAAAGCTTCCAGAGAGAAAAGTGACTGAGAATCAGACTGGCACCACCAACCCCAGTATATCAGAAGAACAAAAAGCAGTAACTTCGAAGTTCTATAGAAAAAAGACTCTTAATTTGGAAATATATAGCCAACCAACCAGTCAAGCAATCAAGAAAACATAGGTTCACTAAGAAGATTTGTCACCTACCTTTTCCATGTATTTTATTTTTTAATTACAAAGATCCACTCAAGTAAAATTGGGAGGAGTGGAAAGAATCAACTGAGAGGTACATACTGGAAACAAGAAACAGGAATCTGAGGATCTCTGAATAGACGAGTGAGAGATAATGGACCATGGTAGTAGGGGTGGTCAGAGGTCAAATTCTGCACCTAGTTTGAAAGCAGAGCTGATAGGTTAGGATCACATGAGGTGAGGGAGAGAGGGAGGAATTAAGGATGGCTCCAAGGTGTTTGGTCTTACCAACTAGAATAGAGCTGTCAATTGATTAGATGGGAAAGGCTGATGGAGGAACAGGTTTAGGGCATGCTGAATTGAGATTCTAAGCAGACATCGCTACAAGTAGAGATGTTAAAGAGGCAATGTGATATACAAGTCAGGAGTTAGAGGAGAAATCCAGGCTAGAGATAGGAGTCAGTGATATACAGGTAGTATTTAAAACCAGGAACTAGATGGATGAGATCATCAAAAGAATGCAGATGACTAAACAAATGCTAACAGACAGAGAGAGAAAAGGGGAGGTAACTGAGCCCTGGAGCTCTCCAACATTTGGCGGCTTCCGAGTTGAATCAACACAACATAGGAAATTGAGAGGTAACCAGTGAGATATGAGGAAAAAAATGGCATACGATCAAGTGAAGAAAATGCTTCACAGAGCACAGAGCAATTGTGCCATGTAATGCTGACTGGTGAAGTAGAATGAGACCAAGAACTGACTACTGGATTTGGCAACATGGAAGCCTTTGGTAACTCTGATAAGAAAACTTCATATGTAGGAATAAAAACCTTAGTAAAGAGGGCTCAGAAATGAATGAACACCAGTGGTGTAGACAACTTCAAGGAGTTTTGTTATAAAGGGAAGGATAGAAATGGGGCAATTGTTAGAAAAGAGGAAATGCAGTTCAAGTACAGTGGAGTTTTTTTGGTTGTTCTTAAGATAGAAGAAATAATCGCCTGTCTGTAAGCAGACAGAAAGATGCGTTAGGGAAGGAAAAACTGAGGAGAGTAGAGAACTACTGGAGCAATGACCTTGACTCACCAAGAGGGGACAAATACTGCACAAGCGGAAGGGTGGTCTTAGACAGAAGTAAGAACAGTTTATCCATATTTATCAGAAAAAAAAAATAGAAGTTTGGGGGACGGATGCAGGTAATTGGGTATATGAGGGGTAAGTTTATCAAAATTATCTTTCGTTTGCTGTTCTTTTCTCAGTTAACTATTAGAGAAAGCACGGTTAAAGGGCTGAAAGTGAAGATGGGGGAGGAAGTGTTGGAGGCTTGAGGAAAATGAATGGAACAGCCATGTAGAAAAGTGAAATGGATTATGGAAGTATAGTGTGACTGCTAGGAAGTGACCATGACTGCTGAGGCTAGCGAACATAAATTTAGAGTGAGGCTGGTCAGCACATCTGTGCTGATATAATCAGGGTTGTGATTTCTTGTATAAGACAGCAAGAGGGGAATAGGGTAGGGGCTGTGGGTATGTGTACTGACTGTCACGGTGGCTCGTGGAGTTGAAGCAGGATAAAGAGGGAAGTAAAGTTATGAGGGGAATGACAGGACAGTGAAAGGCAGTAAGATGATGGTACACTACAGTAGGTGTGAATGACTGACAGAGTTGGGCTACTAGAGAGACTGAGCACCTAGACAGAGAGGGAGATGGTGGTGGGAAATAACACAGGACAGCTATTCTCTATTAAGCACCAACATTAAACTAGTTACTTCTTTTACATCACCTCATTTAATTATCAGAAGGACTCTTGAAAGATGGGCATTATTATCCATTCCTATTGAAAAGATGAAGAAGTCAAAGCTAAGGTTAAATAACTTGTCCAAGACTAAAAAGCTGCTAAGTATTCCAACTGGCATTTTGGGTCACATTTTCTTTCAGAAACAAACAAACAAAAAACCCTACCAAACTAGAATAAGGCCCTTGGGAATAAATTATTTTATAGACCAACTCACACTTTGTCCACTAAAAAATCTGCTGGACACTGTGGCTCAAATCTGTAATCCCAGCACTTTGGGAGGCCGAGGCAGGCAGATCACTTGAGCCCAGGAGTTAGAGACCGACCTGGGCAACATGGCAAAACTCTGTATATACCAAAAATAGAAAATTAGCTGGGTGTGGTGGTGTGTGCCTGTAGTCCCAACTACTTGGGAGGCTGAGGCAGGAGGATTACCTGAGCCCAGGGAGGTCAAGACTACAGTGAGCTGTGATTGTGCCACTGCACGCCAGCCTGGGCGACAGAGTGAGACTCTTGTCTCAAAACAACAACAACAAAATTTACTTCAGTGATATCCAGTTTTTAAAACAGCTAATTAATATACAGCATCATGAGAGAAAGGCAAATTGTTTCTATAGCAAGCATCTTCTAGCATGGAGTAATTAAATTCAAGTTAAACTATCTGTAGTTATTGCTATTATTACTGTGGCACTGAGTTAAATACAAAACTCTTGCTATGTATCATGCACAGATAAGATTTCTTTTTTCTTTCTACCTCCTTCCTTCTACTATTTTTTTCTTCAGTTTTATGCTGTTTTCTCTACTCCCGACTTAGAAAGTCATGGCTTACCTTACTTACCCCTACTAGAAAATGAACAGTTTTTGACACCTGACTTCAGACTCCCAGAATTACCAAGTATTTCTGTGGACAATGTAACAATAATAAACTGTTTCCAAGGTTCCAAGTTCTGGCAACATCACTAAATAGGGCAACAAAAAGAAACCAAGGCTTGAAGTTTCACTAGATCTTTGTCATTTTAGGTAGTAATTTTGTGAATTGCTACATTTAGATCCCCAATAATGCAAGAAATCAAATAAAGCACCCCACAGGTATTTTATCCATCACACAGAGTTCTTCCACTCTCTTCAATAAGGTCACAGTTTATGACTACGTGACTAACATCAAAAAGTAGATAAATTATGCCAGTGAGCCAGACTTAGCAGATGATTAAAGAAATCTGTTAACAATTTACTTGTTCTTATATCCTTCCACTAATCTCTTGATTTTAAGGACAACTTATTTTAAAGGCAAGTGGCTTATATAATCATTCTTCACAAAGTCTCTTTTCACAATGCAGTAGCAACCTGGTTTTCATTTGAATGATTATCCAGGTAAGCTAACTAAATATAAGAATTTATTTTTGATAAGAGTTTCACTCATTTTAGCCTATTTAGGCATCCTATTCACTTACGGACACAGGTGCAAACACAACTGTAACTATTCCATAAAACATTCATACATGTCACCACTGTGTAATTTCCTCCTACATCCTGAATGGAGGCTTCCTTTAAACTTTAAATGAAAATTATAATTGAGCTTGAGTCAGAAAGAGTTTACCTCCCCAATAATGTTAATTATGTCACTAGATTTCATCCTCTTGTATCCCTGCTCACTGAAATTCTTCAAGATTTCTTTAATGTGAGGGAGGATATTTTAATTTTATAGGGAAATGCAATTGTTAACATGGAAAAGCATTATTTGGAGGTATCCCCAAGACACTTCTACAAGAACAATAAGCTAAAATGCTAAATCATTTCCATTTACTCACTCATTAACTAAACATCCTTTCATCCCAGGAGCTCAGAGTCTGGAGGTGAGGGGGAACGTGAAGACAGACAATAAACACATAGGCAAATAAGCAAAGAAGATTAAGTGTAAGTCATGATCAGTGCTGAGAAGAAAATAAATTCAGAGCTGTGACATAGACTACAAACTGCAACAAATGGCAGAAACAAACTGCAACACAGATCATCTATAAACATACTTAGCAGATTGACATCAAAGCCTTTCTAGGTTGCCTTTATGACTTCTTGACATATGCTTAGGTTCCAAGGATCAAAGCCCCTCAAACTTACCTGTTTCACTTGCTAGAACTAAAGCTAGTCTGTGACATCTCTAGCAGAAAATAAAGCACATCACCCATTTCACAGCACCTCTGCAATTAGGCTTTTGATTACATGGTGCGATAACTTATCCACACTGAAACATTTTCAAGAGAGAAACAGATTATTATTATTATTATTGTGTGTGTGTGTGCATGTGTGTGTTTTAAGACACAGTCTCGCTGTGTTGCCTAGGCTAGAGTACAGTGACGCGACCTTGGCTCACTCTAACCTCCTCCGCCTTTCGAGTTCAAGTGATTCTCCTGCCTCAGCCTCTCAAGTAGATGGGATTACAGATGCACCAGCATGCCTGGCTAATTTTTGTATTTTTAGTAGAGACGGGGTTTCGCCATGTTGGCTAGATTGGTCTCGAACTTCTGACTTCAGGGGATTTGCCTGCCTCAGCCTCCGGAAGTGCTGGGATTACAGGCTACTGTTACTTTGTAAGACAAGGTTTTGTTCTATGTCTCAGGCTGGAGTGCAGTGGCATGATCACAGCTCCTCTTGGGCTCAAGCAATCCCCCCTGCCTCAGCCTCCCAAGTGGTCGAGACGACAGGCATGCATGCCACCATGCTTGGCTAATTTACTTTTTATAATTTTTTGTAGAAATGGAGTCTCCCTATATTGCTGAGGCTGGTTTTGAACTCCTAGGCTCAAGCAATACTCCGGCCTCGACCTTTTGGAAATGTTGTTGGGATTACAGGCCTGAGTCACCCTGCCTAGCTGGGATGTTTTTAATAATTATGCCAGAACAGGCACAAACAAGGACTTTCCACCAGGGCATACTAGGCCATATGGTCACCCTAATTATATACGACATCAAATGTAAATAGTCCAAACTTTCAAGAGTAGTTCATAGTTCCAGATACATTTAAATTATAATATCCAAGCCCTACATTATAATATGGACCGTATAAACCAAGTGAATCCCTTACTAAATGTAAAGCTCTGAACATCTCACATTGTACACAAAATCAATTTCAGATGCATTATAAACCTCAATGTGAAAAAGCAAAGCACAAAAAGGTTTAAAGATAATCAAAGTATCTCCATGATGTTTAAAAAAAAAAAAACACTAGCCATAAAAAATTGATGAACATGTTTACATTAAAACGAAGAACTTCTGTTCATTAAAAGAAACTACTAAGTGGGAAAAAAAGTTTGCAATATATACATCCAACAAAGGATATATATTCAGAATACAAAACTCTAGAAAAAGACGTGTTTCAATTTAAAAAAGGCAAAAGATTTCAAAGACACTTCATGAAAAATGAAATCCAAAGACCCAGATATGAAAAGGTGCCTCATTTAGTGATGAGGGAAATGATTAAAACTAAATACAACTATATACCCACCAGGATTGGCTAGAATTGAAATATATGATACTAAGTATGGTTGTTGGTAAGGGATATGAAACAAGAACTCTTACATACTAATAAATGAACTAAAAACCAGTAAACAACTACTTTGGAAAACTACTTGGCATTACCTGATAAAGACAAACATTCCCCATGTTCTTGCAATTCAAGTTCTAAGTATATAACCTCAAGAAAACTACATAAACATGCATCAGTGCACTTAAACAGAAATGTTCATAAAAGCACTGTTTATAATAGCCCCAAACTGCAAACAATCTAAATGCAATACCCAAAACAATGGCAGAAGGAATAAACTTGTGTTATAGTCATGATGGAATACTATGAAACAATAAAAGCTAAAAATAAAATATATACAAGATAATCTTATTTACATAAAGTTAAAAAATGGGCAAAATTAAACTCTATTTAGAGATGTAAACTTACATGGTAAAACTATAAATGTCAGAAAAACATTTATATCTAGCTTAAATTAAGATGGTGATAGTTGTGATGGAAAAATATAGGTGGTGCGAGGCTTCTGGGATGCTGGCAATGTCTGTCTTGCCCTGGGTGATAGTTACAAAGATGTTTGTTTAAAAATATTTCATTTTTATTTTATGTATCTTTTCAGCCTGTGTAGTTAGGTTTCACAATAACACTCTCCGTGATAAATTTAAAAAAAAAAAAAAGTTCAAAAAAGAATTCTAAGAATGTTACTCAAAGAGATTAACTCTTAATCCATAGTTTAAAAAGAGGAACAGGGATCTCTACATCCAAATACACGCTGTATTATAAATTATACGAATAAACTTTTGGCTTTAGGCTGGGTGCAGTGCCTCACGGCTATAATCCCAACACTTTGGGAGCCAAGGTGGGTGGATCATTTCAGGTCAGCAGTTTGAGACCAGCCTGGCCAACATGGTGAAACCCCATCTCTACTAAAAATACAAAAATTAGCCAGCTGTGGTGGGCGCCTATAGTCCCAGCTACTTGGGAGGCTGTGGCAGGAGAATTGCTTGAACCCTGGAGGTGGAGGCTGCAGTGAACCGAGATCGTGCCACTGCATTCCAGCCTGGGCAAGAGCAAGACTCTGCCTCAAAACGACGACGACGACGACAACAACAACAACAACAACAAAAAACACAAACAAAACAAAACAAATGAAAACACCTTTGGCTTTACTATTTTAGACTACCATTCTTCATTCAAATTTTGAAATGGAAGGTGAAATTTTCTGATATCGAATTACTCGACCAGTCATGTAAATTTTAAATTTTTAAGACTGAACTCCTCGCTTCTAATCTTGAAATCTGTAATAAGTGTCCAGTATTGACTAGACAGTTATAATGTAGTTTTTGACTAGATAATATGTAGAATAATATATAAAGGTTGGATAATGTCAGTTTTTGCAAGCATAATCAAATTCCCCAAACCTGTTACATGTTTAACTCATGTTGCTTAAGAAAAAGCAGCTGGGTACAGTGGCTCATGCCTGTAATCCCAGCATTTTGGGAGGCCGAGGCAGGGGGATCACTTGAGGTCAAAAATTCAAGACCAGCCTCGCCAATATGGTGAAAGCCTGTCTCAACTAAAAAATACAAAAATTAGCCAGGCGTGATGGCACGCACCAGTAATCCCAGCTACTCAGGAGGCTGAGGCAGGAGAATTGCTTGAACTTGGGAGGTAGAGGTTACAGGGAGCCAGGATTGCACCACTGCACTGTGGCCTGGGCAACAGAGTGAGACTCCATCTCAAAAAAAAAAAAAAAAAAAAAAAAAAGCATATAATGATGTGGAATGAAATATCAAAGGCATGAATACAAACGTAAATTCAATGATTAAAAATTTTTTTTCACTGCTATATTCAAATATGTATCAAGTCATGACACGAAGAACAAATTTGTATTTTATGTCATATGAATTTAACTATTACAGATTAATGAAATACTGACTCCAAAAGCTGCTGAAAAGTTTTTAAAATGTGGGTTGTTAAAATGTAGACTTTTGGGGTTCCTGCATAAAAGGATATGTTCATAGTTTTTAAAAAATAACAAAAATACTCTAAAAATTTTCAAATGTATGTTTTTTTTCTTTGTGAGGAATAAAGGTAACACAGCCAACTTATTGAGTCACTAAGCTGGCAAGACACCTTTCAATTCAGATTAGGTAAAGCAATACTTTAAAAAATGTATTAAACCACTTTAATGAGAAATTATTTTCAACCCATATCTGGCTCTCACCCAGCACTTTTCATAATTTCATAAAGACAGGCTTTTTTTTTTTATAATTGCATAAAGCCAGAAAAACACTATACAGCTAAATAACTATTATATAAAAAATATAAAAATAAATTCAAAATAAGGCCAAGCAAAAACTAAGTTACTTAAGAAACATCACTGGGAAAGTCTTAAACACCAAGTACCATCATGCATCCTATAGTGGATTTCTAAAAAGACACTGAAGCGCTAAGTCTACAGGTGTTTTTATGAGGTAATGTGTCATAATACAATGTTTCACAAGGTAAAGAGGGAAATGTGGGGGTACTCCCTGGTTTTTCATACTACTTTTAAAATTAGACTTGGTGATTTTAAAAAGTGTATAATTCAATGATCTTCAGCAAATTTGCAGAGCTGTGAAACTATCACCATCTTGTACTACTCCTTTATGGTGTACAGTTCTAAAACATCAAAAGGTTCCCTACTCAGGTATAAGATTTGTCCCAACGCCAGGGCTAGTAAAAAGATTTACCTGAGGCTGGGTACGGTGGCTCACGCCTGTAATCCCAGCACTTTGGGAGGCTGAGGCGGGTGGATCACCGGAGGTCAGGAGTTCGAGACCAGCCTGGCCAACATGATGAAACCCTGTCTCTACTAAAAATACCAAATTAGCCGGGCGTGGTGGCGGGCCCCTATAATCCCAGGTACTTGGGATGCTGAGGCAGGAGAATCACTTGAACCCGGGAGGCGGAGATTGCAGTGAGCTGAGATTATGCCATTGCATGATCTAAAGAGCTAAACTCCATCTCAGAAAAATAAATAAATAAAGGATTTACCAGAGCATCCAACAAGTATTATTAAATACTTGATCCCGTGAAACCACTTCCCTATCAGTTAACGATTTTTAAAAGTTTAGAGATTTCAAAAATCTTCTTTATCCTTGGACCAAACCTACCCAGAGAGTCCCTAACCATGCTATGCAGCTCCCACCTCTACCAGAAGTGCTGGGAAAATCACCTAGGTTATCTAGCTTCCCCCAAAGTATTTTACACTGTTGTGAGATTTCCTTTAAGATTCAGGAGCTAGTTTATTTACTTTCTGGTTTCCTGGCAGAGCAAAGGCCCTGCACGTGTGAACGGAAACAAAACCCACACAGACTCTAGCGATGCCAAATATTAATACTATGGGTAGGGGCACCTTCTTTCTCGGCCGAATTCCTTTTCCCAGAGAGCCTCCAGAGGGATCAGTCAACGCCCACTGAGCCTGGATCAAAGGTCAAGCTTGCCTGGTCAAGAAGGATCCTGGATCAAGCTTGAACCCGTTTCCAGAAACAGGGCAGTCGGGGCAGCAGAAAGCATTTTTACCACGCGCCCTAATGAGATGGTTGCACAACAGGCTTTGAGGATTCCGGTTTAACAGGTAAATACCAACAGAGAATGAGCCGAGGGAGATGGGATCTGCTCCACGGCATCGATGGCATTTCGAGAATGTCTGCGTCGCAGAGCAAACCCAAAGTTTTAGCACATTACTCAGAGTTCACCAGAGGAAGATTGCCACGAATTGAAATGAACAAAGTGAGAAAATGGGTGCTGTGTAGTCAATGCATCCGCGATGAACTCAAGCTGGGCGGAAAAATTCTTTGAATACTCCGGCTTTGTTTTGTGCTAAGACGACAGAAGCCCCGAATTTCGGAGTTGGAAGACGCGTTTCTCCGTGTTCTCCAGCCCGTTCTCGGACTTCAGGGCCGCCCGCCCGCCGCGCACTCAGTCCCGTAGTTCCCTGGGCTTCAGGCGCGGACCTTCCAGGGGGGCGGAAGCCAGGGAGCCGCGGGGAGGCCGCGGTCCGGCCCGCGACGCCGGGGCCCGGAGAAGGGAGGGGAGAGGGGAAAGGCCTGCCGGAGCTCGACGGAGGGAGGGAAGGGAACGAGGAGGCCACGGGCCGGAGCGGGGAGCAGCCCCGAGCGGCGCCCGGCCCGGCCCCCACCCCGAGGCCCGGTCCCGCGTACCTTTGGCAAGGGCTACGGTGGAGTTTTCGGTGTCGATGGTGTAGAGGATGCCCTCGTAGCGGATCTCCGCCTTGGAGATGAGGCTGATCTTGCTGCCGATGTAAGGGGTGCCCCCGCTCATGGCGCCGCCGCCGCCGCTCCCGGCTGCTCGCAGAGAGGCAGATCCCACGCCGCTGTCGCCCGCTCCGCACGCCCGCTAGCTCCGTCGACACCTACAGCAGCCGCTTCAGACCCAACATGGCGGCGGCGCCGGGTCCGCTACCCTCCCCCAGCCTCCCGCCCTCAAGCCGCGGCGCGGCGGCGGCGGCAGCGGCAGCGGCGGCGGCGCGGGGCATGCTGGGAGGGCTAGGCCGCGCTGTCGCGAGACTTGGCCGACGGCTGGCGGCTCTCGGTTCCTGGCTCCCGGCTCCTTCGCGGCCTCGGGAGTCCCGGCAGCGCCTATTGGCTTGGGCTACGGCGGTGGTCCTGGGGCCGCGTGAGAGGAACTTCGGGGACCGGCTGAGTGCCTCGTGGCACCGCTTGCTGCGGGCTGGAGAGGAGGCGCGCGGCCCTCCTTTTGACTCAGGCCTTGGCCGCCTTGTCGTGGGTCCTGTGTCTTTGCCGACGCGGGGCCCTCCGCCTGGAGCGCTGCCCACCCGCCTCCGAGTTGTGGCGAGCCGCTGCTCATCCTTTTAAGACACTGAACCTGCACCTCGTGGAGCTCCTACGGCTCTATTACCGCAGCCATCGTCCAGGGAGCTTCCCCCGAGGCTGCCCCTGGAGCTGGGGCTCTCCCGACGGCTCAGTGTTTTAGTCCCTTCCTGTCCCTCTCATTCAGCCGGTCTGAACTAGCTTCATGGCTTGCAACGCCATTGTAACTCACAAATCCCAATTATCAGTCTGTAGCTTGGATCAATTCCGTGAACTCGGGTTTCGCGCCTAGCCTCTGTCCAATCTCCAACGTTAAGGGTCCAAAGCCATGCTCCCTATTTCCCCTCTAACCTGCTCCTTCACCACCGTTCCCTGTTGATGTAACCGGTACCATTTTTACTCAGCTGCTCAGACTAAAAGCCTTGAGTCAGTCTTGACCTCTGTCTTGCTTCCACATCTGTTCTGACTACACCTCTCCGTTATATCTACACAATGTATCCTAAATCTGACCTCTTCTCCTCATCTCCATCCCTACACCTCTCCCACAAACCACGATTACTCGGGCTGAATTATTGCAGTAGCCTTCTAAAAGTTGCCTCTGTGTCAACCCTTGCCCCCAGTACTTTATTCTCAACACAGCAGCTAGAGAGATCTTGTTAAAATCTAACTCAGGGCTGGGCGCGGTGGCTCACGCCTGTAATCCCAGTACTTTGGAAGCCCGAGGCGGGCGGATCACAGGTCAGGAGTTGGAGACCAGCCTGGCCAACATGGTGAAACCCCGTCTCTACTAAAAATACAAAAAAATTAGCCGGCCATGGTGGCGCGCACCTATAGTCCCAGCTACTTGGGAGGCTGAGGCAGGAGAATTGCTTGAACCCAGGAGGCGGAGGTTGTGGTGAGCCGAGATTGTGCCACTGCACTCCAGTCTGGGCTACAGAACGAGACTCTGTCTCCAAAAAAAAAAAAAAAAAAAAAAAGAAAAAATATATAACTCTGATCATGTTCTTCCTCTACTCACTCTACTGATCCCATGTTACACAGAGAGAAAACCAGACTTTGGCTTCTAAGGATATACATGAATTAGCTTCTCGTTCTATTCCAGTCACGTCTAATTCAACCGGTACTTGAGCACTTTATTCCAGTATCTGCTCAAGTATCACCTCCAGATATGACGTCTCTGACAACCTTGTTTAAAATAATACCACTCACATCACTCTACATCTCCTTAACTCAGCTTGCATTTTCTTTATAGCATGTATCTCTCTCAAGTATGTCTGTTTAATTATTTGTGTCTGTCTTCTTCACTAGAATGTAAACATTTTGAGAGAGAGATGTTGTTTTGGTCGCTGCTGTATCATCAGGGCCTAGTACAGCACCTGGCTCCGGGCAGCTGCTCAGTTAATATTTGCTGCATGAATGAACAGCAGGATGAAGGCAGAGCACAGGCAGGATGGTAGTGAGCTGAGTGAGCAAATGGCGAGAAGTCTGGCATCATAAGAGAGGGACACAGGAGAGAGACAGAGCTCTGATGGTGCTGGTGCACAGTGGCTACAAAGAAAGGTTTGGAAATCCCTGTTTCAGTACAAGGTCCGTGCGAGGAAGTTGAATTGTTTGTTTTTGTTTTTTTGAGACAGTCTCACTCTTTCACCTGGGATGGAGTGCAGTGGTGCCATCTGGTTGCTCACTGCAACCTCCACCTCCTGGGTTCATGCCATTCTCCTGCCTCAGCCTCCCGAGTAGCTGGGATTACAGGTGCACACCACTACGCCTGACTAATTTTTTGTATTTTTAGTAGAGATGGGGCTTCACCATGTTGGCCAGGCTGGTCTCAAACTCTTGGCCTCGAGTTATCCACCTGCCTTGGCCTTCCAAAGTGCTGGGTTTACAGGCGTGAACCACCGTGCTTGGCAATTCTTTCATGGTTAAATAATATCCCTTTGTATGGACATACCATATTTTGTTTATCCATTAATCAGTTGATGAACATTTGGGTTGTTTTCACTTCTGCTATTATAAATATCCATGAATACCTCTATGAACTAGTTGTTGTGGGAACATGTGTTTTCAATCCTCCTAGGAATGAAGTGATTGAGCCATATAGTAACTTAGAGTTTAACTTCTTGAGGAACTGTCAAACTATTTTCCAAAGCAGCTACACTGTTTTACTTTTCCACTGGCAATTGTATGAGGGCTCCAGTTTTCTCCACATCCTCACCAACACCTGTTATTGTTTATCTTTTTTTGTTTGTTTGAGATGGTGTTTTGCTCTTGTTGCTTAGGCTGGAGTGCAATGGTGCGATCTTGGCTCACCGCAACCTCCACCTCCCGGGTTCAAGAGATTCTCCTAGGCCGGGCGCGGTGGCGCAAGCCCGTAATCCCAGCACTTTGGGAGGCTGAGACGGGCGGATCACGAGGTCAGAAGATCGAGACCATCCTGGCTAACACGGTGAAACCCCGTCTCTACTAAAAAATACAAAAAACTAGCCAGGCGAGGTGGCGGGTGCCTGTAGTCCCAGCTACTCGGGAGGCTGAGGCAGGAGAATGGCGTAAACCCAGGAGGCGGAGCTTGCAGTGAGCTGAGGTCCGGCCACTGCACTCCAGCCTGGGCGACAGAGCGAGACTCCGTCTCAAAAAAAAAGAGATTCTCCTGCCTCAGCCTCCCTAGTAGCTGGGATTACAGGCATGCATCACCACATCTGGCTAATTTTGTATTTTTGGTAGAGTCGGAGTTTCTCCATGTTGGTCAGGCTGGTCTCAAACTCCTGACCTCAGGTCATCTGCCCGCCTTGGCCTCCCAAAGTGCTGGGATTACAGGCATGAGCCACCGCACCCGGCCATTTGTCTGTCTTTTTGAGACAGGGTGTCACTCTGTCAACCAGGCCGGAGTGCAGTGGCCCTATCATGGCTCACTGGAGTCTTCCTGGGCTCAAGCAATCCTTCACCTCAGCCTCCCAGGTAGCTGGGAGCACAGGTACGCCCAGATAATTTTTGTATTTTTTTGTAGAGACAGGGCCTTGCCATGTTGCCCAGGTTGGTCTTAAATGCCTGAACTCAAGTGAGCCTCTCGCCTTGGCTTCCCGGAGTGCTGGAATTACAGGTGTGAGCCCCACACCCAGCCAACCACTTTTAAATTGGGCAATTTTCCTTTTCATTGTTGAGTGGAAAGAGTTCTTTTATATATTCTAGATACAAATCTCTAATCAGATCTACAATCTGCAAATAGTCTCTTCTCATTCAGTGGGTTGGTTGTCTTTTCACTTTCTTGATAGTGTCCTTTGAAGCACAAAAGTTTTTAATTTTTATAAAGTCCAGTTTATTCATTTTTGTTGTTGTTGTTTGCACTTTTGGTGCAACAACTTTTGGTGCAATAAAGCATTGCCTAATCCAGGATACAAATATTTACCCACAATGTTTGCTTCTAAGTTTTATGTGTTAACTCTTACATTTAGGTCTTTGATTTATCCTGAGCCAATTTTTGTCTATGGTATGAGGGGGACTTCGAATCTTGCCTGAAATGGAGATGGGATTAAGAAGCTTTCAGATCAAACAGGAGATGGAGTGATTACAGGAGGAAGAGTGAGATATATGTTCTGGAAAGTAAGCAATTCAATATGGCCAGAGCCTAAAGTATGCAGAATATATTAGGAGTTATAGTGGATAGCAGTGGCCACACCAAAGGTGGTGAGGGTTGAGGGCCTTGTTTCTCCCGTGTTGTTCAACAGCCATCCCCTAGCCTCATAAAATAGAGACAAATACAAGGAAAAAACAGTGTACTAGCTGGGAATTGCTTTGGACAAGCCTCGCAAAGCCTCCAGATCTTCTTTCTTACCCCATAGCTCCTCAAGTGTAGAAATTCTAGAGCTTCTACTGCTGAAAACATTAATGGGGAAGAATTTATTTTTTTCTACAGGCTGCCAGGAGCTTTTAAGCAGGGAAGCAACAATGGATTTTGGATTTTTAGGAATCCTGCGATGTGTCACAGTTCTCAACCTTGTTTCTAGTACACGAAACGGAGATTAATGTGCATATTACACTATGGGCTACCAACTGATCAGTTGCATTATACATAGTTCCTGCTGCCCTAGGGTGCAGGAAGCCATGAGTTGCAAAACATAAAGTAGAAGCTACAAGATTGGTGACTGATTGGTTGTAGCCAGTTAAGGACTCCCAGTTCCAGGACTGAACACCTTGGTGAGTCCTAGGGCCAGTGATGGGCATAAGGAGAATGGATAAAAGGCAGTTTATTTGTGGGGGGGATGGAAATATTAATAGATGTAGATAATTTTGCACTTGTTGAGCTGGAAGTGCCTGTTGGGACACCAAGCAATTCCATCTACTTCATAGTTGGTATGACCCTAAAAGTCGGGAGATCTGAAATGGAGATGTAAATTTGGAAATTGTTATAGATGGAAAAAGGATAAGCTCACTCTCAGTGGCTCATACCTGTAATTCCAGCTACTCAAGAGGCACTCCAGCCTGGGCAACAGAGAGAGACTCCGTCTCAAAAAAACAAAAAGAAAAGGAAAGAAAAGAAATGCCAAGAACACGCAAATCCATAGAGGCAGAAAATATTAGTGGATTACTGGCTGCAAGGGCTGGGACATGGGGGTGAGGAGTGGGTATGGGAAGTCACTACCAAGGGGTGCAGGGTTTCTTTCTGGGGTGATAAAAATGTCTGGAAGTAGGACAGGTGCAATGGCTCATGCCTGTAATCCCAGCACTTTGGGAGACTGAGGCGGTTGGATCACCTGAGGTCAGGAGTTCAAGACCAGCCTGGCCAACATGGTGAAACCCCGCCTCTACTAAAAATACAAAAAAAATTAGCTAGGCGTGGTGGCACATGCCTGTAATCCTAGCTACTTGGGAGGCTGAGGCAGGAGAATCACTTGAATCCAGGAGGTGGAGGCTGTAGTGAGCCAAGATAGCGCCATTGCACTCCAGTCTGGACAACAAGAGTGAAACTCCATCTCAAAAAGAAAAAGAAAAAAAATGTCTGGTAGTATATAATGATAATGGTTGCATGACTTTGTAGATATACTAAAACCCACTAAATTGTATACTTTAAAAAGTGAATTTTGGGCCAGGTGGGGTGGCTCCAGCCTGTAATCCCAGCACTTTGGGAGGCTGAGGTGGGCGGATCACGAGGTCAGGAGTTTGAGACCAACCTGACCAACATGGTACTAAAAATACAAAAAAAATTAGCTAGGCATGGTGGTGCATGTCTGTAATCCCAGCTACTCAGGAGGCTGAGGCAGGAGAATTGCTTGGACTCGGGAGGCGGAGGTTGCAGTGAGCCAAGATTGCGCCACTGCACTCCAGCCTGGATGACAGAGCAAGATTCCATCACAAAAAAAAAAAAAAAAGAAAGAAAAGAAAGTGAATTTTATGATACGTGAATTCTATCTCAAAAAGGCAAACTTTCCATGTAAAATGGCCCTATTAAAACTGAGGTCATGTAGCAAAAACAAGCACTTGCTTTTGAAATAATATTTAAGTAAAAAAACTGAATACAGAATTGTGTGAGTATAAAGACTTTCTTAAAAGGAAAAAAAACGAACAACATATAAAAATAAAGCAGGAAAGTAGTAATTTCCAAATGCTGTGGTACCATGGTATTAGATATACAATTTTAAAGTAAGGTTTTCTCTCTGTATTAGTTAGGAGATGTGTTCTGTTTACAGGAACCACCCACAAATTCAGTGACTTAAAACAATTATCACTTTATTATACCTCTCAATTTCATGGATCATGCTTGACTAAGCAATTCAGTTCCATGTAGCCTCAACTGGAATCACTGGGGGCAGCTTGCCTGGTCTAGAGGGTCCAAGATGGCTTCACTCACTTATCTGACTATTTCACAGGATCAGCTAGAAGTCCAGGACTTTTGGGACACTGTGAAGCCACCTTACCATTTGGACTGTCAGCTGTCCTATTTGTGGCAGTGTTATTTTGAGGCTCTCCTGAGCAGCAAACACAAACCTTAAGTGACGCAAAAGGCAAAGATTCCTAACATCTACTGGAAGTCTACTTTGTGCCTGGTTGTTGGGTCAGTCATCTTACACATATTGGAGGAGACACATCTTGACACAGGTTGAGTTTTTTTTCTTTTTGGGACAGGGTCTCACTCTGTGGCCCAGGCTGGAGTGCAGTGGCATGATCTTGGCTCATTGCAACCTACACCTCCTTGGTTCAAGTGATTCTTGTGCCTCAGCCTCCCAAGTAGCTGGGATTACAGGTATGCACCACCACGCCCACCTAATTTTTGTATTTTTAGTGGAGATGTGGTTTCACCATGTTGGCCAGGCTAGTCTGGAACTCCTGACCTCAAGTGATCCGCCAGCCTCGGCCTCCCAAAGTGCCTGTAATCCCAGCGCTTTGGGAGGCCAGTCCACAGGTTGAGTTCTAAAGCCATGTGTGTCTATTGGTTCTTCTCAGAAATAGATGCTGAGCCAGAGTTAAGAGGTTTATTGGAGGTAATGCCTGGGAAAGGTAAAAGGGAGAAGAAGCAGGATTGAGCTGGGAGAGCCCCAGACTGTACTGCAGATCTGACAACGTCTTGGCCAACCCAACAGGAAGCCCTGGAGCAAAGATGGCTCTTTGGAACAGAAATAGTTAGGCCCTAATACCCCTGCTGTGTTCTGTCGTTGGCTGGGGTTGCCTGGGAGGAGCATGGACTTGGATTGAAAGCGGAAGTAGATCCTGTTGGCTAACTTCACTTCTTGGAACAGCATGATGAGTTATTTCTGGAAGCCAGTAAAAATTAGAGGTAGTGCCTGGGCGTGGTGGCCCATGCCTGCAATCCCAGGACTTTGGGAGGCCGAGGCACGCAGATCACTTGAGATCAGGGGTTTGAGACCAGCCTGGCCAACACAATGAGACCCTGTCTCTACTAAAAACACAAAAAATTAGCAGGGTGTGGTGACACACACCTGTAATCCCAGCTTCTCAGGAGGCTGAGGCACAAGAATCACTTGAACCTGGGAAGCAGGGGGCTGCAGTGAGCTGAGATGGCGCCACTACACTCTAGCCTGGGTGACAGAGCAAGACTCCGTTTCCAAAATATATGTGTGTGTGTGTGTATATGTGTATATTTTATATATATATGGTGTATATATATGTATATATGGTAAACAATACTCTAAAGTCTTATCCTGAGATTGCATCTCACCTTAGTATTAGTACACTTGATCCCCAGATTAATGAGTTTCTCTCTTTTTTAAATTTTTTAAAAATTTTTTGAGACAGGCTTTTGCTCTGTCACCCAGGGTGGAGTACAGGGTGCAAGCTCAGCTCACTGCAGCCTCAACCTCCTGGGCTCAGGGGATCCTGCTACCTCAGCCCCCCAAGTAGCTGGGACCACGGGTGCACACCACCACGTCTACCTATCTTTTTAAAGAGAGTGTATTTTTCTGTTGAAAATCTGCATCTTGTTGGCCCGGCACAGTGGCTCACACCTGTAATCCCAGCATTTTGGGAGGCCAAGACAGGTGGATCACCTGAAGTCAGGAGTTCGAGACCAGCCTGGCCAACATGGTGAAACCCCATCTCTACTAAAAATAGCAAAATTAACCAGGCGTGGTGGCAGGAACGTGTAATCCTAACTACTGGGGAGACTGAGGCAGGAGAATCGCTTGAACCTGGGAGTTGGAGGTTGCAGTGAGCCAAGATCATGCCATTGCACTCCAGCCTGAGTGACAAGAGTGAAACTCTGTCTCAAAAAAAAAAAAAAAGGGAAAAGAAAATCTTCATCTTCTTATCATTTTGTCTATTTTACGCTCTAATTTCATTAACATACTTATAGTAGTTATCATAAAGTCCTTATCTGCAAATTCCAGTATCTCAGTCATGTAAGAATCTGCATATATCGATTGTTTTTTCTCTTGATTACGAATCACATTTTCCTGCTTTGCATCTCATAATTTTTAATTTTATGCCAGATATTGTGTCTAGCTAGATACTGTACACTAGACATTGTAAAGAACCAAAGTGACTGAAGTAAATATTTTTTCCCTGGAGAGGGCAAGCCCTTTCCTCTTGCCAGTCAATTAGGATGAGGAGCTGATCAGTCAGATCCAGTCAAGACTGGAGCTGAATTGGGGTTGGATTAGTTGCAGGTTTAGTTAGCTTTTGTCCACCTGGATTTTAAATGTCTTAAGGGCAAGATGTGCTCTGTGTCTTATGGGCCCCTTCTTCTAGTGGAATTTTGGACCCAAGCATGAAGAGTTAGTGGAGTTTTCTCTCTGTCTTTTAGTGAGGAAGACGGAAGACCCAGCCTCCTGCACTGCAACCCACTTAGCAAAAGTGGAAGACTAGCACTGTGTTTTGAGTTCTTAGATATTTCCATCTGTTGCTTCAGCCCATAGAGATGTTTAAAGAATCAGTGGTTTCTTCTTAGCCAAGCAGAGCCCCATCCTCTGTGGCAGGGCCCATCTTCTGCCTGCCCATGCCCAGACTTGGCAAATGCCCCCACTGATCCCTAATTTTTCCTACCTATGAAGCCTTGTCCCCTTTCTCTAGAATTTAGTTCCTTTAGACTATTTTATGATATCTGAAAAATCAATATGATATTTTACTTTATCTGTTTTCCCCCATGTTTACAACAAAACTGGTGGTTTATTTAGATCTTTACAGCCTAATTGGAAGAGGAATTTGAAAGATTTTTTTGGCTGTATTTATTTTTTATTCTTATTTTATTTGTTTATTTTTTGAGATGCAGTCTCACTCTTTTGCCCAGGCTGGAGTGCAGTGGCACGATCTTAGCTCACTGCAACCTCTGCCTCCCGGGTTCAAGCGATTCTTCTGCCTCAGCTTCCCGAGTAGCTGGTATTACAGGCATGTGCCACCATCCCTGGCTAATTTTTGTATTTTTAGTAGAGACAGGGTTTTGCCATGTTGGCCAGGCCGGTCTTGAACTTCTGACCTCTGGTGATCCACCCGCCTCGGCCTCCCAAAATGCTGGGATTACAGGTGTGAGCCACCACACCCGGCCTTTGGCCGTATTTAAATTCATTAGGAGCATATCTGTTATATCCTTAGGGAGTCCCTCCTAGCTGGGTTTTTTTTTTTCTCTAAAGTTGAGATAGACTGCTGGTCTTTTGTTTAAGCAATATGTGATGCTGTTGGCTTGCATTTGGGGGCCATGTGTTTTGGAAAATATGTCCCTTCAAACCACAGACCCACTCTCACTGGGTGAACTTCTCATGCTGTGAGAGACACACTGAAACCGAAACTAGACCACAGTGAAACCCCGTCTCTACTAAAAATACAAAAAATTAGCCGGGCGCGGTGGCGGGCGCCTGTAGTCCCAGCTACTCAGGAGGCTGAGGCAGGAGAATGGCGTGAACCCAGGAGGCGGAGCTTGCAGTGAGCCGAGATTGCGCCACTGCACTCCAGCCTGGGCAACAGCGTGAGACTCCGTCTCAAAAAAAAAAAAAAAAAAAAAAAAAAAAAAAAAAAAAAGAAACTGAAACTAATAACCATTGCTAGGGAAAGTGTCTCTCATCCCATACGTGCTCTGGGGTGCATGCACATTGAGTGGAATTGTTACTGATTCCTATCTTTCTCTTACTCTCTCTTTCCAAAACAGGATCATTGAATTGGTATAAAGACATAGATGGTACAATTTCATAGTTTGCTGCTTCTTAATTTAGTTACAGCAGCCTTCTGTTACATGTCTTTATGTCTATTTTTAAAATGAGAAAACTGACTGGGCATGGTGGCTCATGACTGTAATCCCAGCACTTTGGGAGGCTGAAGCAAGAGGATTGCCTGCGTCCAGGAGTTCGAGACCAGCCTGGGCAACATAGCGAGTCCCTGGCTCTATAAAAATAAAACAAAATTAGTTGTATGTGATAGCACATTCCTGTAGTCCCAGCTACTCAGGAGACTGAGCTGGGAAGATCACTTGAGCCCAAGAGGTCAAGGCTGCAGTGAGCTGTGATCATGCTACTGTACTCCAGCCTTGGCAACAGGGTGAGAGAATGTCTCAAAAAAACTCCCCAAAACAAAAAATAAAAACCAGCCAGGCACGGTGGCTCATGCCTGTAATCCCAGCACTTTGGGAGGCCAAGGCGGGTGGATCACTTGAAGTCAGGAGTTCAAAACCAGCCTGGCCAACATGGTTAAACCTGTCTCTTCTAAAATACAAAAATTAGCTGGGCATGGCAACACCTGGGAGGTGGAGGTTGCAGTGAGCTGAGCTTGTGCCATTGCACTTTAGCCTGGGCAACAGAGCGAGACCCTGTCTAAAATATAATGAAACAAAAACCACACACACGCACACAACACACACACACGCACACACACACCACTCAAAAGTGGAAGTCAAGTAACTTAGATCTAGTATTAAGGTGGAAGTCATGGATTTCAATCAAGTGGTTGTAATTCCACAATGTAGGTGCTTTACACCATTTTAGGATGGCGCAAATATAATTTTTTATCAAGTGACAACTTAAGCAGATGATACTTCTTGCCTGGAGATTTGTGTTGAGAAGGATTGTGACACTGTGTCTGAGACATCAGGAGCTATTACCAGTGCCTTCAGTGGACATAGGGCAGAAGAATGGTGGCACCAGGTGCAAATCTGTCTATACCATCTGCCTCTTAAGTAAATGCAGTAAAAGCATGACTAAGTGGTTTGTGAATTTAATAGCATTCTACAATTAGTTTTATTATCCTTACCATTTCTCAAATATTTGTCCAACTACCCTAACAACGAACAATAGAAATTGATAAGACATGTATGATTGGAAAGTAATCAAAATAATGGAAACTAAGCTATATTAATTTTTCTGAATAAAAAAATTCTTTTTTTTGAGACAGAGTCTCTCTCTGTTGCTTAGGCTGGAGTGCAGTGTTGCGATCTCAGCTCACTGCAACTTCTGCCTTCTGGGTTCAAGCAATTCTCTTGCCTCAGCCTCCAGAGTAGCTGGGACTAAAGGTGTGTGCCACCACACCTGGCTAATTTGTGTATTTTTTAGTAGAGACGGGGCTTCGCCATGTTGGCCAGGCTGGTCTTGAACTCCTGACCTCAAGTGATCCGCTGGCCTTGGCCTCCTAAAGTACTAGGATTACAGGCATCAGCCACTACACCCAGCCTGAAAATAATATTTCTAAAGCAAATTTGATGATGCCAGACCTGTCCCTCAAGACTCCCTGCCCACCCCCTGTCCTAGTCCGGTTGAGCTGCTTGCTGTAACAAAATATCACACACCGGTGGCTTATCCGCAAAAGAAATTTATTTCTCATAGTTCTGGAGGCTGGGAAGTCCAAGATTAAGGCTGATAGATTCAGTCTCTGGTGAGGGACTGCCTCCTGGTTCATAGATGGCTGTCTTTTTGCTAAAACCTCACATGGAGAAAGGGGCAAGAGATCTCTCTGGGTCTCTCTCTCATTTTTTTTGAGACAGAGTCTCGCTCTGTCACCCAGGCTGGAGTGCAGTGGCTCCATCTCAGCTCACTGCAACCTCCACCTTTTGGGTTCAAGCAATTCTCCTGTCTCAGCCTCCCGAGTAGCTGGGACTATAGACGTGCACTACCATGCCTGGCTAATTTTTATATTTTTAGTAGAGACAGGGTTTCACCATGTTGGCCAGGCTGGTCTTGAATTCCTGACCTCAAGTGATCCTCCCACCTTGGCCTCCCACAATGCTGGGATTACAAATGTGAGCCACCGTGCCCGGCTGTCTCTGTCTTTTGAGATAGAGTCTCGCTGTGTCACCCAGGCTGAAGTACAGTGGTGTAATCATGGCTCATGACAGCCTCAAATTTCTGGGCTCAAGCAATCCTCTTGCCCTAGCCTCCTGCATAGTGATTGGGACTACAGGCATTTACCACAGCACCCCACTATTCAAAAAAAGTGTAATAGAGACAGTGTTTGACCATATTGCCCAAGTTGGTCTCAGACTCCTTGGCTCAAGTGATTCTCCCATCTTGGCCTCTCAAAGTGCTGGAATTACATTTGTGAGCCACCATGCTTGGCCAGAATCTCTTTTATAAAGGTTCTCTCTCTCTCTCTCTCTCTCTCTCTCTCTCTCTATATATATATATATATATATATATATATATATATAAAATTATTATTGTAATTTTTTTTGAGACAGTTTCACTCTTGTTGCCCAGACTGGAGTGCAATGGTATGATCTTGGCCAAAGTGCTGGGATTACAGGCATGAGCCACCATACCCAACCCTAAAGGCACTAATTTTATCCATGAGGGCTTGACCCTCACGACCTAATCTAAAGGCCCTACTTCCAAATACCATCCCCTTGAGGGTTAAGGTTTTAACTTATGAATTTTAGGGGAACATAAACATTCAGTCTATTGTACTTCCCCCCATCCCCAGAGACATCAATGGCTTTAATAGCTTCTCCTTGCTCTGTTCTCTTAGAATATCCTTGGTTATGTTGTTTATAAAAGCCAGTGTGAGTTGGCACTTGCTTAAATCTCTGGTCTCACCTTTTGTCTCTCGCCTTTACCTTCCCCCATTGTGTCTCTCTACTCCCACCAAGCCTTAACTTAATTTTATTTATTTATTTAGAGACGGAGTCTTGCTCTGTCACCCAGGCTGGAGTGCAGTGGTGCAATCTCAGCTCGCTGCAACCTCTGCCTCCCAGGTTCAAGCGATTCTCCTGCCCCAGCCTCCCAAGTAGCTGGGATTACAGATGTGTGCCACCACACCCGACTAATTTTTGTATTTTTAGTAGACACAGGGTTTCACCTTGTTGGCCAGGCTGGTCTTGAACTCCCGACCTCAGGTGATTGGCTTGCCTCAGCCTCTCAAAGTGCTGGGATTACCGGCTTGAGCCACCACACCTGGCCTACTAATATTTTTTATATTATCGGTATTAGTCCGTTCTCACAAAGCTACAAATAAATGCCTGAGACTTGATAATTGATAAGGAAAAGAGTTTTAATTGGCTCATGGTTCTGCAGGCTATACAGGAAGCATGGCTGGGGAGGCCTCAGGGAACTTAACAGCTGTGGTGGGAGGGGAAGGGGAAGCAGGCACGTCTTATGTGGATGGAGCAGAAATAGTGGTGGGGAGAGATGTCACACAAGTTTTGTTTTGTTTTGAGATGGAGTTTCGCTCTGTGGCCCAGGCTGGAGTGCAGTGGTGCGATCTCGGTTCACTGCAACCTCTGCCTCCTAGGCTCAAGCGATTCTACTGCCTCAGTCTGCCGAGTAGCTGGGATTACAGGCGCCCACCACCACGTCCAGCTAATTTTGGTATTTTTAGTAGAGATGGGGTTTCACCTTGTTACCCAGGCTGGTCTCAAACTCCTGACCCCAAGTGATCCACCCGCCTCAGCCTCCCAAAGTGCTGGGATGACAGGCAGGAGCCACCTCTCACACACTTTTCAACAGCCATGGAGAGCTCGTGAGAACTCTATCATGAGAGCAGCACTGGGGGATGATGCTAAACCATTAGAAAGCACCCCCATGATCTGATCACCTCCCACCAGGCCCCACTTCCAACATTGGGGATTTCAACTCGGCATGAGATTTGGATGGGAACACAGATTCAAACCATATAATTATCATATAATATGATTAAGTATAAAGAGAGAGGTGGGTCTCGCTATGTTGGCCAGGTTGGTCTTGAACTTCTGGCCTCAGGCAATCCACCTCCCTCCGCTTTCCCAAGTGCTAGGATTACAGGAGTGAGCCACTGTGCCTCGTCCCTCCAAGCCTTTGTCCTGCATTCCAGAAACCACATGAAACTTCTCCCAGATTCTTCCCATCAAGCCTTCTCACTGCAGCTCAGCCTAGATATTTTTCAGTTCAGGAGATTTCTCACTGCTGCCCTGAGATCTGCTGTCTGAGATAGTTGTTACTCAACCTGTACCAACTCTGTTGTCGCACAACTGTACTCCTTTACCAAACTCTGTCATTGCACATTGTGGTGACATTGTCTCTTTTCTTGTGTATATTCTATACTGGCCTTTAAGTCGCCCTGAGAGCAGGGATTGTATGTGTCTTTCCACCATTGCATTCCTTCCTTCCTTCCCTCCTTCCCTCCTTCCCTCCTTCCCTCCTTCCCTCCTTCCCTCCTTCCCTCCTTCCCTCCTTCCCTCCTTCCCTCCTTCCCTCCTTCCCTCCTTCCCTCCTTCCTTCCTTCCTTCCTTCCTTCCTTCCTTCCTTCCTTCCTTCCTTCCTTTCTCTCTCTCTCTCTCTCTCTCTTTCTTTGTTTCTCTCTGACAGAATTTTGCTCTTGTTTCCCAGACTGGAGTGCAGTGGTGCAGTCTCCACTCACTGCAACCTCTGCCTCCTGGGTTCAAGCGATTCTCCTGTCTCAGCCTCCCAAGTAGCTGGGATTACAGGTGCCTGCCACCACGCCCAGCGAATTTTTGTATTTTTAGTAGAGATGGGATTTCACCATGTTGGCCAGGCTGGTCTTGAACTCCTGATGTCAGGTGATCCACCCACTCAGCCTCCCAAAGTGCTGGGATTACAGATGTGAGCTGCCGTGCCCGGTCTCACTATTGCATTCTTACTTCCAGCTTGGCCTGGCTGAGAGTAGGAATCAATATATCTTGGTTAGATGAATTAATAGGTTAAAAAAATTTTTTTGGTATTATGCTCACAGTAGGAGGTGAATTTTTTAAAAAATGGAACCTGTAGAAGAGATCACTTCTAGCTTTAAAGATTCTGTTTTAGGCCAGGCCTGGTGGCTCATGCCTGTAATTCCAGCACTTTGGGAGGCTAAGGCGGACAGATCGCTTGAGCCCAGGAGTTGGAGATCAGCCTGGGCAACACGGCAAAACCCCGTCTCTACAAAATTAGTTGGCGATCAGCCTGGGCAATATGCAAAACCCTGTCTCTACAAAAACCCCATCTCTACAACATGGCAAAATCCCGTCTCTACAGCGTGGTGGTGCATTTATGTAGTCCCAGCTACTAGGGGGGCTGAAGCAGGAGGATCATTTGAGCTTGGGATATAGAGGCTGCGGTGAGCTATGACTGCACCACTGCACTCCAACCTGGGGGACAGAGTGAGACCTGTCCCCTCCCCACAGCCAAGAGTCGATTTTAACACAAGGGCTTAAAATAAGTTATGTAGGACATTAATTACTGCACTCATGTTCTGTACTTAGTTTTTAAAGTGAAATGGTTTGCCCTAAATCTAGTATTTTTATTCCTTTTTCCTTGTGTACAAAGTTAACATGCAGATTTCAACTACCAGCTGAGTAGGTTTGTGTGATGTTTTCTTGTTAGTCTGTGGCAGACACCCATGGCTTTCTCATTCACCCCATCTGGGCCTCCAGTGTGGTCTAATTATCCCAAAAAGCCAAGATGTGTTAGAGCAGAGCTTGATTACTCTAATGACACAATGTTTTTACAAACCTCCTGATTCCTGAATAATTATCATTATCATATTTATGTGTTTAGCCAAAAGCTTAATTGGAAGATTCCAGAATGAAACAATGCTATAGGAGAAAAAACCTTCTAGTCATTTTCTTTGGAACTTTTTTTTTTAAAAAATCAAAGTATCACTAATACATGCATAAGGTTAAACAATCAAATTATGCAGGAGGGTTTATGATGCATGGAAATCATTCCAGCCTCTCTCTCCCCAGCCGTGGTCCTATGGAGGTAACCATATTTAGTTCCTTCAGCTGTTTCTCCTGGTGGTTATTGTTGCATGGAAATAATATGGTTAGGTCACAAGTTATTTTATTTTATTTTTTTGAGATGGAGTCTCGCTCTGTCACCCACCTAGGCTCACTGCAACCTCTACCTCCTGGGTTCAAGGAATTCTTGTGTCTCAGCCTCCTGAGTAGCTGGGATTACAGGTATGCACCACCTTGCCTGGCTAATTTTTGTATTTTTAGTAGAGATAGGGTTTCACCATGTTGCTCAGGCTGGTCTTGAACTCCTGACCTTAAGTGATCCACCCACCTCTGTCTCCTAAAGTGCTGGGATTACAGGCCTGAGCCACTGCACCTGGTCCTATTTTAAATTTGTGTTAATTTTAGGAGTACAAGTGCAATGTTGTTACATGGATCTATTGAGTAATGGTGAAGTCAGGGCTTTTAGCGCATCCATCATCTGAATAAAGTACATTGCACCTGTTATTTTTTATTATTATTATTATTTTTTGAGACAGGCTGTTACTCTGTGGCCCAGGCAAGAGTGCAGCGGCACGATCTCTGCTCACTGTAGCCTGGCATTCCTGGACTCAAGCGATCCTCCCACCTCAGCCTCCTAAGTAGCTGGGACTACAGGCATGCACCACCTTACTCAGCTAATTTTTGTATTTTTTGTGGAAACAGGGTTTTGTCCTATTGCCCAGGCTGGTCTTGAACTCCTGGGCTCAAGAGAGCCACCCAACTAGGCCTCTCAAAGTGCTGGGATTACAGGCATGAGCCACTGCGCCCAACCTGTACCTGTTCATTTCTCATCATCTACACTCCTCCCAGCCTCCCACCTTTCCTAGTCTCCAGTGTCTATCAGTCCACACTTAATGTCCTTGTGTATACATTATTTGGCTCCCACTTATAAGTGAGAACATGGAGTATTTTTCTTTCTGTTTCTGAGTTGTTTCATTTAGAATAATGGCCTCCAGTTCCATACATGTTGCTGCAAAGGACTTGATGTCTTTTTCTTTTTTTAGAGACAGTGGTCTCCCTCTGTTGTCTAGGCTGGTCTCAAACTCCTGGCCTCAAGCGATCCTCCCGTCTTGGCCTCCCAAAGTGCTGGGGATACAGGTGAAAAGATGCAATTTCTTTTTTTTTTTTTTTTTTTTTGAGATGGAGTCTCGCTGTGTCTCCCAGGCTGGAGTGCAGTGGCATGATCTCGGCTCACTGCAAGCTCCGCCTCCCGGGTTCACACCATTCTCCCGCCTCAGCCTCCCAAGTAGCTGAGACTACAGGCGCCCGCCACCACGCCCGGCTAGTTTTTTGTATTTTTAGTAGAGACGGGGTTTCACCATGTTAGCCAGGATAGTCTCGATCTCCTGACCTCGTGATCCACCCGCCTTGGCCTCCCAAAGTGCTGGGATTACAGGCTTGAGCCACCGCGCCCGGCCTGCAATTTCTTTTTTTTTAATGGCTGAATAGTATCCCATTATCACCAGTTCTTGATTCATCCATTTTGGACGTTGTCTATTGATTTCCAGCTATGATAAATGCAGATTTAGCTCACGGGCCAAGTACATAGAGAAATTTTAAAGTTATTTTCTATTCCTGAGTTACCTCTGTTTGCTCCACGCAGGCCTGCTGTCCAGGCTGTGTGCATGATAGGGTGGGCCCATTATGCACATGTGCTACTGGTTCTGACTAAGCATGGGCTTGGCTGTGCTGACAGTTCCATAGCATGGAGATGTCCCTGCCTCCTGGTCCTGCTTTTTGCTCGCTTATCTTAGAGTGAGTCTTGCATGTTGGAGACTTTCATCAAAGTCACCATATTGGAATGTATATGAGAACGATGTCATAAATCATTTGTTGAGGGCCTTTGTATTTTTAGTGGACTTACTCACTGGAGGCCTTCACTTAGGGTGATCAGGAAGGAAGCCATTCTCTAGACATTGGTGAACCTCTAAATGACAGATTGTGGGTGTTTTAAGACATTCGATTTTTTTTTTTTAAGATAGAGTATTGCTTTGTTGCCCAGGCTGGAGTGTAGTGGCGAGATTTAGGCTCACTGCAACCTCCACCTTCCTAGTTCAAGCAGTTCTCTTGCCTCAGCCTCCCGAGTAGCTGGGATTACAGGTGTGCACCATCACGCCTGGCTAATTTTTGTATTTTTTTTTTTTTTTTTTTTAAGACGGAGTCTCGCTCTGTCGCCCGGGCTGGAGTGCAGTGGCCGGACCTCAGCTCACTGCAAGCTCCACCTCCCGGGTTCCCGCCATTCTCCTGCCTCAGCCTCCCGAGTAGCTGGGACCACAGGCACCCGCCACCTCGCCCGGCTAGTTTTTTGTATTTTTAGTAGAGACGGGGTTTCACCGTATTAGCCAGGATGGTCTCGATCTCCTGACCTCGTGATCCGCCCGTCTCGGCCTCCCAAAGTGCTGGGATTACAGGCTTGAGCCACCGCGCCCGGCCAATTTTTGTTATTTTTAATAGAGACAGGGTTTCACCATGTTGGCCAGGCTGGCCTCAAACTCCTGACCTCAAGTGATCCACCTGCCTCGGCCTCCCAAAATGCGCTGTGTCATATGCGTGAGGGTCAGGGTGTAGGAAGATTCCACTCCATGTCTTACTTCTATCCTTTGCTCTACCGGGAATTTATGGGGCTTGAGCCTGCTTGGCTGCTATTCTCCTCTCCACCTCCCCTCCGTGGCCATTCCAGTCCCTGTCAGCCTCTGCTTCGCTTCGTCCGTTACTGCTACCCTTTATTTTTGTGAGCGTGTGATGAAATACACATAACATAAACATCACCATTTTAACTACTTTTCTGTGTACAGTTCGATGGCATTAAATACATTCACGTTATTGTACAACCATGACTACCCTCTGTCTCCAGAACTTTTCTATCTCCCCAAACTAAAATTCTATCCCCAGCCAGGCGCAGCCAGCACTTTGGGAGGCTGAGGCAGGTGAATCACTTGAGCTCAGGAGTTCGAGATCAGCCTGGGCAACATGGTGAAACCCTGTCTCTACTAAAAATACAAAAATTAGCCCGGCACGGTGGTGCACGCCTGTAATCCCAGCTACCCGGGCAGCTGAGGCACAAGAATCACTTGAATCTGGGAGGCAGAGGTTGCGGTGAGCCAAGATGATGCCACCGCACTCCAGCCTGGGTGACAGAGAAAGACTCTGTCTGAAAACAAAACAAAAACAAAGCAAAAACAAAAAACAAAGCCACAAACACACAAATAAAATTATGTACCCATTTAAACAGGAACTCTTTTTTTTTTTTTTTTTTTTTTTTTTGAGACAGAGTCTCGCTCTGCCGCCCAGGCTGGAGTGCAGTGGCCAGATCTCGGCTCACTGCAAGCTCCACATCCCGGGTTCACGCCATTCTCCTGCCTCAGCCTCCCGAGTATCTGGGACTACAGGCGCCCGCCACCTCGCCCGGCTAGTTTTTTTTTTTTTTGTATTTTTTAGTAGAGACGGGGTTTCACCGTGTCAGCCAGGATGGATGGTCTCGATCTCCTGACCTCATGATCCGCCCGTCTCGGCCTCCCAAAGTGCTGGGATTACAGGCTTGAGCCACCGCGCCCGGCCTAAACAGGAACTCTTTTTTCCCCTTTCTCCCAGCCCCTGGCAACCACCATTTTGCCTACTGTGGTTGTGAATCTGACCCCTCTGGGAACCTCATATAAGTGGTATTGGTCCGATAGTTTTGTCCTTTGGGTCCACCCTCTACTTTACATCTTTTTTTTCTTTTCTTTTTTTTAAAGTTTAATGACAGGGTCTTGTTCTTTGTCACCTGAGCTGGAGTGCAGTGGTGCAATCATAGCTCACTATAGCCTCAAGTTCTGATCTCAAGTGAGCCTCCCGCCTCAGCCTCCAGAGTAGCCGGGGCTACAGGCACACACCAACATGATGAGCCTGGCTAATCTTTTTTTTGGTAGAGATGGGATCTTTTTGTGTTGGTCCTGAGCTCCTGACCTCAAATAATCCTGCTCTCTCAGCCTTCCAAAGTGCTGGTGTTACAGGCATGAACCACTGCACCTGGCTACTTAACATCTTTAGTAATTTTGTTGAAATTTCTTATCTCTTGGTGGCTTCCCATGCGTTGTAGATTTCCAACTTGTTACCTCCTTTACTATTATTTTAGTGGGGTATTGGGAGGGAGTGGTGATAAACTATAGGGTTAAACCACCATCTTTAACCAGGAGTTTATTCATTTTGAAAAGAGGATATTCTAACAAAACCAAAAATACTGTATGATTTCGCTGATATGCAGTACCTAGAGTAGTCAAACTCACAGAGACAGAAAGTAGAATGGTGGGGCCAGTCATGGTGGTTCATGCCTGTAATCCTAGCACTTTGGGAGGCTAAGGTGGGTGGATCACCTGAGGCCAGGAGTTCAAGACCAGCCTGATCAACATGGTGAAATCCCGTCTCTACTAAAAATACAAAACTTAGCCAGATGTGGTGGCACATGCCTGTAATCCCAGCTACTTGGGAGGCTGAGGCAGGAGAATTGCTTGAACTCAGGAGGCGGAGGTTGCAGTGAGCTGAGATCGCGCCACTGCACTCCAGCCCAACCTGGGCAACAAGAGTGAAACTCCATCTCACACACACAAAAAAGTAAAATGGTGGTTGCCAGGGGCTGAGGGCAGGGGGATTGGAGCACTATTTCTTAATGGATACAGAGTTTCAGTTTGGGAAGATGAAAAAGTTCTTGAGATGGATGATAATGATGGGACATGAAGATAAAATCCAGTGACTTCTAGGTCCACTGTCAGCCCAATGCAGAGGAATGGAGAGGGCCAACTCCTCTATGAAGGAACTTCAGGAACCGGAGCTCTTTAGACCAAGACATGATTACAGTGGCTTATTCCTGCATCTGCTGGCTTTTTGTGCATCTTTCTCCAAAGTACTAGGGCTGGCACTAGGGTGAGGCAAAGTAGGCACCTAGGGCACACGATTTAAGGAGGCACTTACTCTCAAGGTGCAATTCCAACAAAGAGAGAGGACAGCTCCAGCACACCGCTGCCTGTGCAGAAAAGTCCAGATAACATCATCTGTGTATTAGGGTTCTCCAGAGAAACAGAGCCAATAGGATGTATCAATCAATCAATCAATCAATCAATCTATCTATCATCTATCTATCTCCTATTGAGGCCAGGAGTTTGAGACCAGCCTGGCCAACATGGCGAAACCTCATCTCAACTAAAAATACAACAATTAACCGGGTGTGGTGGCAGGCACCTGTAAACTCAGCTTCTCAGATGGCTGAGCACGAGAATCGCTGTCTGTCTGTCTCTCTCTCTCCTTCTATAAATATAAATAGAAGGAGAGAGAGAGAGAGATAAGAAGAGCTTTACTGTAGGAACTGGCTCATGTGATTATGGAGGCTGAGAGGTCCCACCATCTGCCGTCTAGGAGCTGGAGATCCAGGAAAGCAAGTGGTGTAATTCAGTCTGAAGTCAAAGGCCAAAGAATGGAAAAGTGTAGGCGTAGGGGTAGGGTGCATGCCTGAGAACCAGGAGCTTCGATGTCGGAGGGCAGGAAAATGTGAACTTACTGGCTCAAGGAGAGAAACAGAAAGAGAGAGAATTCCCTCTTCTTTTTTTTTTTTTTTTTGAGACAGGTCTTGCTCTGTTGCCCAGGCTGGAGTGCAGCGGTACAATCACAGCTCACGGCAGTCTCAACCTTCTGGGTTCAAGTGATCCTCCCACCTTAGCCCCCTGAGTAGCTGGACCAGAGGTATGCACCACTGATACAGAACAGCTGGGCTCCTGGCTAACCCCCCTTCCCCCCCATCTTAAGCCTGGAACTACGCCCCTAAGTGAAAACAGCTGACTCTGTTTTTCCGCCCAAATGTTGCCTTTTTGGCCTGCCACATCCCTATCCTGTGCCCATAAAAGGATTTCAACTGGCAGAACAACACAAACGACTGAGCATCAGAGACGACTGATGGACACGGCTAACTTCAGATGGTGTGGCTTCAGGGGAAGAACACCTTCTTCCCACACCATCCCCTTTCCAATTCCCATCCCGCTGACAGCCACTTCCATCACCCAGTAAAATCCTCCACATATGCTACCCTTCAATCTGACCATACAACCTCATTCTTCCTGGGTGCCAGACAAGAACTTGGGTGCGAAGAGGGCGGGGGCTTGGATGCTGCTGTGAGGACCATACAGAGCCTGCTCCCTCCAGAACCTGGTTCTAGCGTTCATTCCCTCGGGTTCCGACACTCGCTTGCTCGCACACTCCCTCTTGCAAGGAGTGGCCAGCGGCAGGCTGAGCAAAATGAGCCACTCCAGTTCCTGCTCATGAAGGGGGTCAAGGTCAAGGGAACAAATCCCATGTCACCACCAGGCCACACTAATTTTTAATTTTTTTGTAGAGACAAGATCTCACTCTTGCCCAGGCTGGTCTTGAACACCTGGTCTCAAGCAATCCTCCTGCCTTGGCCTCCCAAAATGCTGGGATTACAGGCGTGAACCACTATACCTGGCCTCTTGTCTTTTTGTTCTATTCAGGGTCTCGTAAATTGGATGATGCCTGCCTACATGGTTGAGAGTAATGTTTACTCAGTTACCTGTTTCAAATGCTAATCTATTCCAGAAGCATCTGCACAGACATACCCAGAAATAATGTTGTACCAGTGATCTGGGCATCCCTTAGCCTAGCCAAGTTGTCATGAGAAATTAACCATCACAATCTGTCAAAGGAAAGCAATGCCATGACAGCACTGGGAATCATGATCCAATGAGAAGACTTTGCACATCATGAGATAACAACTAGCACATTAATATCACCGGTATTAATGCTTTCTTGTAAGTTCCTCTCTTGATAATGGCACTAAGGGCCGGGGAAGGTGATAGTCTTGACTTGAGGTGGTTGACAGCTGGGTCAAGATTTGTACCACAAGTTTTAAAGTCCAAGCCTCAGCTCTTTTATTACAGCACCCAGTTACAAAAGAAATTAACGTACTCAATAACTGATATGGCTCTACCTCTTAGTGTGCAAAATTCCTGCTTTGCCCAACCTCTTATCTTAAGTAATTATGTGTTCTGATGGTGACCTGGGTCATTGAAGAGATAAATAAGTAATTATGCTAAGGAATGGGTATAACTATTGCCAAATAAAATGATAGAATAACTAATCAATATGTTATTGCAAAATACTTTCATAAAATTGCTTTTTCTCTAGAGAAAAAGTATTAAAAGAAACAACTTTTTGAGTTTATGAAAGCAATTTTAGGATAAAAGTAAAAACACTGAGCAAAATAATGAAAATAACAGTGCATTATGTAACTGTTACTATATTATAGTAATTATGTAAATTACATAGCAGTAGCTCTTAAAATTATAGGATACCTTGCCACAAGTATTATATTATTGAAAGTGATATTTAGAGCAATACCTGTCACTTGCCTTTTGAGATTGTGAAAAGGTAGAGATATTTCATGGGATCACATTTTAAAGAACTGGTCATCTTTCTGGATACACTTGAGTGCTTATGTGACCTGGGTACCATATTGGTGTTATTTTGTTAGCTGGAATTCCAAAGCATCTTGGATATGAGCATGCGGTAGTGTTGGTAGGATGGTAACTCCTACAACATCCTGTTGCTTCGTAATGTTCTGAGTACAGGGAATGTGCCTTCAGGCCCTGTGCTGATCAGATGGCAGAGATGGGATAGTCATGGTAGTACGGTGGTGGTGGTGGTGGGTGTGTTCAATGAATGAGAGAGGGAGAACAAGAAACCTCCAAAGGTCTTAATGCTGCCACAAGGGATGAATTTGTTGTTCACATATCAGGAGGTTAAAGGCAATTAGATAAACTATAAAGAAAAGACATTCCACGAAAAACAACAGATGTTGGCAAAGATGCGGAGAAAAGTGAATGCTTGTACGCTGTTGATGGGAATGTAAATTAGTACAACCTTTATGGAAAACAGTATAGAGATTTCTCAAAGAACTAAAAACAGAACTACCATTCCATCCAGCAAAACCACTGTGGGTAAATACCCAAAGGGAAATAAATCATATCAAAATGACGCCTGCACCCATATGCTCCTTACAGCACTGTTCACAATAGCAAAGTCATGGATCAATCTAAGTGTCCATTAATTGAGGATTGGATAAAGAAAATGTGGTACATGTACACCATGGAATACTACTCAGCCCTAGAAAAGGATGAAATAATGTATTTTGTAGCCACGTGGGATGGAGCTGGAGGCCATTGTTATTTTTTGTTTTTTTAGGTTTTTTTTTTTTTTTTTTTTAGATGGAATCTCACTCTGTCACCCAGGCTGAAGTGCGGTGGCATGATCTTGGCTCATTGCAACCTCCGTTTCCCAGATTCACGTGATTCTCCTGCCTCAGTCTCCCAAGTAGCTGGGATTACAGGCACCTGCCACCAAGCCCGGCTAATTTTTGTATTTTTAGTAGAGATAGGGTTTCACCATGTTGGCCAGGCTGGTCTTAAACTCCTGACTTCAGGTGATCGATCCACCTACCTCGGCCTCCCAAAGTACAGGATTTCAGGCATGAGCCACCATGCCTGTCCTGGAGGCCATTGTTCTAGCAGAAATAACTCAGAAACAGAAAGTGAAATACTGCATGATCTTTTTTTTTTTTTTTTCTTTTGAGATGGAGTCTCACTCTCTTGCCCAGGCTGGAGTGCAGTGACGCGATCTCAGCTCACTGCAACCTCTGCCTCCTGGGTTCACACCATTCTCCAGCCTCCTGAGTAGCTGGGACTACAGGTGCCCGCCACCATGACCAGCTAATTTTTTTTTTTTTTGAATTTTTAGTAGAGACGGGGTTTCAACATGTTAGGCAGTCTGGTCTCTATCTCCTGACCTCATGATCTGCCTGCCTCGGCCTTCCAAAGTGCTAGGATTACAGACTTGAGCCACTGTGCCTGGCCTTGCATGTTCTTATAAGAGGGAGCTAAACAATGGGTGCATATGGACATACAGAGTGGAAAAACAGACATTGGAGACTCTAGAAGGTGAGAGAGTGGGAAGGGGGATGAGGGCTGAAGAATTACCTGTTGGGTACATTGTTCTTTATTCAGGTGATGGATATGCTACACGCCCAGACTTCACTATGACGAAATATATGCATGTAAGGAATCTGTACTTGTACCCCCTAAATGTATACAAAAGAAAAAAAAGAAGAAGAAAAAAGAAAAGAGATTCCAGAAGTAGAGGGTGGGAAGACTGAGAAACTGGTCAGTTTGGGGTCTTCTCTGCTCTGTTGTTGAGAAGCTGAGCACCAAGGCTGGGGCCCGGTGCTGAGCTGAGTGGCTGCAGGCAAGGGGAGGCTGGGAGGCATGGCCGGGGAATCGCTCCGGACGCTCCCAGGGGAGATGTGGAGGTAGAAGCCAGTCTGCCGACTCCCTTCCCAGGTGAACATCTGTGGGAACCAGGCCAGCCTGGCTAAGACTGTTCTGAGAAACGTTTGTGCTTTCACACAGGCTGCCCCTTGCATTGTGGGGCAGGTGCAAAGTGCAAATGGAGATGATATATCATACGTCTAAATGTCTAAAAATTAGAATTCTAGGCCAGGCGTGGTGGTTCATTCCTGTAATCCCAGCACTTTGGGAGGGCAAGGTGGGCAGATCACCTGAGGTTAGGAGTTTGAGACCAGCCTGGACAACATGGTGAAACACTGTCTCTAGTAAAAATACAAAAATTAGTCGGGCCTGGTGGCGTGCACCAGTAGTCCCAGCAACTTGGGAAACTGAAGTGGGAGAGTCGTTTGAACCCGGGAGGCGGAGGTTGCAGTGAGCCAGGATCGCACCATTGCACTCTAGCTGGGGCAACAGAGTGAGACTTCATCTCAAAAAAAAAAAAAGAAAGAAAAATTAGAATTGTAGCTGGGCTGGTGGCTCACGCGTATAATCCCAGCACTTTGGGAGGCTGAGGTGGGAGGACCACTTGAGCCCAAGAGTTCCAGACCAGCCTGGGCAGCATGGCCAGACCCTGCCTCTACAAAAACTTATTTATTTATTTATTTTTTGTCAAACAGGGTATTGCTCTGTCGCCCAGAGTGGACTGCAGTGATGCAGTCACGGCTCACTGCAGCGTTGAGCTCCTAGACTCAAGCAATCCTCTCACCTCAGCCTCCCGAGTAGCTGGGACTGAAAGTGTGCACCACCACGTCGGCTAATTTTTTTTTTAATTTTTTTTTTATTTTTTCAAGATGGAGTCTCGCTCTGTCACCCAGGCTGTAGTCCAGTGGTGCAATCTTGTCTCACTGCAACCTCTGCCTCCTAGGCTCAAGCAACTCTCCTGCCTTAGCCTCCCAAGTAGCTGGGATTATAGGCGTGTGCTACCATGCCCAGTTAATTTTTGTATTTTTAGAAGAGGCAGTGTTTCACTATGTTGGCCAGGCTGGTCTTGAACTCCTGACCTCAAGTGATCTGCCCACTTTGGTCTCCCAGAGTGCTGGGATAATGGCTGTGAGCCACCACACCTGGCCCGTGCCAGCTAGGTAAAGCAAATTTTTTTTAGGGACAAAATTTTACCTTGTTGCCCAGGATGGTCTTGGACTCCTGGGCTCAAGCAATCTGCCTGCCTTAGTCTCCCAAAGTGATGGGATTATAGGTGTGAGCCACTGTGCCTGGCCCAAACAATTATTTTTATTTTATTTATTTATTTATTTTGAGATGGAGTTTCATTCTGTTGCCCAGGTTGGAGTGCAGTGGCGTGATCTCGGCTCACTACAACCTCCACCTCCTGGGTTCAAGTGATTTTCCTGCCTCAGCCTCCTGAGTATCTAGGACTACAGGTGCACACCACCACGCTAGGCTATTTTTTAAAATTATTTTTTATTAGAGATGGGGTTTCACCATGTTGGCCAGGTTGGTCTTCAGCTCCTGATTTCAAGTGATCCACCAGCCTTGGCCTTCCAAAGAGCTGGGATTACAGGCGCGAGGCACCCCAACTGGCCTAAAAATTTTTTTAAAAATTAGCCAGGCATGGTGATACATGCCTTTGGTCTTGGCTACTTGGGAGGCTGAGGTGGGAGGATACTTTGATCCTGGCAATGTGCCAAGTCTTCACCTGCACTCTTGCAGACACCTCAGCTTGTGTATCCACACCTGCCCTCAAAACAGCCACCTTGGCCGAGCGTAGTGGCTGACAAAGCCATGAGAATCACTTGAACCTGGGAGGCAGCGGTTGCAGTGAGCTGAAATCGTGCCACCGCACTCCAGCCTGAGCGACAGCGCCAGACTCAATCTCAAACAAAGCAAAACAAAACCCAGTCACCTCTTAGTCTAGGGAAAACATACACCCACATGGCAATATAATGCCCCTCAGGATACAGCATGCAGGAAAGAGAGGCCTACCCTGGAAACAAACTGGAGGCTGTTTGGGCATGGAATTCTGGAGGTTTTGGGGACTGGGACATGGATTAGAGTCAGGGGCCAAATCTGGCCCTTCACTTGATTTTTGTAAATAAAACTTTATTGGAATATAGCCATGCTAATTCATTTATGTATTATCTTTAGCTGCTTTCAGGCTACAATGGCAAAGTCAAATTGTGACACAGACCATGTGGCCTGCAAATCCTAAAATATTCACTCTCTGGTCCTTTAGAGAAAAAATTTGCCAACCTGTCCTCCAGAACGTGGCAGTGGGCAGGCTCCAATGGGCTTGACCCCTTGGCTGTGAACTTGAGAGCAAGGCTGGGGGAGGGTATCAGAGTGGACTTCCCTAAAGTGGGGGAAGCCCCAGCCCAGAATCTGACCATGAGGAAACATCAGACAAAGCGAAATTGAAGACATTCTACTAAAACAATAGGCTTGTTCTCTTCAAAATGTCCATGTCATGAAAGGAAAAACAAAAAAAAGTTAAAGAAGCATTCCAAATTAAAGAAGACAAAAGAGGCCCTGGCGCAGTGGCTCACGCCTGTAATCCCAATACTTTGGGAGGCTGAGGCCAGCAGATCACTTGAGGTCAGGAGTTCGGGACCAGCCTGGCCAACATTGCAAAACCGTGTCTCTACCAAAAATACAAAAATTAGCTGGGTGTGGTGACAGGTACCTGTAATTCCAGCTACTTGGGAGGCTGAGGCACGAGAATAACTTCAACCTAGGAGGCAGAGGCTGCAGTGAGCAGAGATCAGGCCACTGCACTCCAGCCTGGGAGACAGAGTGAGACTCCATCTCAAAAGAAAAGAAAAGAAAAAGCATTTTGGCTGATATAACTGATGCAATCCCCACTAGTGGTCTTCTTAGGCTTATTCAAACTCACGAGATGACCACGAGTCACATTCAGAGTATTTAGAAGGATGAAGCGCGGGGGCCCCAGCTGTCACGAAGGCAGCTTCCTTCAGATAGTCATTCCTCAAATCTAGTGTCCTTGGTGCAGTTCACTCAGTAGATACAACGAGACAGGCGAGATCTACATTGGGCCTTTAGGAGAGCTGCCCTAAATGCTGGATTCATTGATGATTTTGAGACAGGGTCTCACTCTGTCACCCAGGCCGGAGTGCAGTGACACAATAGTGGCTCATCGCAGCTTCTAACTCCTGGACTCAAGCGCTTCTCCTGCCTCAGCCTCCAAAGTAGCTGGAACCTCAAGTGCATGCCTCCATACCTGGCTAATTAATTTTTTTTTTTTTTGTAGAGATGGAGTCTCACTATGTTCCCATGTTGGCCTTGAACTCCTGGGCTCAAACAAGTCTCCTACCTCAACCTCCCAAAGTGCTGGGATTATAGCCACGAACCACTGCTTTCAGCATTCCTGATTTAAAAGCCCTGTGCCCCAAAGGAGACAACCCCATAACCATTCCATAAACATAGCTTCCAGGGTCTCTGCAAGGGACATGCCCAGTTACAAGAATTCCACACTTAGAAAGCAAAAACTGGTATAAACACCACATATAACTACCCGGTGATTCCAGGTACCAGGTACCAATGATCATTTTGACTCTAAGCAATAGTTGCCTAGCAATGTAGTCGACACATACTTTCAGGGAAATAACCCTAAGGTTAGATTCTCATGCAGAAGCATTTTGTTAAACTTTTGCCAATGGTGTACCTCCAAGACTTTGGTTAACACCTTTGACAAAAAAGGACAAGTTCAGGCTGGGTGCGGTAGCTCACACCTGTAATCCCAGCACTTTGGGAGGCTGAGGCAGGAGGATTGCCTGAGCCCAAGAGTTCAAAACCAGCCTGGGCAACATGATGAGACCCTGTCTCTACAAAAAAATTAGCCAGGCGTGGTGGTGTGCGCCTGTAGTCCCAGATACTGGAGAGGCTGAGGCAGGAGAACTGCTTGAGCCCAGGAGTTTGAGGCTGCAGTGAGCTATGATCACACCACCGCGCTTCAGCCTGGGTTCCACAATGAGACTGTCTCAGAAAAACAACAACAACAACAACAACAACAAAAAACAAGTTAGTACTTTCGGTGATCACCAGGATTTGTATTTTATTTCTATTTCTATTCCCCAGTGGGATGTCATCCCATATGCTAGGCAACTGAAACAGTTTTAGACAACCGAATTAGTCTTTATTATGCATGCGATACTCCTTTTATTCCGTGAATTCTAAACATTTTCCTTCCTTCCTCCCTTCCTTCCTCCCTCCCTCCCTCCCTCCCTCCCTCCCTCCCTTCCTTCCTTCCTTCCTTCCTTCCTTCCTTCCTTCCTTCCTTCCTTCCTTCCTCTCTCCCTTCCCCTCCCCTCCCCTCCACTTCCTTTCCCTTCCCTTCCCTTTCTGATGGAGTCTTGTTCTGTCACCCAGGCTGCAGTGCAGTGGTGCGACCTCCGCTCACTGCAATCTCCTTCTCACTTCAAGTGATTCTCATGTCTCAGTCTCCTGAGTAGGTGGGATAACAGGCATGTGCCACCACATCCAGCTTTTTATTTATTTATTTATTTATTTATTTATTTATTTATTTATTTATTAAAGTAGAGACAGGGTTTCTTTATATTGGCCAGGCTGGTCTCAAACTCCTGGTCTCAAGTGATCCACCTGCCTTGGCCTCCCAAAGTGCTGGGATTACAGGTGTGAGCCACTGTGCCCGGCATATGTGTGTGTGTATATATATATATATATTTTCTGGCCTAGATATTTTACATAAACGATATCCCATGATAGTTTTTAACAAAACCAACTTACTACAGTGAAAGTTGTTTAAGCATTTTATAAAAAGTATATTTTCCCCCTGTCTGCCATATGTAAATGAAGGGTTTTATCCAGTCTTAAAGTATGACTTAGACCTTTAAAATAAACAATTATTTATGACTGCTTAAAAAAATCTCCTGTCACTTTAGAAAATGTCCACATTCCTATGAATTTTCACTAGATGGCGGCAGAGGACACTGGTCCGACTCCAATGCAGGGTTCAGTTGACTGGTGCACCCTCAGCCCATAGCTTTTCAGACTCACGGATGCTGTTTAGGTTACCCCTTCCACACTCGGAGAGCTTTCTTTAACGTTTTAATGGGATTTCACCAAATCCTACTAATCTGTTGCCATTGTAGCCCTGCCTGTCTGCTTTAGCTCTATACGGTCTTGGGGGTTCCCAAACGTTTCTCCCTCATAAATTGGAGTTTGGAGGGGTTGGAGTGAATCTGGCAGTTCCCCTGCTTTGTCAAGTGGCAGTCCCATCCCAAGAACGGGGTCTGCAGGATCATTCCATTGTCTTCACCTTCCATCTCCAACACCCATCCCAGCCAGACATGAATCCGTCCCCACAGCCCGGCCACAGGTAGGTTTCTACCTGGATCCTCTTCATGAACACTGAGCAGTTTCTCCTCTTAATATGAATTTGGTTTCATTTCAACCCACATCTGCTCCCCATCATGGGCTGGAGAGCTTTCCATGCCAGGAGCTGGGTAGATGGACGCTGTTACCTAGGCATTCAAAGCCTCGTCTACATTTCCTTCCTTATCCCTGTCATCTCATAGTTCCTTGGCCAAATGAAATGTAGGGACTGAAAGTCTAGTTTACTGTTGCCACCACTCTGCAATGCCCACCGGTGTCTTCTTATATTCAACTAAACACTGATTCACGGGCCGGGTGCAGCGGCTCACACCTGTAATTCCAGAACTGTGGGAGGCCGAGGTGGGCGGATCACTTGAGGTCGGGAGTTTGAAACCAGCCTGGCCAACATGGTGAAACCTCATCTCTACTAACAAACAAACAAACAAACAAACAAACAAACAAAAATTAGCCAGGTGTGATGTCGTGCACTTGTAGTCCCAGCTACTTGGGAGGGTGAGGCAGGAGAATAGCTTGAACTCAGGAGGTGGAAGTTGCAGTTAGCCAAGATCTTGCCACTGCACTCCAGCCTGGGTGACGCAGCGAGACTCCATCTCAAAAGCAAAAACAGACAAAAAACATTGATTCAACTGGCCTGTTCAGAAGGACTCACGGCAGGAATCACACACACCAGCAAGGCAGAATCAGGCATTCCAGCAGCAGGAAGCTTTGTAGCAGTTAACTCAGCAGAGGGCTCAGGTACAAGAAGACAAGATCTGCATTGAGCAGGTGCATGAGCTGCGCCGACTTAAAAGCTTCATGCCCTCTAGCAAACGGTATCTTCAGTAACAATGCAATTGGAATTGCATTAAACCTGTATATCATTTTCAGGCTGATTGTCATCTCTACTGTGTTGAGTCTTATAGTCCATGAACATGGCATGTCTTTTCATTTATTCAAGTCTTGGATTTCTTTCACAAACATTTTGTATTTGTATGTACTATATCATCCTTTTTTTTTTAGATGGAATTTTGCTCTTGTTGCCCAGGCTGGAGTGCAGTGGCACGCTCTTGGCTCACTGCAACCTCCACCTCCCCGGTTCAAGCGGTTCTCCTGCCTCAGCCTCCGAAGTAGCTGGGATTACAGGTGCCTGCCACCACGCCCAGCTAAAGTTTTGTATTTTCAGTAAAAACGGGGTTTCACCACGTAGGCCAGGCTAGTCTCGAACTCCTGACCTCAGGTGAGCTGCCCAACCTCGGCCTCCCAAAGTGCTGGGATTACAGGTGTGAACCACTGTGCCTGGCTCATACTTTCAATTGTTGTTTTCAAATGTACTCCTTCTACTTATATAAAAAAGGTTAACTGGAAAGCAGCCTGAGGCAGGTCCTTTAGGAAGTATCCAGAAGGCATTATTATGATCACAGGAGGTGACAGCTCCATGCATGTTATTGTCCCTGAAGACCTTCTAGTGGGCTGAGATGTTAGGGTGGAAGACAATGATATTGATGATCTTGACCCTGTGTAGACCCGGGCTTATGTGTGTGTTTATGTTTTAGTTTTTAACAAAAAAGTTTAAAAAGTAAAAAAAAGGCCGGGCGCAGTGGCTCAAGCCTGTAATCCCAGCACTTTGGGAGGCCGAGACGGGCGGATCACTAGGTCAGGAGATCGAGACCATCCTGGCTAACACGGTGAAACCCCGTCTCTACTAAAAAATACAAAAAAAACTAGCCGGGCGAGGTGGCGGGCGCCTGTAGTCCCAGCTACTCAGGAGGCTGAGACAGGAGAATGGCCCGAACCCGGGAGGCGGAGCTTGCAGTGAGCTGAGATCTGGCCACTGCACTCCAGCCTGGGCGACAGAGCGAGACTCCGTCTCAAAAAAAAAAAAAAAAAAAAAAGAAAACTTTTTTTGCAGCTGTACAATATGTTAAGCTGTGTTACTACAAGAGTACAAAAGTCAAACATTAAAAAAGCTTATAAAGTTACAGAAAGCTAAAATTAATTTATTATGGAACAAATAAAAACATTAAAAAATAAATTCGGTGTTGCCTAAGTGTACAGTGCTTATAAAGTTGAGAGTAGTGTACAGTAATGTCTTAGGCCTTCACGTTCACTCACCACTCATTCACTCACTCATCTGGAGTAACTTTCAGTCCTACAAGCTCCATCACGGTAAGTGTCCTGCACAGATGTACCTTTTGAAAAATATTTTGTATTATATTTTTACTATACTTTTTCTATGTTTAGATACACAAACACTTAATTTTTTTTTTTTTTTAGATGGAGTGTCTCTCTGTTGCCCAGGCTGGAGTGCAGTGGCATAGATCTCGGCTCACTGCAATCTCTGCCTCCTGGCTTCAGGAGATTTTCCTGCCTCAGCCTCCTGAGTAGCTGGGATTACAGGCGCCCGCCATCACGCCCAGCTAATTTTTGTATTTTTAGTAGAGACAGGGTTTCACCATGTTGGTCAGGCTGGTCTTCAACGCCTGACCTCAAGCAATCCACCTGCCTTGTCCTCCCAAAGTGGGATTACAGGCATGAGCCACTGCACCTGGCCAATACCTACTACGGTGTAACAGTTGACCACAGTGTAACATGCTGTACAATTAATTTAGGGGCGTAGGAGTAATAGATGATACCATATAGTATAGGTGGGTAAAGGCCAGGCCATTTAGGTTTGTGTAAGTGCACTATGAGGTTTGCATAATAATGAAATCACCTAATGACACCTTCCTCAGAAAGTATACCCATCGTTAAGTGGCACAGGACTGTGTTCCATTGTGTGGATACAATCTATTTACTCATTCTATTGTTGATGGATGTTTGAGTTGTTTCCAGCTTTTAGCTATTATGAATAAAACTTCTATGAACATTATCATACATGTGTTTTGGTGGACACAGCACTCATGTTGGATCTATACTGAGAATGGAGTTGCTAGATCACAGAGTATGTTCAGCTTTGGTAGATGCCGTGTGTTTTCCATCATAGTGGCGTTGAGCATGTTGGTTTGTAGTGGTGTTGTGACAGGGAGCAGGACTCGACCCCGCAGGTGGAACTTGGACACTGGACCAAATTGAGGACTAGCTAAAACAGGGACTGAGTAGAAGCAGCTTTCCATAAGACACCCCTAGTGGTGTGCTCTGTCACTTTACCATTGCCATGGCACCACTCAGAAGTCATCAGCTCATTGCCATCGCTTTCCATGGCAATGACCTGATGGCCCAGAAGTTATCACGCTTTTTCTAATAATCTCTGAATAATCTGTCCCTTAATTTGCATATAATTAAAAGTGTGTATACGCGTGACTGCAGCACTGCCTCTGAGCTGCTCCTCTGGGCACACTGCCTGTGGGTGGCCCTGCTCTGCAAGGAGCGGCCCCTCTGCTGCTGTTATTCACGGCTGCTTCAAGAAAAGTTGCTAACACCATCAGCTTGCCCTTGAATTCTCTTCTGGGCAAAGCCAAGAACCTTCTTGGATTAAGCCCCAATTTTGGGGTCCACATGACCTGCAACAGCATCTCTGTCCTGGTTTTAATTTGCAAATGGACTAATGATGCTAAACACCTTTTCTTCTGCTTATTGGCCTGTGGCTATCCTCTTTGGTGAAGGTCAGGGCAAGCCTGTGCGCCTCCCCTCCTCTAAAAAAACTGGGCCTGGCTAATGCCTGTAATCCCAGCACTTTGGGAGGCTGAGGCGGGCAGACCACGAGGTCAGGAGATTGAGACCATCCTGGCTAACACGGTAAAACCTGTTTCTACTAAAAATACAAAAAATTAGCCGGGCGTCGTGGCACGAGCCTGTAGTCCCAGCTACTTGGGAGGCTGAGGCAGGAGAATCGCTTGAACCCAGGAGACAGAGGTTGCAGTGAGCCAAGATTGTGCCACTGCACTCCAGCCTGGGTGACAGAGTGAGACTCTTGTCTCAAAAAAAAAGAAAAGAAAAGAAAAAAAGAAAAATTGGTTGTCAGTCTTTTTCTTATCAATTTCTAGGGCTCTTTGATACATGTTTTACAATATGTTCTCCTGGCCTGTCACTTACGTTTTCACCTTCTTAATGGTGTTTTTTGAGGCACACACATTTTACTAATTAATGTACAACTGAAAGTTATTCTATAAATTATTGATCTTTCATGGTTACTGGCATCTGCATCCTGTTTAAGGAACCTTTGCCTATGCTTACACATTAACATGATCTGTTATATTTTCTTTAATAGTGTTCTTGGTTTGCCTTTCACATTGAGGTCGATGATGCTTCTCAAATTAAATTTTGTGTTTGGTGTTAGGTAGGGGTAAAGGTTGTGAAAGAAAAATAGAAACTCGAGACCCCAATTCACTATGCCATTCCATTCTGTGAGAGTACACAGAAAAAAAAATTCACTATGCAAAAAGGAGAAAAAATTAAGCTGAAAGCTGAATCAGGCAAGAACCTAACTTTCCTTTCGTTCCTAAGCAGAGAGCTGTGGATAAAAGGTTGAAGATCTCCACAGGTAGTTATGCTATGTTCACCTTATCTTATGTAAAGTGCTGATTTACTGAGCAGGAGACTAATAACATGATTGACTGTTCACTCCCCTATGCGCTCTTTTTCTTCTGCAACATGTGGATTTAGTAATGTAACCATTCCCTCCCGCCTGCTTTTTCCCTTTAAATACTGAAGCCTTTAAAGTCATCTTTGGAGAAATGCACAGACCTCTCTCAGGTCCTTGGAAAAATAAACTTCTAAATTGATGGAGACCTGTCTCAGATACTATTTGGTTTATAAGATTCACTTTTTTATATGAATATCTAATTGACCCACACTCATTTAGTGAAAAGACCACCCATCCCTCCATTGAATTGTATTGCAGGTTCAAACCAGTGCAATAGGCAAGAAAAAGAAATAAAAGGCATCCAGACCGGAAAGGAAGAAGAGAATGGTCTTTATTCACAGCTGACATGATTGTCTACATGGAACATCCTATGGAATGTATAAAAAGCTACTCTAATAAGTGAGTTTAGCAAATGTTCAGGATACAAGATCAACAGACAAAAATCAATTACGTTTCTATATATTGGCAAAAAACTAAAAATTTAAAATATATTTTAATTAAATTAAAAAATTTAAATAAGTTTTAAATTAAAAAATTAAAAATAGTCTGGACACAGTGGCTTATGCCTGTAATCCCATCACTCTGGGAGGCTGAGGCAGGAGGATTGCTTGTGGCCGGGAGTTTGAGGTGTCAGTGAGCTATGATCATGCCACTGCACTCCAGCCAGGTGACAGATGAGACTCTGTTTCTAAAACACACACACAAAAAAACAATTTAAAAGAGCACAAAAGTATGATACACTTAGGAATGAATCTGACCAAAGATGTACAAGGCCTGCTCATGAAAAGTACAAAACATTTCTGAGAGAAATTACAGGATATCTAAGTAAATGGAAATATATACCACATCCATAGAGTTTGAAAGACCATATTTTTAAGGTGTTAATTTTCCTATATTGATCTTCAGATTCACTGGAATTTTGGTCAAATCCCAGTAGGCTCTTTTTGTTGAACTAGATAAGCTGATTCTAAGATTCATTTAGAAATGCAAAGGACATGGAGTAGCCAAAACAACTTTGAGAAAAAAATAGTTGGAAGATTAAAACTATCTGATCTCGGCTGGGTGCAGTGGCTCACGCCTGTAATCTCAGCACTTTGGGAGGCCTAGGCGGGCAGATCACCTGAACTCAGGAGTTCAAGACCAGCCTGGCCAACATGGTGAAACCCCGTCTCTACTAAAAATACAAAAAATTAGCTGGGCGTGGTGGTGTGTGCCTGTAATCCCAGTTACTTGGGAGGCTGAGGCAGGAGAATCGCTTGAACCTGGGAGGCAGAGGTAGCAGTGAGCCAAGATTGCGCCATTGCACTCCAGCCTGGGCAACAAGAGCGAAACTCCATCTCAAAAACAAACAAACAAACAAAACCTATCTGATTTCAAGACTTACTATAAAGCTATGATAATCAAGACCATGTGCCATCAGTGTCAAGACACATAAATAGGTTAATGAGCAGAATGGAGATTTCATAATAAACTCACATTTATGTGATCAATTAATTTTCAACAAAGTGGCAAAGGTAATTCAGAAAAAAAATAATCTTTTCAACAAATGGCTGAAATAATTGGATATCTATATGCAAAAAGTTAACTTTGACCCATATCTCACACTATATATAAAAATTAACATAGTAGATCATGGATGTAATTCTAAAATTTAGAACTATAAAAGTTCAAGAGAAAAATATAATACAGGAGAAAATCTTTGGGTTAGGCAAATATTTGTTAGATAGGACACTAAAGGCACAAGCTACAAATTAAAATATTGACAAATCACTTTGGGAAGCCGTGGTGGATGCATTGCCTGAGGTCCGGAGTTCGAGACTAGCCTGGCCAACATGTTGAAACCCTGTCTCTAAAAAAATTACAAAAATTAACTAGGCGCGGCAGTGCGTGCCTGTAATCCCTGCTACTTGAGAGGCTGAGGCAGGAGAATCACTGGAACCCGGGTGGTGAAGGCTGCAGTGAGCCCAGATCACACCACTGCACTCCAGCCTGGGAGAAAGAGCGAGATTCCGTCTCAAAAAAATTTGACAAATTAAACTTTATCAAAATTAAGAATGCTTTTGAAATATGCTTTTAAGAGAATAAAAGGATATTATTTATGAAGGCCATATTTATAAGGGCCAGGTGCAGTGGTTCACACCTGTAATCCCAGCATTTTGGGAGGCTGAGGCAGGCAGATTGCTTGAACCCAGGAGTTTGAGACCAGCTTGGGTAACGTGGCGAAACCCTGTCTCTACAAAAAGTACAAAAATTAGCTGGGTGTGGTGGCTTGCACCTGTATTCTCAGTTACTCAGGAGGTTGAGGTGGGAGGATCGATTGAGCCTGGGAGGTTGAGACTGCAGTGGGCCGTGATTGCACCACTGCACTCCAGCCTGGGTGATAGAGCGAAACCCTGTCTCAAAAAAAAAAAAAAAAAAAAAAAAAAAAAAAAAGAAACACATATCTGAAAAGACATACTCAGATTTTTATGAATAGTAATAAAGAACCTCATTTTAAAAATGGGCAAAATATTTGAATTCACATTTCACCAAAAAATATATATGAATGGCAAATAAGCTCATGAAAGGATGTTTAATGTCTTTTAAAAATTTTATATGTATATATTTTTTGAGACACAGTCTCACTGTGTCACCCAGACTGGAGTGCAGTCGTGCGATCTTGGCTTACTGCAACCTCCACCTCCTGGGCTCAAGTAATCCTCCCATTTCAGTCTCCCCAGTAGCTGGGACTATGGGCTCAGACCACCACATCCAGCTAATTTTTGTATTACTTTTGTAGAGATGGGGTTTTGACATGTTGCCCAGGTTGGTCTTGAACTCCTGGGCTCAAACCATCTGCCCACTTTGGCATCCCAAAGTGCTTGGTATAAATTTTTTTGTATTAAAAATAAAAAATAAAAAATAGAGAAGTGGCTTCGCCATGTTGCCCAGGCTGGTCTCGAACTTCTGAGCTCGAGCAATCCTCTCGCCTCTGCCTCCCAAAGTACTGGGATTACAAGTGTGTGCCACCATACCGAGTCAAGGATGCTTAATGTCATTAGATAAGTAAAAAACCTACAGCAAGATACCACTACATACTTTTAGAATGTCTAACAAGTGTTGGACATATGGATCTAGAACTCTCATTCACTTCTGGTGGGAATGTGAAATGGAACAACCACTTTGTGTTTTTCTTTTTTTTTTTTGAGATGAGTCTCACTCTGTCGCCCAGGCTGGAGTGCAGTGGCATAATCTCAGCTCACCGCAACCTCCTCCTCCTGGTTCAAGCGATTCTCCTGCCTCAGCCTCCCGAGTAGCTGGGATTACAGGCGCCTGACATCATGCCCAGCTAATTTTTGTACTTTTAGTAGAGATGGGGTTTTGCCCTGTTGGCCAGGCTGGTCTTCAACTCCTGACCTCAGGTGATCTACCCACCTTGGCCCTCCAAGGTGCTGAGATTACAGGCATGGGCCACCACGCCCAGTCTGGAACAACCATTTTGAAAAATAGTTTGGGTCTACGGCCATATCACCCTAAACACACCTGATCTCATCTGAAAAACAGTTTGGCAGTTTCTTAAAAAGTTGAACATACACCTACTGTTTGACACAACCATTTCACTGCTAGCTATTAATCCAAATAAAGGCGTGCATTCATACAAAGACTGGCACACCCATGTTGATAGAAGCTTTGTTTGTTACAGCCAGAAACTGAAAAGTGAACAACGGAGGAATGGATTTCAAAAATTGCAGTATATCAATACAATGGAATTCTACTCAGCAATGACAAAAAATGAACTACTGATCTACTCTGCAACATGGATGAATTTCAAAATAGTTAATTAAGCTTGACTGTGTAACTTCCAGACCAGTTTTATCTGGCCATACTTTCTTGATAACAGGATGTCTAATTATTTTGCAAGCAAAGAACTCAGAAGTCAAACCATGCCCCAAAGGGTTAAAGAAACGGGTGACTAACAGGTTTTTGAGACAGAATTTTGCTCCGTCCCCTAGGCTGGAGTGCAGTGGTGTGATCTCAGTTCACTGCAACCTTCTCCCGGGTTCAAGAAATTCTCCTGCCTCAGCCTCCGGAGCAGGTGGGATTATAGGCGCTTGCCACTATGCCCAGCTAATCTTTGTATTGTTAGTAGAGACAATGGATTTCACCATGTTGGTCAGCTGGTCTCAAACTCCTGATCGAGGCAGGTGATCCACCTGCCTCAGTCTCCCAAAGTGCTGGGATTACAGGCTTGAGCCATTGCACCTGGCCAGGAATTCTTGGAGCTTACATGATGGCAGATACGAAAAGAAACATGTTGCGGGAACTCCCTTTAATTATAAGGGAATGAAACTGGCTGAAATCAGTTGGAACCAATATGGCCAACTGGAGTCTGCAGAAAGAGGCTGCTAACATCACAGGCTGAACTTCCACAGCATGTTCCTTACTAACTCTCGCATCCTGGATTTGCACATGCAACCCATCCAGAGGCAACTGTGCATGCCCAAGGACTTCCCAGACCTCCCCTTTCTTTCCACCTGTGAATTCCTAACTCATCCCCTAAACCTTCTTACTAAATGTTCTGCCTTAAGGCTAGCATGGCGAGATAGACTTGATCTGGCCTCCTGTCTCCTTGCTGGTCAACAGGCAATAAAGCTTTCCTTTTCTCAAAACCTCATACCATAGTATTGGCCTCTATGCTCATCACGAAGGGACCTCTTGGCCTCGGTAACTGTCCTCTACCCTGAGAAAAAGCAGATAGTATATGATTCCTTAACATACAATTCTATAGGATGCAAACTAATCCACAGTGACCAAAAGCAGATTCACGGTTATCTGAGGAACCGATATGGCAAGCTGTGACTGGGAGGAAGGGTTATAAACGGGTAGAAGGAAATTTTTGGGGGTGATGGATATGTTCATTCTCTTGATTGTGGTAGTGGTTTCAGGGATGTATACACACATATGTAAAAGGCAAACTGTATGCTTTAAATATGTACAGGCTTTACACCAGCACTTCAATAAGGCTGTTTAAAATTTTCAAAGGTGTGGGAAAGAACACAGAGGCCACACACGTGGTGGTGGAAATGGTCCAGGCTTTGCTATTGAAGTTGCGCTGGTGTCCTTTGTCAAGTCACTTAGAATTCTCAGCTGCAAAGATAATACCGCCCTGGCAGGGATTAAGAAATAGTGAATAGGCCGGGTGCAGTGGCTCACACCTGTAATCCCAGCACTTAGGGAGGCCGAGGAGGGTGAATCACTTGAGGTCAGGAGTTCAAGCCCACTCTGGCCATTATGGCAAAACTCTTGTTTCTACTAAAAGTACAAAAATTAGACAGGCGTGGTGGCAGGCACCTGTAATCCCACCTGAGGAGAATCACTTGAACCCGGGAGGCAGAGGTTGCAGTGTGCCGAGACTGCACCACTGCATTCCAGCCTGGGCAACAGTGCGAGACTCTGCCTCCAAGAAAAGACAGACAGACAGACAGACAGAAAGAAGAAATAGTGAACAGGCCGACTACGGTGGCTCACGCCGGTAATCTCAGCACTTTTACAGGCCGAGGTGAGAGATCTTTTGAGCCCAGGAGTTGGAGACCAGCCTGTGCAACATAGTGAGACCGCCCCCTCGACAAAAAATGTCATAATTAGCCGGGTGTGGTGGCCTGCGCCTGTAGTCTCAGCTATTTGGGAGTCTGAGGCGGGAGGATGACTTGAGCCCCAGGAGTTCAAAGCTCCAGTGAGCTAGCTCTGATCACGCCACTCTACTCCAGCCTGGGCTACTAAGACCTTGCATTAAGGGGGAAAAAAAAAAGAAAGAAATAAAATAAAAAGAAATAGTGAACATTCAGGAGAATTTAGGCGAAGCACAGGGCATTCGGCCAGGTGTGACACGCAAGGTGGAATGGTGGCAGGCAGCCCGACTCAATTCCAGCCCCTAGCTCTTCTTGGATCTGTGACCTGAAGCACGTTCCCGAGGACCTGACGGCGCCAGTGAGACCCCGGGCCGGTTGCTGGGGTAGCACACAGGCAGCTGGAGGGGCGCGCAGGAGGGTCCGGGGCAGGGGCAGGGGCCGGGAAGGCTGGGTGGATGAGAGGGCCGGAACAGGCGAGGCGGCCAAGGAGGCATCCAGGAGCCGCGACAAACTTGCGAGCAGCCCAACAGGTGACCCACCGAGCCGCCAACCACCACCGTAACAGGACTTCCCAGCCTGCCCCGCGCCCTCGGGCGCAGGCGCAGTGAGGTGGGCGGGGGACCCCGGCCCTAGGTTCGGTGGGCGCGGCCCGGCACCTAGCCCTGCCCCAGCCGCGGTCACACCCCCTCGCCCCGCCTCCGAGGGGAGGCTCGGCTGCTGGGTTCAGTTTGCAGCCGGAGAAGGTGGGGGCATTGCCAGTGTCGAGTGGGTTGATCCTCCCTGGGTCCTTTTGCAAATTTAGGACCGTGCCCAGAGTCCCGTCAGGAGCGGGACGCCTACCCTGCACCGTCGTGCGCGCTTCAGGGGCATTATTGCAAAATAGATGCAGCACTAGGGCAGTTTGCTTCTTCCTGGGTGAGTAGTTTTTGGTTAAAAAACAGTTGTTCCTCCCCGAGTTTGTGAAAGATAACCTATGTAAAAAATAAAACAAAGAAATTCCCAAGTCCCATCTGGAAATGAAAGATAGTTTTAAAGGACACCTGCATTAGATTGCTACAATAAAGGTATATTTTCGTATTTTTTTCTTGATGCAAAACAAATAAAATATATATATATATATATTAGACAGAGTTACACTCTTGTTGCCTAGGCTGGAGTGCAGTGGCGCGATCTTGGCTCAACCTCCGCCTCCCGGATTTAAGGGATTCTCCTGCCTCAGCCTCCCGAGTAGCTGGGATTACAGGCGCCCACCACACCCAGATAATTTTGTATTTTTTAGCAGAGACAGGGTTTCACCGTGTTGGCCAGGCTGGGTTGAACTCCTGACCTCAGGTTATCTGCCTGCTTCAGCCTCCCAAAGTGCTGAGATTATGGGCTTGAGCCACCGTGCCTGGCCAATAAAATAGATTTTTATCAAATAATTGTACTAGTACTCAGTTTAATTTGTGTGAACCCCATAAAATGTAATGTGTGAGTGCATGAGCAAATCCCAAAGATTTCACACAATCTTTTTACATTAAAAAAATTTTTTTTGAGACAGGGTCTTACTCTGCTGCCCAGGCTAGAGTGCAGTGGTGTGATCATAGCTCAAAATGTAGCCTCCAGCTCCTGGGCTCAAGTGATCCTCCCACTTCAGCCTCCCAAAGTGCTAGAATTACAGGCATGCACCACTAGGCCCCAGCAGAAGTAAAATTTCTGGGTCATAAGGTATGTATATGTTTAATTTTAGCAGTTACTGCTAGTTGGTTTTCCACAGTATTGCTTTTGTCGAAATAATCAAATTAGATTGGAGGCCAGTGCCATGCCTATAATCCTAGCACTCTGGGAGGCTGAGGTGGGAGGATTGCTTGAGCCTAGGAGTCTGAGACCACTCTGGGCAGTATCTCTACAAAAAATTTAAAAAATAGCCTGATTGGTGGCTCATACCTGTCATTCCAGCTGCTTGGGAGGCTGAGCTGGGAGGATGACTTGGGCTGGGGAGGTTGGGAGGTTGAGGCTACAGTGAGCTATGATGGCATCATTACATTCCAGCCTGGGTGAGAGAGTAACACCCTGTCTCAAATAAAAACCAACCAACAAACAAAAATACCCATCTAAAAGGGTTGTTTTGAAGATTAAATAAGCAATATATGGAAACTGCTTAGAAGAAGGTCTGATACACAAGATACCCCTTACAAATATTAGTTTCTTTCCTTCCAAAGGATTTTATTTGGGATATTAAGAGATCTTGATAATATTTGATCTGGAAGATATATCATGCCCTGTTACATCTTTCAGAGTGTTTAACCAAACGAAGAGAATTCTGAGACTGAGTGTTAGTCTCCTGGTTTTCTGCTGCTGGGTATATTTTATGCCAAGCACAGAATGAGAGCCTGTGTGAATTAAGCTTCTTTCCCAAGATGATGATGTGTAGAACACTTTGGTGGAGAATAGAAGAGTCTGCACAGCCTCACTCCTGTGTTTACAGTGTTTTGAGGGGTAAAAATAAGCATTTCAGCAGTCTTTCTGTGGCATCTGCCCCAGGACACAAAGCCCTAAAAGGTAACGAGTACAGGCCAAGATGCCAATAACTGGTGATATAGTTTGGCCCTGTGTCGCCACCCAAATCTCACACTGAATTGCAAACGTCCCACCCACATGTCAAAGGTGGGACTAGGTGGAGGTAATTGGATCATGGGGATGGTTTCCCCCATACTGTTCTTGGGATAATGAGTGAATCTCACGGGATCTGATTTTTTTTTTTTTTTTTTTTTTTGAGATGGAGTCTCGCTCTGTTGCCAGGCTGGAGTGCAGTGGTGCAATCTCGGCTCACTGCAACCTCCGCTTTCTAGGTCCAAGCAATTCTCCTGCCTCACCCTCCCGAGTAGGTGGGACTACAGGTGTGCACCACCATGCCCAGCTAATTTTTGTACTTTTAGTAGAGATGGGGTTTCACCATGTTGGCCAGGATAGTCTTGATCTCTTGACCTTGTGATCTGCCCGCCTTGGCCTCCCAAAGTGCTGGGATTACAGGCATGAGGCACCGTACCCGGCCGATCTGATGGTTTTATAAGCAACTGGCGTTTTCCCTGCTTGCTCTCATTCTCTCTCCTGCAGCGCTATGAAAAGGCACCTTCCTCCATGATTGTAAGTTTCTTGAGGCTTCCTCAGCCATGCAGAACTGTGAGTCAATTAAACTGTGCGTCGTTTCTTTATAAATGACCTCGTCTCGGGTATTTCTTCAAAGCAGCATGAGAACGGACTACTATAATTGATTGTGTCCAATCTGCAGAGATGACCATAGATACCACAGGCAAAGAGAGGCAAAGCAAAAGGGTAGGAAGCCCCAAAGTCCTAGGACCTAATAGCATGAACACCGATGGCAGGTACATGGAGAGGATAAGGACGAGCATTGGGATATTTACATTATGCTCACAGAGCTCATAAAAAATTTAACAAATTAGGCAGGGTGTGGTGGCTCGTGCCTGTGATCCCAGCACGCTGGGATTACAGAGACTAAGGTGGGAGGATTGCTTAAACCCAGGAGTTCAAAGCCAGCTTCGGCAACATCTCTACAAGAAAATTAAAAACTTAGCAGGGCATGGTGGTACACTACTAGGGAGGCAGCTACTCAGGAGGATGAGGCTGGAGGATTGCTTGCACCCAGGAGGTAGAGGCTGGCAGTGAGCTAAGATCTCGCCACTGCACTCCAGTCTAGGCAACAGAGTCAGACCTTGTCTCTCTCTTTCTTAAAAAAAAAAAAAAAAAAAAAAAAAAAAAAAAAAAAAAGGCCGGTCGCAGTGGCTCATGCCTATAATCCCAGCACTTTGGGAGGCCAAGGCGGGTGGATCACGAGGTCAGGAGATCGAGGCCATCCTGGCTAACACAGTGAAACCCCGTCTCTACTAAAAATACAAAAAATTAGCCGGGCGTGGTGGTGGGCGCCTGTAGTCCCAGCTACTCGGGAGGTTGAGGAAGGAGAATGTCGTGAACTCAGGAGGCGGAGGTTGCAGTGAGCTGAGATCGCGCCACCGCACTCCAGTCTAGGTGACAGAGTGAGACTCCATCTCAACAACAACAACAACAACAAAAATGGACTTGACTAGAACAAAATGAGGTGGACTAGAGATGCTGGCAGTTTGTCTGGATGTAGGAAACAGGGAGCAGAGTGGAAAGTTCCTCCTGCTTGTCCTGTGGTTACCCTGAGTAAGCCCTGTCTTGTTTAGTTTCATCACATAGCAGGGCTTGAATGTGTCACCCTATGATTTGGTCATCTGTGGTCTCTTCCGATTAAACAAGGAATGTGCAGCAGTGAATGTCATGGAGATGTTCATCCAGCAGCTGTTGTTGGAGGATAACTCTGTTCCCAAAGTTTATGTTATTATTTTTTAGTTTTTTATTTTTAGAAAAGGCATCCTAGCCGGGCGCGGTGGCTCAAGCCTGTAATCCCAGCACTTTGGGAGGCCGAGACGGGTGGATCACGAGGTCAGGAGATCGAGACCATCCTGGCTAACACGATGAAACCCCGTCTCTACTAAAAAATACAAAAAACCAGCCGGGCGAGGTGGCGGGCGCCTGTAGTCCCAGCTACTCGGGAGGCTGAGGCAGGAGAATGGTGTGAACCTGGGAGGCGGAGCTTGCAGTGAGCTGAGATCTGGCCACTGCACTCCAGCCTGGGCGACAGAGCGAGACTCCGTCTCAAAAAAAAAAAAAAAAAAAAAAAAAAAAGAAAAGGCATCTTAGAGGGAGACTGAGGGGTTTAGTGACAGCCTGCCCACATCTGGGCTCATACTATGCCAGTGTGGTCTTCCTAAAATACCGCATTAATCATGTGAAAGACCTGCATTAAATCTTTTCAAGTGGCTCTCATGGCCCATAAAATAAATCTCAGACTTCTCATCCTGGCATTAATGGTCCTCCTTGAGTTGACCTCATTCTGTGTTGAGGCTTCCTTCTAATTATTCACTAAACCGTAGTTTCTTCAGCAAAACTAGTCTACTTGAGCTTTTGCGACCTTTCTCATTCTTTGTGCTTTTATGAATCCTATTCATTTTTCACGGCCGTATTCAGCTTCATCTTCTGTCTTCCCTGAAGTCTTTCCTCTGTAGCCCAACTTCAAGTGTTTTCTTTCTTGTGATGAAAAAAATTTTTTTTGGCTAGGCATGGTGGCTCACGCCTGTAAATCCCAGCACTTTGGGAGGGTGAGGCAGGAGGATAGCGAGGTCAGGAGTTTGGGACCAGCCTGGCCAACATGGTGAAACCCTGTCTTTACTAAAAATACAAAAATTAGCAGGGCTTGGTGGCACATGCCTGTAATCCTAGCTGCTTGGGAGGCTGAGACAGGAAAATCACTTGAACTCAGGAGGCAGAGGTTGCAGTGAGCCGAGATCCCACCACTGCACTCTAGTCTGGTGACAGAGCGAGACTCCATCTCAAAAAAAAAAAAAAAAGAAAAAAGAAAACAACAATCATCCACATTCCTATCACTGAGAACCAATCACTGCTAACTTTCTTTCTTTTTTTTTTTTTTTTTTCTGAGACGGTTGTCTCGCTCTGTCACCCAGGTTGGTGTGCAATGGCATGATCTCTGCTCACTGCAACCTCCGCCTCCCGGGATTAAGCAATTCTCCTGTCTCAACTTCTCAAGAAGCTGGGATTACAGGCACCCACCACCACTCCTGGCTAATTTTTTGTATTTTTAGTAGAGACAGGCTTTTGCTGTTTTGGGCCAGGCTGGTCTTGAACTCCTGACCTCAGGTGATCCACCCTCTTCGGCCTCCCAAAGTGCTGGGATTACAGGCATGAGCCACCTCACCCAGCCAGCCGCTAACATTTTTGCATATTTACTTTAAATCTTTTTTTTTTTTTTTTAAAGAAAAATCACTGTTGGTTTGATGACAATGATATTACATTTTTCATTTAGTTCATTTCATTTTCATTTTTATTTTTGGAAGAAAATGACTTTATTCTAATTAACTCACAAAGAATAAAATCATAACAGCTAGTTTAAGGAGGCTACACAAACATTTGCCTGGCCCCAAATTCTACATGACCTTAATGAAATTCTACCCAGTAAGAACACCCTCTTCCATTTCAATTCTAAAGCGAGGAAGCTATGAATGACAAGGAGAGGTTTAACTGATGGTTACATTTTATACCTTCACTACCAATTATATTTTTATGCTAAATTAACTTGGTTGTGAGAGCTGATTTTTCATTACTCCAATTTGACCTTCTTGATCAGGCCAATCTGTTTGCAAGTCTGCAGTGTTTCAGCACCTCACTGGAACCCTCACAGAGCTTTCTGTCACCCTGGTTCTGAGCATCCTCCAAAAACTGGTCTCACAGAGCAAGGCCGCTGTGCCGACTGGGTTCCCTGAGGCTACCGGTAAGTGATGTCAGGCCTTACAGGCTCAGCATTACTTCCTCCACTGAAGCCCCTGGTGATGGCATGGCCCAGTGTGTGTCCCACAGCAGAGCCCACAGCCAAGTCAGCTGCAGTGGTTGCCATCTGGGCCCTCAGACCTGCCTGCTGTGGCACAGCAGCAGGAGAGCCAACTGCAGAGGTGGGTGCCACTATTGGCAGCTAAGCTGCTGGTGCTGGCCTGGGTGCAGCTCTCATCTGAGGTGCCTGGCTGGCCAGAGGGGCCATGTGGGAGGTGCGGCTTCGGCTTCCATGGGGCATCCTAGGTGCGTGGCGGCTCAGCATTTGGATGTGTGAAAACAAGCCGTTTTGTTCATTTTAAAGAACTCGAACAATGCAGAAAACTGCAGTGATAAAATTTAGAAAATATATAATCCTTCCCAAATCCCACCACCTAGAAAAAAACCACCATTAGCTCTGTTTTTATTTTTATTGCCCAGGCTGGAGTGCAGTGGCTCGATCTCAGATCACTGCAACCTCTGCCTCCCAGATTCAAGTGATATTCTGCCTCAGCCTCCCAAGTAGCTGGGATTACAGGTGTGCACCACTACGCCCAGCTAATTTTTTTGAATTTTTAGTAGAGATGGGGTTTCGCCATGTTGGTCAGGCTGGTCTTGAACTCCTGACCTCAGATGATCTGCCCGCCTTGGCTCCCAAAGTGCTGAGATTACAGGCACGAGCCACTGCGCCCGGCCACCATTAGCTTTAAATGAGCATTATATCAGAAACATTCCACCATTAGCTTTAAATGAGCATTATATCAGAAACATATGCACATATGTGCACACATTCTTTCCTTCTGCACATGGAGGACATTTTGGTGTTGTCTTCTGGCTTTGGATGCTGCTGGGGAGAAGTCTGAGGGCCATTTTTCTACCTGGGACCTGAAGAAGTCTTTATGATTGAAGTACAGTGACTTCGGTAGGACATAGAACTTTTTATATCAAATTTCCTGATATCCCCTTTTAACATGCAGACTTTTCTTCCCCTAATTCAGGGATGTTACTTCATGTTTTGTCTTTGATTTATTTTTATTTTTATTTTTGAGACAGAGTCTTGCTCTGTCACCCAGGTTGGAGTGCAGTGGCACAATCTCGGCTCACTGCAACCCCCAATTCCTGGCTTCAAGCAATTCTCCTGCCTCAGCCTTCCACGTAGCTGAGACTACAGGTGTGCACCACCATGTCTGGATAATTTTTGTGTTTTTAATAGAGATGGGGTTTCATCATGTTGGCCAGGCTGTTTTGAACTCCCAGCCTCAAGTGATCTACCTGCCTCAACCTCCCAAAGTTCTGGAATTACAGGCATGAGCCACTGCACTTGGCCAGGTAATATAGTTTCAGTCCACAAACCTAAGGCCCTCTTCTTTTACTCCCCACTTCTCTGGGCTAACTCATCATCAGAATCTCAGCTTAAGTTTCACATAGTCATCTCAAAGGAAATAAAAACATACATAGAACTGAATCGAAATGAAATTGTAACATATCAAGGTATGTGAAATATAGCTAGAGCAGGGCTGGGAGGGAAATTTGTAGTGCTAAATGCTAACGTTACACTGGAAAACACGAAAGGTTTCAAATCAACAATCTAAGTTCCTACCTCAAGGAAGCAGAAAAAGAGCAAAATAAATCCAAAGCAAGTAGAATGAAGGAAACAGTAAAGAGCAGAAGTCTATAAAATTTGAAAACAGGAAACAATGGGAGAAATCAGTGAAACAAAAGGCAGCTTCTTAAAGTTAGCAAAATTCATAGACTTCTAACAAGACTGACAAGAAAGATACAAATTGCCAATATCAAGAATGAAACAGAAGGTATTAGTACAGATTATGCAGCCAATAAAAGGATAATAAAGAAATACTACAAGCAACTTTACACTGATAAATTCAGCAACTTAGAAGAAATGAACCAATTCCTCATAAAACACAAGTTACTAAAACTCAACCAAGATGAAATAGACACCCTGATTAGTCCTATAGCCATTAAATAAATTGAATTTGTAAAAACTTCACAAAAAAGAAATCTTTGGGTCCAGTTGGTTTCACTGGAGAATTCTACCAAACATGTAAAGAATATATGTTTTACACAATGTATTCCAGAAAATCAAAGAGGAAGAAACATCCAAATTGTGTTATGAGGCCAGTATTACCCTGGTGCCAAAACCGAAGATATTACAAAAGCAAAGCAAAACAAAAGGCCATAAACCATTATTTCTCATTAACTCAAATACAGAAAGCCTCAACAAAATACTAGCAAATTGAGTTCAGCAATGTTATAAAAAGAATTATACAGCATGACCAAGAAGGAATGATTTCAGATATAGAAACCTCGTTCAATATTCAAAAATTAATCAATGTAATCTACCGTATCAATAAGCTAAAGAAAGACCAGGCGTGGTGGCTAATGCCTGTAATCCCAGTACTTGGGAGGCTGAGATGGGCAGATCACTTGAGCTCGGGAGTTTGAGACCAGTCTGGGCAACATGGAGAAACCCTGTCTCTACTAAAATATAAAAAGTAGTCAGGTGGGGTGGTGTGCATCTATAGTCCCAGCTACTCAGAAGGCTGAGGCAGGAGGATTGCTTGAGCTTGGGAGGTTGAGGCTGCAGCATGCAACTTAGAAAGGAAGAAATAAAACTATTCTTATTTATTCTTATTTGCAGACAACATGGTTGTCTATAGAGGCAATCCCAAGAAGTCTACAAAAAAACCTTACAGAATTAAAAGTAAGTTCAAGGCCGGGCGCGGTGGCTCAAGCCTGTAATCCCAGCACTTTGGGAGGCCGAGACGGGCAGATCACGAGGTCAGGAGATTGAGACCATCCTGGCTAACATGGTGAAACCCCGTCTCTACTAAAAAAAATACAAAAAACTAGCCGGGCGAGGTGGCGGGTGCCTGTAGTCCCAGCTACTGGGGAGGCTGAGGCAGGAGAATGGTGTAAACCCGGGAGGCGGAGCTTGCAGTGAGCTGAGATCCGGCCACTGCACTGCAGCCTGGGCGACAGAGCGAGACTCCATCTCAAAAAAAAAAAATAAATAAATAAAATAAAATAAATAAAAGTAAGTTCAGCAAGATTGCAGGATACAAGATCAATACACAAAGATCAATTGCATTTCTATATACTAACAATGTGGGAAGCAAAATTAAAAACACAATGCCATTTATAGTCACTCCAAAGAAAATGAAATGCTTGATATTAACTTAACAAAACATGTACAGTATCTGTACACTGAACATTACAAAATGTTGATGAAATAAATCAAAAACGACCTAAATAAATGGAGAAACACACTGTATCTACTGATTGAAACCTAGTAGATGTGTCCTTTCTCTCCAGATTGATCTATGTAATGCAACTCTTACAATAATCCAAGCAAAGTGTTTTGTAGACATAGACAAACTATTATGTGGAAAGGCACAGGCTCTAGAATAGCTAAAACAATTTTTTAAAAAGAAAAGTAATGGAGGAATTACTCTAACCTGATATTAAGGCCTACTGAATCGCTACAGTTATCAGTATAGTGTGGTGTTGGAGGAGGGATGGAAACATATAACCATGGAACAGAATAGATAACTCAGAAATAGATCCATACAAATACGCCCAGCTTATTTTTAGCAATGGTGCAAAAGCATTTTCAATGATGAAATTTTAAACAGTGTTGGAGTAATCGGACATCAATAGGCAAACAAACAAACAAAACCCACAACCTACAACTCAGAATAGGTCACAGAATTTAACATAAAATATAAAACTATAAAACTTTTAGAAAAAAACTGTCAGAGAAAATCTTCAGGATCTAGAAGTAAGCAAACATTCCTACAATTAATACCAAAATGAACTATCCATAGAAGGAAAAATTGATAAATTGAATCTCATCAAAATTAGAAAACGTTTGCTGTGCTCAAGCTCATGTGGGCTGGGTGTGGTGGCTTACACTTGTAAGCTTATGCTTGTAATCCCAGTGCTTTAGGAGGCCAAGGAAGGAGGATTGTTTGAGGCCAGGAGTTTGAGAACAACCTGGGAAAAATAGTGAGACCCTATCTCTACAAATAATCAAAAAATTAGCTGGGTCTGGTGGCATGCTTGTGATCCTAGCTACTCAGGAGGCTGAGGTGGGAGGATGGCTTGAGCCCAGGAGGTGGAGTTTGCAGTGAGCTATAATACACCACTGCACTCCAGCATGGGTGACAGAGCAAGACTCTGACTCTAAAAAAAAAAAAAAAAAAAGTAAATAAAGCCCATGTGAAGATGATAAAAAGACAAATTATAGACAGGGAATAAATGTTTGGGAACCACATATCCAATAAAGCACTAGAATTTACAATATGTAAAGAACCCCAAAAACCGAACAGTAAAAAAAACCCCAAACAATCCAATTAGAAAATGGGCAAAAGACACGAACAGACATTTTACTGGAGAGGATATACAGATGGCAAATAAACACATGAAAGATGTTCAATACCATTAACCATTAGGGAAATGCAAGTTAAAACCACAATGAGCTATTACTACATACCTGTTAGAATGGCTAAAATAAACTAGAGGCAATGAATTCTCACAAAGATGCAGAGAAATTGCATCAGTCATACATTGCTGGTGGGAATGTAAAATGGTAGAAAACACTCTGGAAAATGGTTTAGCAGTTTCTTAGAAAGCTAAACGTGCAACTGCCATAAGATCCAACAACTGCACTCTTGGACATTTATCCCAGAGAAATGAAAACTTACATTCACACAAAAACCTGTACATGAATGCTCATAACAGCCTTAAAAACAATAGCTATTAATAACAATTGGTAATAACCCAAATGTCTTTTGGCAGGTGAGTGATTAAACAAACTGTGGTATGTTCAGACCATGGAATTGTACTCAGCAATATGCAGAAACAAACTATCAATACACACAAAAACTGGGAGGCATCTTTAGGGAATTATGCTAAGTGAAAAAAGCCAATCCAAAGTGTCATATAGTAATGTATATGATTCTTGTATTTTCCGTTCTTGAAATGACAAGAAGAAATGAAGGCTAGATTAGTGCTCGCCAGGGGTCAGAGCGGGATAAGGAGAGGGAGGAAGAGATGGCCTGACTGTATAAGGCAACATGAGGTATCTTGTGGTGCTAAAACTGTTCTGTATATCGACTTTACTAATATCAATTTTTTAAAGACACAGTTTCATTCTGTCACCCAGGCTTGAATAGAGTGGCGTGATCTCAGTTCACTACAACCTCCACCTCCTGGGTTCAAGCGATTCTCATGCCTCAGCCTACAGAGTAGCTGGGATTACAGACTTGCACCACCATGCCCAGCTAATTTTTTTTTTTTTTGTATTTTTAGTAGAGATGGGGTTTTGCCATCTTGGCCAGGCTGGTCTTGAACTCCTGACCTCAAGTGATCTGCCCGCCTCAGCCTCCCAAAGTGTTGGGATTACAGGCGTGAGCCACCGTGCCTGGCCTATCAATATTTGTTGAATGAATATCTTGCAGAATTTTTTAAGGCTTTGAAATTGCTTTGTATTTGGCAAATACTTTAAATGCCTCTCCCACTTGCTTTTTTGAAAAAATGAGTATACCTTATCCTCTTCCCAGGATAGCCCTCAGACTTTCCTGGGTGGGCCCTGCATCTCAGCAGCCTCCCTGGAAAACATCCTCTGCTTCTCTGGACTCTCCAAGTGGGACAGCTGCAGAGAATATCTGCCCTCTTGACCCTCCCAGGGTTGGTTTTATTAGCATACCCAGTAATTGGTTTTATTATTCTGTGTTGGAATTTTAGAAAGATAATGTGATGTTGTTATTATTCTATGAATAACAACTTCTAAATTGATCCAATGCTCAATGAAAATGACATTTCTTTTTCTTTTTTTGAGATGGAGTTTTGCTCTTGTTGCACAGACTGGAGTGCAATGGCGCAATCTTGGCTCACCGCAACTTCTGCCTCCTGGGTTCAAGTGATTTTCGTGCCTCAGCCTCCTGAGTAGCTGGGATTACAGGACCACACTGCCATACCTGGCTAATTTTTGTATTTTTAGTAAAGACAGTGTTTCGCCATATTGGCCAGGCGGTCTCGAACTCCTGACCTCAGGTGATCCACATGCCTTAGCCTCCCAAAGTGCTGGGATTACAGGTTTGAGCCACTGTGCCTGGCCATTTTTCTTTCTTTCTTTCTTTCTTTTGTTTTTTGAGACAGGGTCTTGCTCTGTTGCCCAGGTTGGAGAAAACCTCTGAGAAACATCATATATATGGAAGCTGTTCATACAGAGTATATGAGTGGGCTGTAGAGATAGGGGTGCTGTGGAGGAAATGGAACTTCCATTTAGTTGCTGAAAACTGCATTATTAGCTCCTGAATTTCCAGCCTGTTATATAATTGTTTATGTGAACATGATGCATTTTAAGGTGTAATATTTAAAATTTACTTGGCATTAAATCATTAGTTCTGCTCTTAACATACTTTATAGATAATTTGGGACATGGTTTATTCATACAGATTATTAGGTTCGTTTGTTTAAAAGAGACTAGCTCCTTTAAATAGTGGATTTGATGTGTAGAGGGGTAATTTAGTAACTACTAAACTACTAAACTATGCATTTGAGAGCAGAGGCAGTGGGGAATATAGTGTAATTACTTGAGATAAGGTATGTTCATCATTTGTGTTTTCTCATGGTGAAGATTAAATATATAGCTTAAATATAATATATATGCTCATAGGAACCCTTTTCATTAGATGTGTATGTACTAAGAGTAGAAGGTTCTTAAAATCGCTGTTTCTCTGGATTGATTGTTGAGGGAAGAAAGTGTAATTGCTCCAGACCAATCTGGCTCAACTTTCATGTAACAAAGTTGTGAGTTGTTTTTCAGTTGCCATGGACCCCCAGGTCAAAGGTCATGTAACCTGAGCTTGCACAGATGAACAGTCTGGGTAGGGGGAACCTAAGTGCTTGGACTGAGGAGAGGGGACTGAACTAAGAAGCAGACACCACATGGGGGCATCCAGGATCCAATCAGATCAAGCTCTGGTGTCACCTCATGGCAGGATCCAGTCAGATCATGCCTCCTGGCAATCACCTCATTGCAGATCCAATCAGATCATACCTCATTATCCTATGCTTATAAAACCTGATCCAAATCCCAGCTCAGGGAGACAGATTTGAGTGCTTCCTCCTGTCTCCTTGCCAGTCAATTCACGATAAAGTATTTCTCTTTTCAAAAGCCAGTGCCATGCTATTTGCCTCTATGTGCATTGGGCAGCCAGCCCATTGATTACTTAGTAACAAAAGCGACAGATTATTTTAGATGACTCCTTAACAACTTCTTTTTCCTGAAACTTCACATATCTTCTCTCTTACTCTCACTTTCAACAACAAAAGAGAACTTGCGTATGTTCCATTACATCTGCACGCTTCTCTACGTGTCTAACCATATATACTTTGCCTTCTCTTCTGTTATTCTGGGTATACCTCTGTTCTAAGGCCAACCCTTTGTTTTGTGCATTACATTCTATCTTCTTTTGCCTTCTTAAGAACCTTCTCCAGCAGATTTTCTCTTTTCTGTCTCATCACATTTTCCCCATCCACTGGAACATTCCCATCGGATGTACGTCTGCTATGTTGCCCATCTTAAGATTCAAAAAACTGGCCGGGCGCGGTGGCTCACGCCTGTAATCCCAGCACTTTGGGAGGCCGAGGCGGGCGGATCACAAGGTCAGGAGATCGAGACCACGGTGAAACCCCGTTTCTACTAAAAATACAAAAAAAATTAGCCGGGCGCGGTGGCGGGCGCCTGTAGTCCCAGCTACTCAGGAGGCTGAGGCAGGAGAATGGCGTGAACCCGGGAGGCGGAGCTTGCAGTGAGCCGAGATTGCGCCACTGCACTCCAGCCTGGGCGACAGAGCGAGACTCTGTATCAAAAAAAAAAAAAAAAAAAAAAAAAGATTCAAAAAACTTCATTATTCTATAACCTTCTCTAGGGATGACTTTATTTCTCTCTTCTACTTTATAGCAAAACTCCTTGAAAAAGTTGTCATATTCTTTCCTGAATGCATGTGGTCAGGTTTTCAACCCTGCCTGTCCTCTAGTGATGTAGCTTATGTCAAGGTCACCAATGACCTGTGTTGTTAAATTCAATGGTCATTTCTCAGACCTTTTCTTTCTCTCTCTCTCTTTCTCTGTTTTTTTTTTGTTTGTTTGTTTGTTTTTGTTTCTTTTTTGAGATGGAGTTTCACTCCTGTTGCCCAGGCTGGAGTGCAATGGCACAATCTTGGCTCACTGCAACCTCTACCTCCTGGGTTCAAGCGATTCTCCTGCCTCAGCCTCCCGAGTAGCTGGGATTCAGGCATGCCCCATCACACCCGGCTAATTTTGTATTTTTAGTAGAGAGAGGGTTTCTGCATGTTGGTCAGGCTGGTCTCCAACTCCTGACCTCAGGTGATCCACCTGCCTCAGCCTCCCAAAGTGCTGAGATTACAAGCGTGAGCCACCTTCCTTCCTTCCTTCCTTCCTTCCTTCCTTCCTTCCTTCCTTCCTTCCTTCCTTCCTTCCTTCCTTCCTTCCTTCCTTCTTTCCTTCCTTCCTTCCTCTCTCTCTTTCTTGTTTTCCTTCCTCCCTCCCTCCCTCCTTCCCTCCCTTCCTTCCTTCCCTTCCTGCCTCCCTCCCTCCCTCTCTCTCTCTCTTCCTTTCTTTCTTTTCTTTCTCCTTTGACACAGGGTCTCACTGTGTTTGTGCAGGCTAAAGTGCAGTGGTGTGATCTTGGCTCACTGCAGCCTCAGCCTCCCAGGCTCAAGTGATACTCCCACCATAGCCCCCCGGAGTAGCTGGGACTACAGGTGAGTGCCACCACACTTGCCTAATTTTTAAATTTTTTGTAGAGACATGATTTCATCATGTTATCCAGGCTGGTCTGGAACTCCTGGGCTTAAGCCATCCGCCCGCCTTGGCCTCCCAAAGTGCTGGGATTACAGACATGGGCCACCATGCTTAGCCTAAACCTTCTCTTTCTTGACCAGTCTACAGCATTTGACATGGTCACTCCTTTCTTCAAACTCTTTGCAAACCCTTGACTTTGGGATAACACACTGTCGTGGCTCACCACCTTCATCACTGCTCGTGCTTTCTTAGTCTCCTTTGCTGGTTATTCTTCATCTTCCCGGCCTCTACGTGCTAGCTAACCCGGGTCTCTGTGTTTGAGCCTTTTCTCTATATTCCCATTCCTTATGTTAATACTTTCTAAACTTTTTCATATCATGGCCCAGGCAGAAAATGACCACTTGTTTTGGCACACTGGGCTCAGTAAGGCCACCCAGGGCTTGAGGTGACCAATCTAGAGGCTCTTGCAGTCTTCAGCTGTCACATCTTGACTCACTCATAACCCATTTATATGCTGAGAAATGTCAAGCGGAAAACTCTACCAGATGATCACATCTCTCTCTTCCAGACTTTACTTATTTATTTTTTTGAGACGGGGTCTCACTCTGTCACCTAGGCTGGAGTGCAGTGGCACGATCTCGACTCACTGCAACCTGTATATCCCGGGTTCAAGTGATTCTCCTGCCTCGGCCTCCTGAGTAGCTGGGACTACAGACATGTACCACCATGCCCAGCTAACTTTTATATTTTTAGTAGAGATGGTGTTTCACCATGTTGCCCAGGCTGGTCTTGAATTCCTGACCTCAGGTGATCTGCCCTCCTTGGCCTCCCAAAGTGCTGGGATTACAGGCGTGAGCCACCGCACCTGGCCTGTCAGTGCTTTTTACTTTAGCCATTCGAAGGGAGGAGTAGTGGTATTTCATAGTGGTTTTCTGTTGCGTTTCCTTAAAGTTGAGCAACTTTTCATGTGCTTGTTGGGTATCCATACAGCATCTTAAAGTCTCTTTTGCTCATTTTTTTTTTCAGTTGGATTGTTTATTATTATTGATTTGTAAGAGTTCTTTTATTTTCACTTCCCGATATAAGTTCTTTGTTCTAAATACAAGACATATGTGTTGAATATTTCCTTCTGGTCTATGACTTGCTTTTTCTTTCTTTTAATGGTATCTTTTTAAGAGCACAAGTTATTAATTTTAATGATACCCAGTTTATCAATAAGTTTTTAAAATTTAGTGTTTTCAATTTCCTTTAAAATAATCTTTGCCTATCCCAAGTTTTCCAAGACATTTTATGTTTCTTCTAGAAACTTGATAGTTATAGCTTTTCCTTTTGTTTTATCGTCAACCTATTTTATTTGAAAATGCCCTTATTTTGATTTCATTTTTTAAGGATATTTACTCTGTATACTGAACGCTTGGTTGGTCATTTCTTTTTTTCTTTTTTTTTTTTTTTAGCACTTCAAAGATGTTATCTCCCTGTCTTCTGACCTTCATACTTTCTGATGAGAAGCGACTGGTAATTTTAATTATTGCTCTACTTTTTCTCTATTTTCAAGATTTTCTCATTATTCTTGGTTTCACTAGTGCCATGATATACATAGGGGTATTTTTCTTTGTGTTTATTCTGTTGTGCTTCACTGAGTTTCTTGAATCTGTGAGTTTATCTCTGCAAGGATCGCTTGAGGCCAGAAGTTCGAGACCAGCCTGAGCAATATATATAGACAATTTTTTGTCTCTACAAAAAATTTTAAAAATTAGCCAAATTGGAAAAGTTTTAGCCATTATTTCTTCTAATACTTATTTTGACTCCTTCTCTTTCTTCTTCCCTCTGGTACCCCAGGCACACAGATCCTAGTCATTTCTTTTATTGTTCCGCAGGCTCCACACATGTGTCCGGAGAGGGTCTCTCAACAGTTCTCCTATTCTGTCTCCAGTTTTTTTCACATGCATTCGGTAAAGATCCATGGAGTAGAGTTGGCTATGAGTACAGAGTCTGTGTGTATGGCGCTGTTAGGGATTCTAAACCATCACTCAAACCTTCGTTTCATCTCTAGAAATTCATTAAAAGTTCAGTCTTCTCTTCTTACCCATCTGCAGCGAGATCCTCTGCCCCCTGCTGTTCAACCAAGGGAAGGCACCCATGCTTGTCAGTTTTTGGGTTTTTTCATTAGGTTTTGTGCATTCTCAGCTCTCTGATGCACTTAGAAAGACTGTGATTAGCGGTTAACCATCTTTTTCTTGTTGTTAGGGTGGGGAAACACTGTCTTGCAACCTCCTACATTCTAAATGGGAGTAGAATTATCCTACTAGTTTTGATATATTATGTTTAATTGTTTTCCTTTTTAAGCACTTTTTAATTTCCCTGATATTTTTTTTCTCTGACCTCGGTGTATGTCTGAAATGTTTTAAAATTTCCAAACATACAGGTTTGAAAAAAATATATTTTTATGATTGAATCCTAACTTAATTACATGTTGATAGAGATTAAGGCCTGTATGCTTTGGAATGTTTAACATTTGTTTTTAACTTTTTAAAAAACATTTGCCTTAACCCTTTGAATGGCCAGTTTTTGTAAATGCTCCAAGTGACTGAAAAAAGTATGTAGTCTGTTTTTTAGCTATTGGTTCATTAAATCAAGTTTATTGTTCAAAGTTTCTTTCTTTCTTTCTTTCTTTCTTTCTTTCTTTCTTTCTTTCTTTCTTTCTTTCTCTTTCTTTTCTTTCTTTCTTTCTTTCTTTCTTTCTTTCTTTCTTTCTTTCTTTCTTTCTTTCTTTCTTTCTTTCTTTCTTTCTTTCTTTCTTTCTTTCTTTCTTTCTTTCTTTCTTTCTTTCTTTCTTTCTTTCTTTCTTTCTTCTTGTTTCAGCATGTTGGCCAGGCTCATTAAATCAAGTTTATTGTTCAAAGTTTCTTTCTTTCTTTCTTTCTTTCTTTCTTTCTTTCTTTCTTTCTTTCTTTCTTTCTTTCCTTCCTTCCTTCCTTCCTTCCTTCCTTCCTTCCTTCCTTCCTTCCTTCCTTCCTTCCTTCCTTCCTTCCTTCCTTCTTTCTTTCTTTCTTTCTTTCTCTTTCTTTCTTTCTTTCTTTCTTTCTTTCTTTCTTTCTTTCTTTCTTTTTCTTTCTTCTTGTTTCAGCATGTTGGCCAGGCTGGTCTCGAACTCCTGGCCTCAAGTGATCCGCTCACCTAGGCCTCCCAAAGTGCTGGGATTACAAACGTGAGCCACTGTACCCAGCCTTGTTTTGTTTTATGAGAGAGGCTCTCGCTCCAGGTTGGAGCGCAGTGGCACAATCATAGCTCACTCCAGTCTTGACCTCGTGGGCTCAAGCAATCCTCCCGCCTCAGCCTCCTGAGTAGCTGGGACTATAGGTGCATACCACCAAGCCTGGCTAATTTTTAAATGTTTTGTAGAGGCAGGCTCTTATTATTTTTTAAATAATTTATTTTTATTGGTACATGATATATATATATACATATTTTTGGGGTACATGTGATTATTTATTTATCTATCTATCTTTGAGACAAGGTCTTGCTCTGTCACTCAGGCTGGAGTGCAGTGGTGCAATCATAGCTCAGATCAAATCAGTGCAGTTGAGCAATCTACCACCTTAAATATTTGTCTTTTCTTTATGCTAGAAACATTGAAATTATTCTCTTCTAGCTATTTTGAAATAAATATGCAATAGATTGCTGTAAACCATAATCATTCTTCTGATCTATCAACACTATGTTATGACTTTTTTATATAAGAAAAGTCTTGCCTGTCTGAGAACAGTTAAGTCTTTAGTCTTATTTCCTAGCTATTCCGATATTGGGGACTTGTTTTCAATTTGATTGTCATCAGCCAAGTATAGGAATTTTTTCCCATTTGAAATAGTAGGATCTATTAGTGACTCTGACTCTACAAGCTTCCGGAGCAAGTCTTGGATAGTCATCTCGTTTCCCTGTCGTCAGTATCTTTGGCGAGTGTTATGGGAGATTCACTAAGATCACAAACACACTAAGATCATAGTGCCACAGTTTATCAGAGCTGGAAGGAACCCAAGGAATCTCCAACCCTCTTCCTTTACAATGACATCACTGAGCTCTAGAAAGGGAAAGGGACCTGCTTAAAGTCTCACGTACACTGATGGCAGAGCAGGGACAAAGACCCTAATCTCTTGACCCTCCCAACCCAGGGCCTTCTTCCTCTGCACTTGCCTCAAAGGCAGAACACTAAATCATGCCTGAAATTTTAATATTGTTTTGTCAGAGTTGATTTAGAATTGACAGTGACAGGAGTGTCAGGAAATAAAAGTATAGGAAGTGCTGTGGTCCCTTGATGTGTAATTGTAGACAGGAGTAAAAGACTTGAGCAGGGGTGGGAGGATTTGTGCATAGAGCCTTTGGGCTGTGCAGGAAATTATAAATGCTGCTGTAACACTCGTGTTGTCTCATCCTGTTTGGAGTAAGGAAAATGTTACTCCACATTTTTTGTTTTTAATGTTACAAGTTTCCCTTTTCACTTCTTCCTTTAGTTGGTTTTTCTGCCTCTTTTCTTCTTTCATTGCTTTCTTAGATACCATTAACCCTTCTTTTTCTGTAATCTTTGTTTCTTTCCCTACTAACCTCTGACATAAAGTATTAATTTTTGGTAATTTTTTTTCTTCTTTGAAGTGCTCCTTCTGGCTACAAAAACTTCCAATTAAGTTTTTTAAATAAAAGATAGAAGTTAAAAGCAACTGCTGCCTGGGGTTAGCAGGATGGAAACTTGTAGTTGCTTGAAGCTGTACTTCAAAAAGAGAAAAACTCAATTTTAGAAGTGTAGAGGTTTATTCATAAAATACATTGTGTTAAAAAAAATGACTCTGTGAGTACTTTAGGCAGTGGAGAAGGAAAACTGTAGGTCACTTGTTCTATTGTATTTATTTACAGAATATTCTTTTTCTATGTAATATTTTTATTCTAAATAAAAGGAAAGGGAACATTTCCAGCATCTGGATTCTTGTTTATTCTGTTTCTGATAATAATGTTAATTAATTTAATAATGAGATTCTCATTTTTATTCACCAAATAACTTTAATGAAGTTCTTACGTATATTTCCTCTTCTGTGCTACTTTATACGTACAAAAGAATGTAGGAAGGTATCTCAAATTTCCCATTTTAGCAAATTCTCTTGTTCCTAAATTCCACTTACAAAGGCACCCCAGAGAGTGTGCCTGTATTCCGCAAGGAGTCACGCAGAGGGTGATGAGTAAGTGGCTAGGGGCTCCATTGTACACAGGCTGCCTCCTTTAACTGCAGGTTTCCAGAGGGCTGTAAGCTTCTTCCTTCTTCTTTCTTCTTTCTTCTTCCTTCTTTTTTCTTCTTTCTTCTTTCTTCTTCTTTCTTCTTTCTTCTTTCTCCTCCTCCTCCTCCTTCTATTCCTCCTCCTCCTCTTCCTCCTCCTCCACCATGCCTGGCCAAATCTTTGTCTTTTAATAAATCAGTAAATCTTCTCAGTGGACTTAAGCCCACTGATATGTATTAACGGTCTCAATTGTGTCATATTATTTTACAATATAATTGTTATGTGTGTTGTATGTATGTTATATGTGTGTCTGTATTTCTTTATTTGATATTTTCTTTGTTCTTTTATTTTCTAAATATGTTTGGATATTTAGGATATTTAGGAAGATGGATTTTTTGTTTTTTGTTTGTTTTTTTGGAGACAGGGTCTCACTGTGTCACCCAGGCTGGGGTGCAGTGGTGTGATCATAGCTCATGGTAACCTCGAACTCCTGGGTTCAAGTGATCCTCCCACCTCAGCCTCCTGAGTGGTTAGGACTACAGACATGCGCCACCACTCCTAGTTAATTTTGAATTTTTTGGTAGAGATGGGATCTTGCTATGTTGCCCAGGCTGGTCTCAAACTCCATTCCTCAAACAATCCAACTCCCTTTGCTTCTTGAAGTGCTAGGATTACAAGTGTGAGTCACTGCACCCAGCCTGAAGGTGGATATTTTTGTTCTAGTAATTACCTTTATACTTAAAAAAATGGTTAAGATACGGTTTTCTTATTTAATCTTTTATTTATTATTATCATTTATTATTATGATTTTTTATTTTGTAGAGATGGGGGGCCTCACTATGTTGCCCAAGCTGGTCTCGAACTTCTGTCTTCAACTGATTCTTTCACCTTCGCCTCCCAAAGTGTTGGGATTACAGGTGTGAGCCACTGTGCCTGGCCTTATTTAACCTTTTAATATCAAGTTTGTTAGATTAAAAAAAAGCAACCCATTTTTATTGAGATATAGTTCACCTATCATATGATTTAGTCATTTAAAATATACAGTTCAATGGTTTTTAGTATATTGACAAATATGTGCGACCATCACCGCAATTTTTTTTTTTTTTTTTTGTGAGACAGGGTCTCACTCTGTTGCCCAGGCTGGAGTGCCCTGGCATGCTCTCGGCTCACTGCAATCTCTGCCTCCCAGGTTCAAGCAATTCTTGTGCCTCAGACTCCTGACTAGCTGGGATTACAGTTGCCTGCCACCACTCCCAGCTAATTTTTGTATTTTTGGTAAAGATGGGGTTTCACCATGTTGGCTAGGCTGGTCTGGAACTCCTGACCTCAGGTGATCCATCTGCCTTGGCCTCCCAAAGTGCTGGGATTACAGGTGTGAGCCACTGCACCTGGCCAGGGGTAGGACTTTCATCATGCTGAGTTGGAGGTTAGGGAAGGAGTGAGTTGTGACTGAAATGCTACAGATTCTGAGTGTTCTTATTGAGATTTAATAGATTTTCTTGAATAAATGCTTTTTTATTTGCTTCATGCCATGAGGACAATTTCCAGAAACTTTAAATCATCATTTGTTTGTTTTTTTTTAGATGGAGTTTCGCTCTTGTTGCCCAGGCTGGAGTGCAGTGGCGTGATCCCGGCTCACTGCAACCTCCGCCTCCCAGGTTCAAGTGATTCTCTTGCCTCAGCCTCCCAAGTAGCTGGGATTACAGGCACATACCCCCACGCCCAGCTAATTTTGTATTTTTAGTAAATTTGGAGTTTTGCCATGTTGGTCAGGCTGGTCTTGGAACTCCTGACCTCAGGTGATCTGCTCACCTCGGCCTCCCAAAGTGCTGGGATTATAGGCATGAGCCACCGCGCCGGTTTGTTTGTTTGTTTGTTTGTTTTTTAAACAAGTCTCATCCGTTTTGGTCATTTCTCTAAAGTGAGTCCATGGAGGTCCTTACTCTGCCGTTCCAGAAGTCATTCTAATGGTATGGTTTTAAAAATGTACTATCTAGTCCAGAGGAAGGACAGTTTCTGGGGCTGCTTTTCAGCCTATTCTACCATGAGTTATCTTACTCCACGGGTTAGGTGGCCCTAAAGCAACTACCAAAATGACACAACAAAGACTTATGGCCGGTAAGCCAACAAAGGAGATATGCGAATTCCTAAAAAATGCTCAATCCAAAATCAGGCAACAAAAGAAGAACAAAAGAACAAAGAACAGATGGGACAGATAGGACAAATAGCAACATGATAACTTCTAAACCCAACCATATCAGTAATCAGATGAAATGCTGTGTACACCCCAATGAACAGGAAGAGATTGTCGAACTAGGTCAAAAGTAAGACCCAACCTTATGCACTGCCTGCAAGGAACACTTGAAATATAAGGGCATCAGCCAGGCATTGTAGCTCATGCTTGTAATCCAGTACTTTGAGAGGCTGAGGCGGGCGGGTCACTTGAGGCCAGGAGTTTGAGACCAGCTTGGCCAACATGGCAAAACCCCATTTCCACTAAAAAAAAAAAAAAAAAAAATTAACTGGGTGTAGTGACACATACCTGTAATCCCAGCTACTCAGGAGGCTAAGACATGAGAATTGCTTGAACCTGGGAGGTGGAGGTTGTGGTGAGCCACGACTGCACCACTGCACTCCAGCCTGGGCAACAGTGAGACTCTGTCTCAAAAAAAAAAAAAAAAATATATATATATATGTATAATATATACACACACACACATATATATACACACACACATATATACACACACATATACATACACACACACACACATATATATATATGGGCATCAATAGGTGAAATTTAAAGTGATGGGAAAAGACGTATCATGCAACACCAGTCAAAAGGAAGCTAAAATGGCTGTATTAAATGCTGCCATGGAGGCCTCCTGACTTTCACACCATGCTGTGAGCTGATAACTGGCTGTCCTGAACCTGTCATGTTCTTTCTTTGGTGCTTCAATAGCACTGAACAACAAGTGATTAGATTTCTGAGTCTGTATAACTACTTCCCCACGTCTATCAAATGCTAGAAATATAGCTTGTGAACCAGTGCTTCCTTTTCCCTTGTATCACAGCCAGTTCATCACAGATGAAAGTACTAGTGATTATTAGTTAAGCAATTACACAGCTTGTCAGTAATCCACCCATCACTGACGATGGGAACTCTATTGCCATTTGGCTGGGGAATGATCCTGCTCTAAAATCCCGTCTTAGAATCTGTTCCCTAGCACTCCCATTCCTGGTTCCAAATGAGTTTGCTGGAAGTAGATCCTGAGACAAGAATTTTTGAGCAAATGTGATGTTATTAAGGAACTATTCCCAGCAAAGACTAGTAAGAGATTGTGATGGGCTGGGTGTGGTGGCTCATGCCTGTAATCCCAGCACTTTGGGAGGCTGAGGCAGGAGGATCACTTGAGGCCAAGAGTTCAAAACTAGCCTGGGCAACATAGTGAGACACCTGTCTGTACTGAAAAAATATGAATTAATTTTAAACAAGACATTGTGGGAAGCAGATACGGAAGGGAAGGAAGCTGAGCAGAATGTACTATCAGGCCAGAGCCCCACAGTGGATAGGCTTCAGTTTGATCTGACAGGGGCATTTGTGCATGTAGATTGTGCTGCAGAGGTGTGTTAACCTTGGGCAAGGGAGTAGGGGACATTCATACTTCTAGTGCCTCCCAGGCACTTCTAGCTCCTGTGCCCGTGGACAGTGTGACTCTGATAACCCAAAGGCAGTCCCCTAAACAAGAGATTGGCCAGGCACAGTGGCTCATACCTGTAATCCCAGCACTTTGGGAAGCCAAGGCAGATCACCCAAGGTTCTGAGTTTGAGACCAGCCTGGCCAACATGGTGAAATCCCATCTCTACTAAAAATACAAAAATTAGCCAGGTATGGTGGTTGGTGCCACCACCACCTTGAGAGGTTGGGTCAGGAGAATCGCTTGAACCTGGGAGGTGGAGGTTGAGTCAGGAGAGGTTGAGAGGTTGAGTCAGGAGAATCTTGAGAGGTTGAGTCAGGAGAATCGCTTGAGAGGTTGAGTCAGGAGAATTGCTTGAACCTGGGAGGTGGAGGTTGAGTCAGGAGAGGTTGAGAGGTTGAGTCAGGAGAATCGCTTGCGAGGTTGAGTCAGGAGAATCACTTGAACCTGGGAGGTGGAGTTTGCAGTGAGCCAAGATAGTGCCACTGCATTCCACCCTAGGCAACAGAGCGAGACTCCATTTCAAAAAAAAAAAAAAAGGAAAAAGAAAAGGCCCAGGAGCTGCCATTAGGACCAAAAGCACATTACGGCTAAAGGTATGTAAAGCCATAGTATACAGGAATCTGGGCAATCTGATCTGGGCAGAGTACCTGCATTGTCTTCTGCAAGAGAGAATGTGGACTGAGGACCAAGCCAGCCTTTGGGGTGGGCCTTAGAAATCTGCAGAGGAGACCAAGAGAAGAGGCCAGTGGGGACAGAGGGAAAACCCAGGGAGCACTTCGGGAGAGGCGTGCTGCTCTGGGCAGTGGCTAGTGCAGCACCCAGAGTTGAATCCAGGGCTTCTGACCTGGGGACTCTGTGCTCCTTGGGCTTCCACTGAGACGGGACGGTGGGGAGCTCAGGAGGCGTTGTGGTTTGGCTTGGGATGTGGAGACTTTGATTTCATTTTTTTGAGACAGGGTCTTACTCTGTGACTCACGGCTGGAGTGCAGTGGCATGATCACAGCTCACTGCAGCCTTGACCTCCTAGGCTCAGATGACCTTCACACCTCAGCTTCCCAAGTAGCTGGGACTTCAGGTGCCTGCCACCACACCTGGCTAATTTTTACAATTTTTTGCAGAGATGGGGTTTTGCCATGTTACCTAGGCTGATCTTGAATTCCTGGACTCAAGTGATCCTCTCACTTCAGCCTCCCAAAGTGCTAGGATTACAAGTGAGAGCCACTGTGCCCAACCTGATTTCATTTTTATCTATTGCATAAGGAAGAAAAGATAGGCAAGCCATGGTGGCTGTCACCCGTAATTCCAATGCTTTGGGAGGCTGAGGTGGGAGGATTGCTTGAGTTCAGGAGTTTAAGACGAGCCTGGGCAATAGAGCAAGACCCTGTCTCTACCAAAAAAAAAAAAAAAAAATTAGCTGATTGTAGTGGTGTGCACCTGTCGTCCCACTACTTGGGAGGCAGAAGTGGAAGGATCTCTTGAAGCCAGGAGTTCAAGGCTATGGTGAGCTATGATCATGCCACTGCACTGCAGCCTGGGCAACAGAATGAAGCCCCCATCTCTACAAAAAAATTAAGAAAATAACAAAAAAATATTTAAAAAGATAGGCAAAATATTTTATATCCCACTCCTAAAATTTCTTAAATTGTAATGAAATAACCAAGGGAAAATTTTCTGACAACTGCTATTAAAAAACTGAATGATCGTTTCACTTTTTTCTGTGGGTTTTGTTTAAAGGCACAGCAATAAACCCATAGGCCTTGATTCCTTATGGTTTAATTTTACCTTAGGTCTCAGTGTGACTTAGTAAGTCATTATAGGAGCCCTCCTCTGTGTTAAGCAGAGGCAATGAAGGCATCCTCCCTTCTCTAAGGGGCTGGCCGTGTGACAGGGAAGTTAGCTGTGCTTGGAAAGCCACATCACATGGAGAAAGAGGACGAGGAGCCACTCTGCTGTGGCCTTTACAGATGGCTTCACAGAGGTCTTGGCTCTGAGCCTCAGTTAATGAGCTGGGGTTGGCTGATCCACAAGTGAAGGAGAGGCTATGGGGTACGACAGTGGTGCCAGGGAGCAAGATGCTGTGTGTGTGTGTGTGTGTGTGTGTGTGTGTGTGTTTGAGACAGAGTTTTGCTCCGCCACCCAGACTGGAGTGCAGTGGCACAATCTTGGCTTACTGCAACCTCTGCTTCCTGGGTTCAAGTGATTCTCCGGCCTCAGCCTCCCCAGTAGCTGGGATTACAGGTGCATACCACCTTTTTTTTTTTTTTTTTTTGAGACAGAGTCTCATTCTGTCACCCAGACTGGAGTGCAGTGGCGCAATCTCAGCTCACTGCAACCTCTGCCTCTTGGGCTCAAGGAATTTTCCTGCCTCAGCCTCCCGAGTAGCTGGGATTACAGGCACGTGCCTCCACGCCCAGCTAACTTTTGTATTTTTAGTAGAGACAGGGTTTCACCATGTTGGCCATGATGGTTTCAAACTCGTGACCTCAGGTGATCCACCGCCTTAGCCTCCCAAAGTGCTGGGATTACAGGCATGAGCCGGCCCGAGGTGCTCACTGTGCCCGGCCTGAGACGCTGTGTTTCAGAGGCAAGGGGGCAAGAGGAAAGGAATCTACACAGGTTTGCGAAAGCCGGGAGGAGAGCACAGGTGGTGCGACCATGAAGGCCCGGCTCAGCATCTTGCACACAGCAGGCTGTCTGTAGGACGTGCTGATTAATTAGCCCCTAGGTAAACTTCTTGCTCCAACTCTCCACTGGCTGAAGCTATGCTCTGATATTGAGTGGAGGGAATGTGGGAGAGGAACTGAACTGAGCATCACGTAAATGCCTGAAAACAACATATTTTTAGGATTAGCCTGGCTAATTTTTTTTTTTTTTTGAGACGGAGTCTCGCTCTGTTGCCCAGGCTGCAGTGCAGTGGCACGATCTCGGCTCACTGCAAGCTCTGCCTCCCAGGTTCACGCCATTCTCTTGCCTCAGCCTCCCGAGTAGCTGGGACCACAGCGCCAGCCATCATGCCTGGCTAATTTTTTGTATTTTTGGTAGAGACGGGGTTTCACCTTGTTAGCCAGGATGGTCTCGATCTCCTGACCTCGTGATCTGCCTGCCTCGGCCTCCCAAAGTTCTGGGATTACAGGCCTGAACCACTGCGCCCGGCCTAGCCCAGCTAATTTTTTAATTTTTAGTAGAGACGGGATTTCACCATGTTGGCCAGGCTGGTCTTGAACTCGTGACCTCAATTGATCCACCCACCTTGGCCTCCCAAAGTGTTAAAATTACAGGTGTGAGCCACCACACTCAGGCAGTTCATAGATGTTTGAAATTAAGGCTTTTAAACATTTGTTCTTCAAACATTTACTGGGTGTATGTTATATGCTGGGCAATATAGGCTTTGGTGCAGGAAGATGTGAATTCAAGTCCTAATTCTGTCATTTGCCAGCTGTTGTGTCTTTGGGCAAATCACTTAGCTTCTTTGAATTGCAGTATGTAAACTAGGTTTCGTAATGCATAACTTGTGTTGTGGTTATAAGGGTTAAGTACAAAGTATGGCACTATGTATAAAACAGTGCTTGATTTTTAGTAGGCATTTAATAAATGCTAGTTTTTTCTGCCCATGAAGAATTCCAAGCTTTAAAAATTACTCCTGTTTCTTTCTTTTTTTATACAGGATCTTGCTCTGTCGCCCAGGTTGGAGTGAAGTGGTAGGATCATAGCTCACTGCCGCAGCCTCAATGTCCTGGGCTCGAGCTATCCTCCCACCTCAGCCTCCTGAGTAGCGGGGACCATAAGTGCGCACCACCATGCCCATCTAATTCTTTTTAATTTTTTTTAGACACAGGGTCTTGCCATGTTGCCTAGCCCGTTTTCAAACTTCTGGGCTCAAGTATTCCTCTGGCCTTGGCCTCTCAAAGTGTTGGGATTATAGGTGTGAGCCAGTGAGCCCAGCCATTTTAAAACTTTTAGAAACTGGCCAGGTGTGGTGGCTTACGCCTGTAATCCTAGCACTTTGGGAGGCCAAGGTGGACAGATCACTTGAGCTCAGGAGTTTGAGACCAGCCTGGCCAACACGGCAAGACCCCATCTCTACAGAAAATATAAAAATTAGTTGGGCGTGGTGGTGAGCGCCTGTAGCACTAGCTACTTAGGAGGCTGAGGTGGGAGGATCGCCTGAGCCAGGGAGGTAGAGGCTGCAGTGAGCCATGATCATGCCACTGCACCCCAGCCTGGGAGACAGAATAAGACCCTGTCTCAAAAAAATATATAAAAAAAAAATTAAAGCTTTAAGAAACATACCTGTACACGTGTGGTGCATTACATGACTGAGTCATTCTAATTGATTCTGACTTACAAAATCCCTTTGACATAACAAAATATAGTTGTGAATACTCATTTTCCCAAAATTATGTTGTATTTGTGGTGATTATGTAAGTAATATGTAAAATATAAGTAATATGTAAAATATAAGTAATATATAAAATATAAGTAATATGTAAATATGTAGAAGTATATACATGTATGTATATACATATGTATAAGTAATATGCAAAATAAGTAAATAATATGTAAAATCAGTAATATGTAAAATAAGTAATATGTAAAATGCATATTAGTCCAGCCAACATTTGGTTAGCCTGTGAAAGAAAAAACCATGTTCATTTGACATTAGAAATGACTGCAACCAGGGAATTGCAAGGTCAGGGTTTAACATTCTAGAAAACTCCCACAGGCCTAAGGAAGAATTTCATTGTCATGTGCAATTGGTAGCACGGGCGGATCTTGAAGTGCTGTCATTGACAGCTTCATGTTTTTGACGCTCCTTTGCTGCCTGGGGAAGCAGGGAATTCACCTCTGCACCCATAGCAGCTTTTGCTACCTTCATCACCATTTCATACCTTCTAATTAACCAAACTTGCTCTACGTTGATAAATCCATGTATGTGTAATGTGGCACATTCCTGATAAACTCTGCAAACATATTCGTTTACGCCTGAGTCCCTCTTTTCTTTTTGTAGTCTCTTAAACCCCCCGCTTTTTTTTTTTATAAAAAGCGCCCTCTTTCTTGCAGGTGATTCCTCCAGATGCCGTGTGGACATTCACCTCGGGCTGGATCCCTGCTGGACTTAAAGTCGCCAGAGATTTTTTTTTTTTTTGCAAGCCCCTAAGCACTATGTGGTGTGCAGCTCCTGATAAAGAGGAAGTCTAATTCAGCCTTTGAGTCTGGAGTGGGAAGAAGTTGTAAGCAAGTGAACCATTGAGTTAGGAGTTTTTACTTCAGGCTAATGTTAAATGACAAACTCAAGAGTTCAAGTCTAAACATAGAGTATCCTTGATAATTCTCCATGTGAATTGCCTTTAAGATATACACACACATATATATTTTGCCCAGAGGAGTGACTATGATTTTGTAATTTTACTTAAAGTTATGTAAAGTAAAACTTGCAATATTTTCCAGAATGTCATGGTTCAGGTTAGGACAGAAAGCAGGTAAATAATGGGAAAATGAGGACATTGAGAGCTTCATTTGGAAGCCTACTTCAGAATGAAAGCTTTTGGGAAAACAGAATATCTGAGTTATACATTTTGAGGCTCTACGATAGATGATTATAAGATGATATTTTTCTGGTGAATAGTTAAGTAATGGCTTTTTTTTGTTGTTGTTGTTTTTTCTGTGATGGAGTCTCTGTTGCCCAGGCTGGAGGGCAGCGGTGCGATCTCAGCTTACTGCAACCTCTGCCTCCCAGGTTAAGCAATTCTCCTGCCTCAGCCTCCCAAATAGCTGGGACTACAGGTGTGCACCACCACGCCCAGCTAATTTTTGTGTTCTTGGTAGAGACCGGGTTTCACCACGTTGGCTAGGCTGGTCTCGAACTCCTGACCTCAAGTGATCTGCCTGCCTCCGTCTCCCAAAGTGCTGGGATTATAGACGTGAGCCACTGCCCCTGGGTAATGGCTACCTTTCTGCCTGAAGTCCTATTTTATCTTATGTTACACTAGTTTTATGTGGGCGAGTATTTGCCTGGTATTCTTTTCCCATCTCTTTACTTTCATTCTCATTTTATGTCCTTAGATGTCTATCTCTTTTCTTTTTTTTTCTTTTTTTTTTTTTGAGACAGAGTCTCTCTCTGTTGCCCAGGCTGGAGTGCAGTGGTGTGATCTCGGCTCACTGCAAGCTCCGCCTCCCAGGTTCACACCATTCTCCTGCTCAGCCTCCTGAGTAGCTGGGACTACAGGCGCCCGCCACCACGCCTGGCTAATTTTTTTGTATTTTTAGTAGAGACGGGGTTTCACCATGTTAGCCAGGATGGTCTCAATCTCCTGACCTCGTGATCCACCTGCCTCAGCCTCCCAATGTGCTGGGATTACAGGCATGAGCCACTGTGCCTGGCCAAATAAAGTTAACTTTTAATTGTTATTTTTATTTTAGAGATAAGGTCTTGCTTGGTCACCCAAGCTGGAGCTCATGGCACGATTATAGCTCACTGCAGCCCCGAACTCTTGGGCTCAAGAGGTCTTCCTGCATCAGCCTTCTGAGTAGCTGGGACTATAGGCATGGCCACCACACCTGAGTAATACTCTCCCTGTTTTTGATGACTTTGTCATTTGAGGAGTCCTGGTCAGACATTTTGCAAAATGTCCCTCCACTGGAGTTCGTCTGGTTTTTCTCATGATTAGACTGGGCTTGTGGGTTTTTGGGAGGAAGACCACAAAAGTGAAGTGCCATTTTTGTCACATTGTATCGCGGATATTGTCATACATCCTTTATAATGTGTCATACATCACATTATATCGCGGATATTGTCATACATCCTTTAACGAGGTGGGGGTGTGTTCTGAGAAATGTATCATTAGGCGATTTCATCGTTGTGAGAGCATCACATAGTGTGCTTACACAAACCTAGATGGCACAGCCTATTCCACACCTAGGCTATATGTATGGCCTCCTGCTCCTAAGCTACAAACCTGCACAGCATGTTACCGTGGGCGACTGTAACACAGTGGCAGCTATTTGTGTGCCCAAACATATCTAAATATAGAAAAGGCACAACAAAAATATAGTATAGAATTTTTTTTTTTTTTTGAGATGGAGTCTTGTTCTGTCACCCAGGCTGGAGTACAGTGGCATGATTTCAGCCCACTGCAGCCTCTGTCTCCCAGGTTCTAGTGGTTCTCTTGCCTCAGCCTCCCGTGTAGCTGAGATTATAGGTGTGTGCCACACGCCTGGGTAATTTTTGTATTTTTAGTAGAGATGGGGTTTCACTATGTTGGCCAGGCTGGTCTCGAACTCCTGACCTCAGGTGATCCACCCGCCTCAGCCTCCCAAAGTGCTAGGATTACAGGCGTGAGCCACTGCGTCCAGCCTAGAATATGTTTTTTAAATGGTATATAGGACACTTCCCGTGAATGGAGCTTGCAGGACCGGAAGTTGCCTTGGGTGAGTGAGTGAGTGAGTGGTGAGTGAATGTGAAAGCCTAGGACCTTACTGTGCACTGCTGCAGACTTCATAAACACTGCAATTATGCTACACTAAATTTATAAAATTTGTTTCCTTCAGTAACAAATTAACCTTAACTTCCAATAACTTTTTACTTTATAATTTTTTTTTAAACTTTTTGACCCTTCTATAATTACACTTAAAACACATTGTATAGCTGTACAAAAATATTGTCTTTTTTTTTTGAGACAGAGTCTCGCCCTGTCACCCAGGCTGGAGGGTGGTGGTGCGATCTTGGCTCGCTGCAACCTTCACCTCCTGAGTTCAAGCAATTCTTCCGCCTTAGACTCCTGGGTAGCTGCGATTACAGGTGCCTGGCACCACGCCTGGCTAACTTTTGTATTTTTAGTAGAGACGGGGTTTTGCCGTGATGGCCAGGCTGGTCTTGAACTCCTGACCTCAGGTGATCCACCCACCTTGACTTCCCAAAGTGCTAGGATTATAGGTGTGAAACACCGTGCCCAGCCTATTGTCTTTCTTTATGTCCTTATCCTATAAGCTCTTTTCCATTTTTATTACTATTATTATTTTTTGAGACGTTGTTTGGCTCTTGTAGCCCAGCTGGAGTGCAACGGCGCAATCTCGGCTCGCCACAACCTCTGCCTCCTGGGTTCAAGTGATTCTCCAGCCTCAGTCTCCTGAGTAGCTGGCATTACAGGCTTGCTCCACTATGCCCGGCTAATGTTTTTTCATATTTTTAGTAGAAACAGGGTTTCTCCATGTTGGTCAGGCTGGTCTTGAACTCCTGGCCTCAGGTGATCTGCCTGCCTCGGCCTCCCAAAGTGCTGGAATTACAGGCATGAGCCACCGTGCCCAGCCTTCTATTTTTAATTTAAAAAAAATTTAAAAATTATTTCAACCTTTTTATTAGGAATGAGGACACAAACACACACATTAGCCTAGGCCAACACAGGGTCAGGATTGTCAATGTCACTGTCCTCCACCTCCACATTTGGTCTCATTGGAAGGTCTTCGGGGCAGTAACACACGTGGAATCGTCATCCAGTGTGATAACAATGCCTTCTTCTGGATACTTCCTGGAGGACCCTCCTGAGATCTTCTTGAGGTGGGGTCACTCTTTTCAGAAATAGGTCCACGGTGGTTTGCTTGGTTTGTTTCTTTTCTTTATCATAGATTTGCCTATAAACAGATAATGCACCGTGAACATTCCTCTCTGTTAATAAAAATCTTTTGGTGTTGGGGTCCATGTTTTCAAACTTCTTAAGGAGTTAGCTGAAATCTGCAGAAGCTTCTGCTAAACCCTTCACTGTGAGTTTTCCTGGGAATTCTTTTCCTCCTCCAGCAGCTCCCTTTGCTCTCGCCCCTTCTTCAGCTATGTGTTCCTGTCCCAGTTCCAACAACTCCTCATTCCTTTAGGAGCTCCTCAATGCCATCCTCAGTCACACCCAGATTAGAGTCGTTTGCCATCTGAACCGCAGCCTTGTTGATTTTTGCAACCTCGTCATCCTTGGCAAATCCTTTGAAATCATGGATGAACCTCCTGAGTGTCTTCTTCCAGATGCCATTCATACAGTCCTTGGTGGCTTCACCCCAAGCCCAAGCTCAAAGTGCTTGATGCAGTCATAGATGTTGTAATCCTTCCAGAATTGCATCCAGGTCTTCTCAGAGTCTTCCTCAGTTGCAGCAATAGCCTGGGGAAAAGTCCTCCTTAGGTCATTGTCTTAAAAGCTGCTATAATTCCTTGATGCATTGGTTGGATCAAAGAGGTAGTATTTGGCGGGAGAAACATCACTTTGATATTGAGATGAAAATGACAAAAAGAAAAAAGAAAAAAAAAAAAAAAAAGAAAAACAAGCATTATCAACAAGCCAGATCTTAAAAGATACGTTATTCTCCAAACAGTACTTCTCCATTTCACTGGCAGAGTAATTCAGGAGGGCCTCTTGGAAGAGGAGCTGGGTCATCCATGGCTTATTGCTCCTGCAGTGCACTGGTTGTGTGTGCTGACTGACAGGCTTGAAGGCCCTGGGGTCCTCACAAAGGGTTTCAGTTTGTAATCTGCAACATTGTTGCCAGGCTTAAAAGGCTTCAAGACTGTTGCCCTGTCCTTAAAAGGCTTCAAACCTGACATTGACTTGGCTTCCTTATGAATGAAAGTCCTTTCAGGCCTTCCTTTCCAAAATGGGAAGATTTCTTTCATTCATTTTGAAGATTTGCTGTGACAAGTAATTTTCCTCCACAATCAGCTCATCCAGGGTTTCCAAAAATTCTGCTGCCTTCACAACAGCACCCACGGACTCACCACTCACTTTCACTTTATGTAAGGAGTAAGGATTCTTGAATCGTTTTAACTACCTGGAGCAGTAAATTCAACCCCACAGTCAGGTCCAGCCTTTGCTTTCAGCCTTGCAAACAAACATTGCTTTGGTGGTGATTGTCATGGTGCTGAGAGGGATACGCTTCTGTGTTTGGTCTTCAATCTAGGTCATCAGAAGTTTCTCCACATCTGATAGAGAACTTTCATGAATTTTTGTTAGTTTCATCGCTTTCAATGAAGCAGACCCCTTAACACAGAAGTCCCCAACCTTTGTGGCACCAGGGACCGGTTTCACTGAAGACAACCTTCCTTCCTTCCTTCTTTCCTTCCTTTCTTCCTTCCTTCCTTCCTTCCTTCCTTCCTTCCTTCCTTCCTTCCTTCCTTCCTTCCTTCCTTTCTCTCTCTGTCTTTCTTTCTCTCTCTCTCTCTCCCTCTCTCTCTCTCTGTCCCTCCCTCCCTCCTTCCCTTCCTTCCTTCTTTCCTTCCTTCCCTTCCCTTTGCTTCCTTCCTTCCTTTCTCTCTCTCTCTTTCTTTCTCTCTTTCTTTCTTTCTTTCTTTCTTTCTTTCTTTCTTTCTTTCTTTCTTTCTTTCTTTCTTTCTTTCTTTCTTTCTTTCTTTCTTCCTTCCTTCCTTCCTTCCTTCCTTCCTTCCTTCCTTCCTTCCTTCCTTCCTTCCTTCTTTCTTTGACACAGTGTCACTGTCACCCAGGCTGGAGTACAGTGGTGGATCTTGGCTCACTGCAACCTCCTCCTCCTGGGTTCAAGTCATTCTTGTGCCTCAGACTCCCAAGTAGCTGGGATAACAGGTGTGCGCCAGTACTTCCAGCTAATTTTTGTATTTTTAACAGAGAAGGGGTTTCGCCATATTGGCCAGGCTGGTCTTGAACTCCTGGCCTCAAGTGATCTGCCCACCTTGGCCTCCCAAAGTGCTGGGATAACAGGTGTGAGCCATGCTGCACTGGAAGACAATTTTTCTGTAGACTAGGGTGGGGGTTGAGGGTTGGTTTGGGGATGATTCAAGCGCTTTGTATTTATGGTGCTGTTTATTTCTATTATGATTACATTGCAATATATGATGAAATAATTATACAACTCACCATAATTATAATGATATAACTCATGTCATGATGTAGTGCATCAATATATACTATACTATATATTACTATATATACTATAATACTATATATTACAATATACTATCAATATAACTTATCACTGTTGGCATTGACCTTGATCACCTGCCAGAGGCAGCGTTGGTCAGGTTTCTCCACTGTAAATTTACTCTTCTCCCGTGTTTGGAAGGAAGTCACTACATGCAGGCCACACTTCAGGAGTGAGGAGTTATGCTCCACCTCTGTGCGGGTGGAGTATCTGTGAGAATTCGTTGAACTTCTTCCTTGTGGGAGACAGGTCTCTTATTCCCCTTCTACACTCAGCCCTCTGTATTCTCTGATTCCACATTATGGATTCAGCCAACCACAGATCAAAAATATTAGGGAAAGAAACCCAGTAAAAAAATCATACAAACCAGCCAGGCACAGTGGCTCACGCCTGTAATCCCAGCACTTTGGAAGGCCGAGGCCTGTGGATCACCTGAGGTCAGGAGTTTGAGACCAGCCTGGCTAACATGGTGAAACCCCGTCTCTACTAAAAATATAAAATTAGCCAGGCGTGATGGTGAGTGCCTGAAATCCCAGCTACTCAGGAGGCTGAGGCTGGAGAATCACTTGAACCCAGGAGCAGAGGTTGCAGTGAGCCAAGATGGTACCATTGTACTCCAGCGTGGGTGACAAGAGCAAAACTCCACCCCAAAAAAACAAAAACAAAAACAAAAACACCAAATAAATAAATAAATAAATAAATAAAACAATCAACACAGTAGAACAGCTATTTACATAGCATTTCTATTGTATTAGGTATTATAAGTAATCTAAATATAATTAGAGTGTACAGGGGGATGTGTGCTGGTTATGTGCAAATGTGATACCATTTCATATAAAGGACTTGAACATCCATGGATTTTGGTATCTACGGGGGTCCTGGAACCAATTTGCAGTGGATGCAGAAGGAGACTTGCATTTATTTATTCAATTGTTAATATCAGTGTGGACTCATGAGTGTTTATTCCATGCTTTGGGTTATGATCCAATCTATTTTATTTTGTTACTCAAGTTGTTCCAGCTTTGACTATTGGGATCTCTTTCAGTTGGATCCTGTGACCCTTTGACATCTCCCCACTGATGTGGGCTTTTTTTTGGTTTGTTTATTTTGAGCACTTTCCTACTTTCTGGTACTAGTAGGTGCTCCGGGCTTATCCTGTGTATTTCCTGCCCTAGTCTTAGAATCAGCCATTTCTCCACGGAACTTTGGTTTCTTTTATTGGCAACACAGTGAGGCTCCATCTCTACAAAAGATTATGGGCTGGGCCTGGTGGCTCACGCCTGTAATCCCAGCACTTTGGGAGGCCGAGGCAGGCGGATCTCTTGAGCTCAGGAGTTCGAGACCAGACTGGATAACATGGTGAAACCCCATCTCTACCAAAAAAAATACAAAAAACAATTAGCCAGGAATGATGATGGGCACCTGTAGTCCCAGCTACTAGGGAGGCTGAAGTGGGAAAATTGCTTGAGCCCAGGAGGTGGAGGTTGCAGTGAGCCAAGATTGCGCCACTGCACTGCAGCCTGGGAGACAGAATGAGATCCCATCTGAAAAAAAAAGAAAAAAGCTGGGCATGGTGTCCTTGGCCTGAAAGCGCTGAGATTACAAGTGTGAACCACCATGTCCAGCCAAGACTGCTGAATTTGTGCATGCCATTCTTGTGTGTGTAACCATCAGAACGGCACGCCCTGCCCTTGTGAAGTTTTATTTTCTTATAGCGGAGAGCTATGACAGAACCTCCTTTCTATCTTATTCTTGAAGTACCTTTAAGCAGGAATAAGATGATCAATATATAACCAGTGATTGCCAGCTTCTTTATTCATGTGGCTATTTTGTTTTTCATAAAAATTGTCTCACATTTTTAAAGACTTCTATAATACATAGAATATCGTAATATTGCTCTTCTTTCTATTCTTCCTACCAGGATTAGTAGAAAATTTTCTGTGAAAATAATCTTTAGTTTATTTTGCAGAAACTTCTCCCCCACAGAAGTTCTTGAAAGTACTTTTTGGTTTTGTTTTGTTCAAGAGACAGCTGAATATAGCTCTTGGAGAGGAGATCCTCTGACGTGAATTGACTGAGACAGCTTGTAATAACGTTAGTAGGTATTTTCCAGGCACAGTGGGGAAGGTGTCCACAATATATACCCGTAAAATCCTTTGGGATTTTGTGTTCAGATTTTTTGCAAGTAAAAACGTAAGTCCCTGAAGGTAGTGGTTTTTGTATTTAAGAAAGGCTTTTCTTTTTTTCCTTTTTGTTATGTGAATCAGTGTGGAATGACCTTAACACCAGAGGGCAGTATTTTCTAGTAGTTGCCAAAATGTCCTTGTAGTCGGTGTAATTATCTGATGGATTAAAAAAGACATCTTATGTTTTCCCGGGTGTTGCCGGTATAATGCGTATAGCCTGGGACTCATACCGAAGAGTCATAATGCATCTAGAATTTTCTAAACCGCAGGGATTTTTTTTTTCTTTTCTTTTTAAACCATTCTGTTTGGTGGTGTTTAAGCTCCCTGAATTAATTTTCACAATAAGCCGTGCTGTTTCCAGGGGTTGTGTGATTGGCAGGAATGGGTGGCTTTCACACAGCACCATTTGACCCCAGCCCAAGCCCAAAGGAAGTCCTGTCTTAAGGGGTAACAGGCAGATTCGTGTGCGGCCAGCGGGCTTGAGTTTGGCTTCAAGGATGGTCAGAATTTGTGAATTTCGTTCCAGAAGAATATCCGGGTCTTGCTGAGAAGAGAATGGGCTTTTTAATCCAGAAACTTTCATACAATTTATTTTATACACACTTTTACTTTTTGCAATTTAAAAACTACAGACAATAGAGAGGACATTTAAATAGCCTACATTTGGTTACCCATCTCTCTTTGCTTGCTAGTTTCCATTTAATGTAACTGCAGAGTGAATCTTCTAAAATATGTTCTTACTCTTCCGATATCCTTTTTAAAACAGGAAAGCCTATGTGTATTAACCAGGTAGTTTCTATTTTCTCCTTTTAAAAAATGTTTCCCCTGCTTGTTATACATCTAATACATATTCATTGTAGAAAATAAATATGACAGGCCAGATGCAATGGCTCCAACCTGTAAACCCAGCACTTTGGGAGGCTGAGGTGGGAGGATTGCTTGAGCCCAGGAGTTTGGGACCAGCCTGGGCAACATAGCAAGATCCTGTCTCTACAAAAAATAAAAAAATTAGCTGGGCACAGTGGTGCACACCTGTAGTTCCAGCTCCTCAGGAGGCTGAGGCAGGAGAATTGCTTGAGCCCAAGAATTTGAGGCTGCAGCGAGCTAGGATGGTGCCACCGTATTCCAGCCTGAGCCACAGAGCGAGCCTCTGTCTTACAACAACAACAACAGCAACTTGTAATCTCACCTCATAGATAAGATTTTATTGTATGCACTTTTTCCTTGGAAACAGACTGTACATGCTATTTTATAATTTGTATTATTCCCATGGTAATATCATGGGAACTTTACTAAAAAGTTCTAAATTCAAGACCAGCCTGGGCACCTAGCGAGGCCCCATCTCTACAAAAAAATGAAAAAAATTAACAGTGCATGGTGGCTTGCACCTGTAGTCCCAGCTATTCAGGAGGCTGACGTGAGAGGATCACCTGAGCCTAGAGGTCCAAACGGTGGGGAGCGGTGATTGTGCCACTGCACTCCAGCCTGGGGAACAGAGTGTAACTGTATTTTGCCAAACTGCACAACATCACTTTCAGTGGTTGTTTAGTATTTTCGGGTATGAATGTATATAGTTCATTTAATCAGTTTACCCTCTTGTTAACAGTACATGAGTCTGACTGTTCATACTCTTGCCTACTGTGGGTATTATTATGTTGTCAATCTGCTGCGTTCATTCAACACATAGATATTGATTGCTAACCATGTACTAGGCATATTCTCAGTGCTTGAGATAGATTACTGAAAGAAACAACCTCTGATCTCATGAAACCTATATTTGAGTGGAGGACATGTACATACACGATACATATTATAAATAAGTAAATCCTTTAGTATATTAGAAAGCAAAAAGTGCTATAGTTAAGAAAAAACAGAGCAAGTTAAAGGAGCAGGAAGTGAAGAAGATTGTAGTTTTTTTATTTTAAATGTATTGTAGAGGTGACATCTCCTTATGTTGCCCAGGCTGGTCTCAAACTCCTAGACTCAAGCAATCTTCCTACCTCAGTCACCCAAAATACTGGGGTTAATGTTGTGAGATACTATACCTGGCCAAGGATTGCAGATTTCATTTGTATGTTTTTCTCTTTGAGAAAGGGTCTTGCTCTGTCACCCAGGCTGGAGTGCAGTGGCATGATCTCAGCTCACTGCAACCTTCACCTCCCAGGCTCGAGTGATCCTCCTGCCTCAGCCTCCGAAGTAGCTGGGACTATAGGCCCATGACACCAAGACCAGCTATTTATTATTATTATTATTATTGTTATTTTTTTTTTTTTGTAGAGACAAGGTTTCACTACGTTGCCCAGGCTGGTCTCGAACTCCTGGGTTCAAGCGATCCTCCCGCCTTGGCCTACCCAAGTGCTGGGGTTACAGGTGTGAGCCCTTGTGCCTGGCCAAGGGTTGCAGTTTTAATTAGAGAAATCAAGGCAAGCCTAATTGAGAAGGCGGCATTGCAAGACTGGAATCAAATTATTTGAATTTGCAATTTTATTATTACTATAGCTGATATGGTTTGGATCTGTGTCACCACCCAAATCTCATGTCGAATTGTAATCATGAGTGTTCAAGGTGGGGCCTTGGTAGGAGGTGATTGGCTCATGTGGATGGATTTCCTCTTGATACTGTCCTCATGATAGTGAGTTCTGGAGATCCTGTTGTTTAAAGTGTGTGGCACCTCCCCAGCCTCACTCTTGCTCCTGTTGCCACCATGTGAGATGCCTCCGTCCCCCTTTGCCTTCTGCCATGACTGGAAGCTTCCTGAGGCCTCCCCAGAAGCAGAGGCTGCTATGCTTCCTGTACAGCCTGCAGAACCGTGAGCCAATGAAACCCCTTTTCTTTATAAATTTCCCAGTCTCAGGTATTTCTTTATAACAGTAGGAGAATAGACGAATACAATAGCTAAACGTTCTTTCATATATTTATTCTTTTTTTTTGTGATGGAGTCTCTCACCGTCACCCAGGCTGGAGGGCAGTGGTGTGATTTTGGCTCACTGCAGCCTCCACCTCCCGGATTCAAGCAATTTTCCACCCTTAGCCTCCGGGGTAGCTGGGACTACAGGTGTGCACTACCAAGCCTGGCTAATTTTTGTATTTTTTTTTTTTTTTTTTTTTTTGAGACGGAGTCTCGCTCTGTCGCCCAGGCTGGAGTGCAGTGGCCGGATCTCAGCTCACTGCAAGCTCCGCCTCCCGGGTTCACGCCATTCTCCGGCCTCAGCCTCCAGAGTAGCTGGGACTACAGGTGCCCGCCACCTCACCCGGCTATTTTTTTTTTGTATTTCTTAGTAGAGACGGGGTTTCACCGTGTTAGCCAGGATGGTCTCGATCTCCTGACCTCGTGATCCGCCCTTCTCGGCCTCCCAAAGTGCTGGGATTACAGGCTTGAGCCACCGCGCCCGGCCAATTTTTGTATTTTTAGTGGAGACGGGGTTTCGCCTTGTTGGCCAGGCTGGTTTCAAACTCCTGGCCTCAAGTAATCCACCCGTCTTGGCTTCCCAAAATGCTGGGATTACAGGCGTAAGCCACCACACCTGGCCTACATACCTTGATGTACAAATACTTTATTGGTTCCCGGTTTCTATGTGCACTAGAAGATGGGAGGTCCTCTTTCTGTGCCTATTACAGCTGTGGCTTTCGGTCCCAAGCAGCATCTGGAGCGGGTAGCAGCTCTACAGCATTGGATGCTGGATAAATTGACTGGTGTGTTTGCTGCTCGTCCATCCACTGGTCCCCACAAGCTGAGAGAGTGTCTCCCTCATATTTTCCTGAGGAACAGACTTAAGTACGCCCTGACAGGAGACGAAGTAAAGAAGATTTGCATGCAGTGGTTCATTAAGGTAGATGGCAAGATTCGAACTGATAATAACCTACCCTACTGGATTATGGATGTCATCAGCATTGACAAGATGGGAGAGGATTTCTGTCTGATCTATGGCATCAATCGTCGCTTTGCTCTACATCGTATTACACCTGAGGAAGTCAAGTACAAGTTGTGCAAAATGAGAAAAATCTTTGTGCGCGCAAAAGGAATCCCTCACCTGGTGATTCACGATATTCACACTGTCCGCCACCCTGATTCCCTCATTAAGGTGAATGACACCATTCAGATTGATTTGGAGACTGGCAAGATCACTGCTTTGAAGTTCGACACTGGTAACCTGTGTTTGGTGACTGGAGGTGCTAACTGGGGAAGAATTGGTGTGATCACCAACAGAGAGAGGCACCCTGTATCTTTTGACACGTTTCACGTGAAAGATGCCAACAGCAACAGCTTTTCCATCATTTTTGTTATTGACAAGGGCAACAAACCATGGATTTCTCTTCCCCGAGGAAAGGGTGTCCGCTTCACCATTACTGAAGCGAGAGACAAGAGACTGCAGCCAAACAGAGCAGTGGGTGAAATGGTCTGTGGGTGGCATGTTAGATCTTTGTATGTAATTAAAATTAATATGGCATGATTAAAAAATAAGTAAAAATACTTTATTGCTAGAAAGTGCTAACGATCTATCTGAGGCTTCTGTGAGTCATAATCTTTTTGCTGGTGGAGGGTCGTGCCTTCAGATTGATGGTTGCTGACTGATCAGGGCAGTTGTCGCAAGGCTAGAGTGACAATTTCTTAAAATAAGACAACAAAATTTGCCTCATCGATGGACTCCTTCACAAAAGATTTCTCTGTAGCATGCAATGCTGTGTGATATTTTATTTTATTTATTTATTTATTTTTTTGAGACAGAGTCTCGCTTAGTCGCCCAGGCTGGAGTGCAATGGCGCGATCTCGGCTCACTGCAAGCTCCGCCTCCCGGGTTCACGCCATTCTCCTGCCTCAGCCTCCCGAGTAGCTGGGACTACAGGCGCCCGCCGCCTCGCCCGGCTAATTTTTTGCATTTTTAGTAGAGACGGGGTTTCACCGTGTTAGCCAGGATGGTCTCGATCTCCTGACCTCGTGATCCGCCCGCCTCGGCCTCCCAAAGTGCTGGGATTACAGGCGTGAGCCACCGCGCCCGGCCAATGCTGTGTGATAGCATTGCATATAGAACTTCTTTCAAAATTGGAGTTGATCCTCTCAAACCCTACCACCTTTTTATCAACTATGTTTATAGAATATTTGAAATCCTTTGCCGTCATTTCGACAATGTCATAGCATCTTCACCAGGAGCAGATTCCATCTCAAGAAACCGCTTTCTGGTTGGGCGCAGTTGCTCATGCCTGTAATCCCAGCACTTTGTAGCTGGGATTATAGGCACCCACCACCACATCCAGCTAATTTTTGTATTTTTAGTAGAGATGGGTTGGGGGTGGGGTTGCACCTTGTTGGCCAGGCTGGTCTTGAACTCTTGCCCTTAAGTGATCCTCGGCCTCCCAAATTGCTGGGATTACAGGCGTGAGCCACCATGCCCGGCTGGTGATTCATTTTTGCATGTGGTATGACATAGCAAACATTATTTTTCCTGAATATTTGTATTATTGTATCAGGTTGTATTGACAGCATTTGTTAAGCATTTTATGCCATTACTGCTTATTGACAGGGTTTCACTCTGTCACCCAGGGTGGAATGCAGTGGCATAATCAAGGCTCACTGCAGCCTCCACCTTCTGGGCCCAAGCAGTCTTCCTACCTCAGCTTCCCAAAGTGTTGGGATTATAGGCGTGAGCCACTGTGCTGGGCCTGTTTTTTATTTTTTATTTTTTATTTTTTTTGAGACAGTCTCACTCTGTATCTCAGGCTGGAGTGCAGTGGTGTGATCTCGGCTCACTGCAACCTCCACCTCCTGGGTCCAAGTGATTCTCCTCCCTTAGCCTCCCATGTAGCTGGGATTACAGGCATGTGCCACCATGCCCAGCTACTTTTTGTATTTTTAGTAGAGACAGGGTTTCACCATGTTGGCCAGGCTGGTCTTGAACTCCTGACCTCAAGTGATCCACCCACCTTGGCCTCCCAAAGTGCTGGGATTACAGGCGTGAGCCACTGCATCCGGCATTTTTTAGTTTTTAAATTCTGTTCCATTCATCTGTCTGTCTTGTCTTGTGCCATTGCCACATTGCATTACAATTTCTACTTTTATGATTTTTTAATGTCTGCCAGGTAAAATCGATATTATCTCGTTTTGCATGGAGCCGTTCACCATACTTGTTGAGTGCTTGCTCTGCACCAGGCTTTGTCCTGGGCACTGAAGGTGCGATGTTGACCTACATGGTCTTTCTCTCTCATAGGTCTTGGAGACACATGCAGACACACAGAGTGGTAATTACAACCTGCCTGATCAGCAGTGCAGCGGGGAGGGCCGGAGCATGATGGGACACATCTACCCACGTTCCTGCCTTTGTGCCCTAGATGGACTTTCTGGCTCCTGTCTGAGGCCGCCCCTGACCAGGCACTAGATCCTTTCCCCTCTTGCCTTCTCAAGGACCTGCTGAAGCAATTCCCTCTTTTCTTTCCTGCACCATCAACGGATATTTCCTTCTCTACTGGAATATTGCCATTAGCTTACATGGATGATGAGTGAATTCCTTTCATTGCACCATATTCTCCAATTACCATCCATTTCTCTGCTTTGTTTATGGCCCAAATCCTTAAGTTAACCATCTTCACTGTTTCCAGTTCTCTTTCCATTCCAGTGGGGCATCACCTCCACCACTCCTCCAATACCTCTCATGTCAAGGTCATCAGTGACCTCCCTGCACCTGAACCCAGTGTTCAGTTCACTTGCTCATGATACTTGACACTCCAATAGCATTGGACGAAGCTCGTCACTCCCTCCACTTGGCTTTACACAGGCCACTCTCTTGGATTTCCTTCAACTTTACTGATCACTCCTCAGAGTCTTTTGCTGTTTTCTCTTTATTCCCCACAAATATATTTTATTTATTTATTTATTTATTTATTTTAGATGGAATCTCGCTCTGTCACCCAGGCTGGAGGGCAGTGGCATGATATGGGCTCACTGTGACCTCCGCCTCCCAGGTTCAAGTGATCCTCCTGCCTCAACCTCCCAAGTAGCTGGGATTACAGGCACGTGTCACCATGCTCAGCTAATTTTTTTGTATTTTTTAGTAGAGACTGGGTTTCACCATGTTGACCAGGATGGTCTTGAACTCCTGACCTGACCTCAAGTGATCTGCCCACCCTGACCTCTCAAAGTGTTGGGATTACAGGCGTGAGCCACCATGCCTGGCCATCTTTCCCCCAATTCTAGCTGCCAGAGTGCCCCAGGGCTTAGACCTTAGGTCTTTTCTCCGTCTGCACTCACTCCTTTGGTGATCATACCTAGCCTCGAGACTTTAACTATCATTTCTCTTTTTTTTTTTTTGAGACGGAGTCTCGCTCTGTTGCCCGGGCTGGAGTGCAGTGGCCAGATCTCAGCTCACTGCAAGCTCCGCCTCCTGGGTTTATGCCATTCTCCTGCCTCAGCCTCCCAAGTAGCTGGGACTACAGGCGCCCGCCTCCTTGCCCGGCTAGTTTTTTGTATTTTTTAGTAGAGACGGGGTTTCACCATGTTAGCCAGGATGGTCTCAATCTCCTGACCTCGTGATCTGCCCGTCTCGGCCTCCCAAAGTGCTGGGATTACAGGCTTGAGCCACCACGCCTGGCCTTAACTATCATTTCTAATGATGGAAATATCTTCTCAAATCATAGAAACTTCAACTTTATATCCCCTGTTCAGACTTCTCCCCTGAGCTCCAGGCTTGTCGATCACTTGTCTCCTTACATCCCACTTGGATATCCCACAGTTATCTCAAACTCAGTATGTCCCACACTGTACTCCTGATGCCACCACACTGCTCTTTCCATGCATCTTTATACCTCTGTACATGGCAACTACATTCTTTCAGTTGCTCAGGTCAAAAACTTCAAAGTGGCCGGGTGTGGCGGCTCACATCTGCAACTCCAGCACTGTGGGAGGCCGAGGTGAGAGGATGGCTTGAGCCCAGAAGTTCTATATCAGCCTGGGCAGCACAGTGAAGCTCTGTCTCTATAAAAAATACAAAAAATAAAAATTAGCCAGGCGTGGTGGCACACGCCTGTAGTCTCAGCTACTTGGGCGGTTAAGGTGGGAGGACTTGAGCCAGGGAGGTCGAGGCTTCAGTGAGCCATAATTATGCCATTGCACTGCAGCCTGGGAGAAAGAGCAAGACTGTCTCAAAAAACAAATCAGCAAACAAACAAAAAATTCGAAGCTATTCGAGACTCTTCTCTTTACCACACAGCTCACATAGACTTCATTAACAGACTCTGGACTCTGCTACTCAAATCTAGAATCTGACTGATGTTCACCACTTCCATCTTGCCATCCTCTTCAAGCTGCCATGATTCCTCACTTGGATTTTCATAATGGCCTCCTGATGGCTCTCTCTGCCTCTGTCCTCATTCCCCTTTGGAGTCTAAGAGTAACGCTTTTAGAATGTAAATCACATTATGTTACATTGCTGCTCAAAACCCAATGGCGCCTCTTTGTTGTAAGGACGCAGTCCAGGTCCTTACAACAGCCTACAAGGCTGCGCTTGATTCTGCATCCCCCAATTTACTTCTCTAACTTTCTCTGCTACCATTTCTACCCTAGCATTATTGGACTCCAGATACACTGGCCTCCTTGCTCTTCTCTGAAGGCCAAGCATGTGACCCTTTCGGGACATATCCTCATGGTTCATCTTGTCACCTCCTTTTGGATTTTGTGCAAATGACAGTGAAACTTTTTTTGATCCTCTATTGATAATTGTAACATCATCCTATCCACTTCCCATCTTTAATTAATTACTTAATGAGTTTATTTATGTATTTGTAGAGACAGGATTTCACCATATTGCCCAGGCTGGTCTCTAGCTCCTGAGCTCAAGCAATCTACCCGCCTTGGCCCCTCAAAGTGCTGGGATTACAGGAGTGAGCCTCCTGCCCGGCCTTTATTTACTTTTTATCTAACTCATTACCAGCTTCTAACTCAATACCAGCTAACATACTCTATTTTTCATTTTTTTTTAAAACCTATTTTTTTTTTGTTTATTTCCCACTAGCCTGCAAGTTTTCTAAGGGCAGAGATTTCATCTGTTAAATTCCAGGTGGTTTATACAGCTCCTAGAGCCATGCCTGGTATATAACACATGCTCAGTAAATATTTGTTGAATGAGTGATGTTCTTGAATATTGAAATTGATATGTCTGAAGTTTCTACAATTTCTTAAATGAGTTTCTTTCTAAGGAGATAAACCTCTTTATCTTAAGTCATTGAATTTTTTACTCCGACAATTTTTGGGTTTGCCTCTCTAGAGGAGTTATGTGGGTGTTTCAAAGATTTTAGGTCAAGGTGAGAGAAAAAGAGACTAGTTTGAATTTGTTGGAGGTTTATTTTTTTTCAGACAGTTACAGTTGCCGTTGTAAAGTGGAAAGAGAACTCACCCGGAAGTGGCCAAGGACAGGGAATTTCCCTGTGATGTTGAAGGGTTCCTCTTACCCTTTTGTTATTATTATGGAAGTGGTAGTGGCAGGAGTAGCCACAGTGAGGTAGATAATAATTGCAAGCATTTATGGAATCCTTCACTGAGTGCCAAGCCCTGCCAGAGGGCTTGACAGGCACTTTCTCATTTAAACCTTATAAACCAGGTGCTATTATCATTATCATTCTAACTTCATAGATGGAAGACCTAAAGCTTTTTTTTCTTTTTCTGGGACAGGGTCTCAAGATGTTGCCCAGGCTGGTCTCAAACTCCTAGGCTCAAGCAATCTGCCTGCCTTGACCTCCCAAAGTGCTGGGATTACAGACCTGAGCCACTGCACCCAGCCTGACCTGAAGCTTAAATAAAGGTAATGCACAGCCAGTCCCCCTCAATGATCCCCACCTCCTGGTACTCCCATACTCATGTAGTCCCCTTCCATCTTGTACCAGGGTTAACCTGTGGGATCAATAACATACAGCAGAAGTGAGGCTGTCCTTCTTCTGAGATTAGGCATAAAAGACTGGCTTCCTTCTTGAGTCTTGCATGTTCTCTCTCTCTCTCCCTCAGATCACTTGTCTTAACGGAATGTCAGCTGCCATATTGAGAGGATACTCAAGCAGCCCATGGAGAGACCCATGGGATAAGAAACAGAGACCTCTGCCTAACAGCTAGTGAGGCATCGAGACCTGCTATATTAGTCTGTTCTCATGCTGCTAATAAAGACATATGCAAGACTGGGTCATTTATGAAGGAAAGCAGTTTAATTGACTCACAGTTTCACATGGCTGGGGAGGCCTCACAATCATGGCAGAGGGCAAAGGGGAAGCAAGGCATGTCTTACATGGCAGCAGGCAAGAGAGAGTTTGTGCAGGGGAACGCCTGTTTATAAAACCATCAGATCTCGTGTGACTTATTCACCACCATGAGAAGAGCACGGGAAAGACCCACCCCCATGATTCAATTACCTCCCACTTGGTCCCTCCCACAACACGTGGGGATTATGGCACCTACAATTCAAGATGAGATTTGGGTGGGGACACAGCCAAACCCTATCACCTGCCAACTACCCATGCATGAGCTTGGAAGTGGATTCTTTAACACCATTTGAGCCTTTAGATGGTGGTACCCTGGCTGGCACCTTGACTACAACCTTTGGAGAGACTCTGAGCCCAAGCCACCCAACTAAGCTGCTCCAGGATTCCTGATCCTTAGACATTGTAGGAGGTGATAAATGATAATTATTTAAGCTGCTAGATTTTGACATAGTGTGTTATGCATCAGCAGATAACCAATATAGGTAACTTGCCCAAGATCATGCTGTTGATAAGTGGTAGAACTAAAGTTTGAACATGGGCTTGTCTGACTTCAGACCACTGGGCTCCATTGCTGTGGTGACAGCCACAGTATTGACTCTGCTCAACCCTGGCCTGTTGTGAGCTGCCACTGAGTTGTGGGGCTTGCCGTGGTCTGCAGGACTGAGAGTGGGGCTGAGAACCGACCCCATGACTTCTAGGACATATTTCATTCATTCTCAATGTGGGAAAATTTAACCTATTTTACATTCCCTGAATTATCTCCATAAACATTTGTGGAAAGCACATTTAAGATGTGGGTTGTGACTTCCAACTGAAACTAGATATCTAGACTTCGTTTTTGGACCATGGATCAGCAAATAGTAAATAGTTTTGGCTTTGCAGGTGAAATATATTTTTTTAAAAATGCTGCCTTGACACGGTTTTGAGGCCCTGGCTAGAGGCTGGTCATGTCCCCTTCTTAGGCAGCTGGTTAAGTCATACTTCTTGGCTGGGCACCGTGGCTCACGCCTGTAATCCTGGCACTTTGGGAGGCTGAGGCAGGCAGACTGCTTGAGCCTAGGAGGTCAAGACCAGCCTGGGCAACATGGCGAAACCCTGTCTCCACAAAAAATACAAAGAAATTAGTTGAGTGTGATGGTGCATGCCTGTAGTCCCAACTACTTGGGAAGCTGAGGTGGGAGGATCACCTGATCCTGGAAGGTTGAGGTTACAGGGAGCCGAGATTGTGCCACTGTGTTCCAGCCTCGGTGACAGAGGGAGACCCTGTCACAAACAAACAGACAAACAAACAAACAAACAAAGTCTACACCCCAAATCGCCTGGCAGCTCATGCTTTAGGCCACTATACACCTGCCCTAATTGCCCAGAACCAGGTATCTGATACCTGATAGGGACAGCCCCTAAGCCCCAGAGCCTGCTGAAATCACACAAATTGGCCAATCCTAAACCTGCTTGTCCTGCCTAATCCTTTCCTTCCCTGCTGCCCGTCTCTGGTGCTTCCTTGGGGTGGCCCTGCAGGGCGTTGCTGTGTTCTCATCCCAGGGAACTGTCAGTTAGAAAGCGGTAAGACTCAACCCTTTTTCCAGTTTCTCCTGAGATCTGCATAAGGCCTCCTGTCCCTCACCATCCCTCACCACTCACTGTGGGGAGAACAGTGGGCCCTATGGCTTCGGTCACAGCGACTCAACTCTGTCTTTGTAGGATCCAAACAGCCATAAACAATATAGGAATGTGTTCTGAAGGAAACCGGAATATTTCACCCCAAAAATAGACTTCTTTGGCATATTTTGAGATGATTATTCAGAGAAACTGTAGACAAGAATAGCCCTGAAAAGCTGTCTTTGGTGGAGGAGATTTGCATCTGTAGAGAAAATCTACACTAGTGAAATAAGCAGCCAGGCTTTCTCTGAGCACCCCTTTCTCCATATCTCGGAAAGATGAGCTCACAGGAAAGAGAGACTGACAGCCTAACACCTTTTAAGATCTGTCAGAGAAACTTTGCCACAGTCCACTTCTATTCTTTCTGAGAGCTGCTTCCTGTGACGCTTCATGTGCATGACAAGACCACTTTGACAAGTTTTCCTTCCTTCTCCCATAACCTGTGTGCTACCCTCTTCTGGAAGCCCCAAGCCTCTTATTCTTTCTGTAGCCTCAGGATAGTGTAAAATTCCACTCAACTGTGGCTTTACGCCTGTACAACTGTGGCTTTACTGCCTTTGGGAGGTCAAGGCAGGTGGATCGCTTGAGCTCAGGAGTTTAAGACCAGCCTTGGCAACATGGCAAAACTCCATCTCTGCAACAACAACAACAAAAATTAACCAGGCGTGGTGGCACATGTCTGTAGTCCCAGCTACTCTGGAGGCTGAGGTGGGAGGAGGGTCACTGGAGTCCAGGGGATCAAGGCTGCAGTGAGCATAGATGGCGCCACTACACTCCAGCCTGGGCAATAGAGTGAGATCCTGTCTAAAAATGATACTAATAATTACAATCACTCATTGGGCTCTTCTTTGAGTTTTCATATTTTCTGTGACATCCCTGCATAAGTGTGCATGTAATAAATTTGCTATACTTTTCTCTTGTTAACCTGCCTTTTGTTATAGGGGATTACCCCCTTTCTGCCCCTACACTTTCAATAACATTTTATTTACAAAAATACGTGGTAGAACGGATTTGACACCTGGGCTATAGTTTACTCATACTTGCTTTAGAATCTTCTGATAGATTTAGATTTTCTGATTCGTGGGTAATATTAAAGAAAGCTTAATCCATATATGAGTTAATGAGTACATCTCTTCAAGCTGTCACTTAGTTGACACTGAAGGACCCTTGCGAAAGCGTTAAAGGCGCTTTGTCATACTCTGTGAACTGTTTCAGCCCTGGAGCCTGTCTGTGTGGCTTTTCATAGTGTTATACTTCATATGATTTTAGAGTGACAGTAATGGGAATGGAGCTGCCAGATGGAAGGCTGACCGCATGTCAGAGGCTAGGCCGGATGCATTCTATTCATCTTCACTACTCATTTTCCTAAGGACACGTGTATCTCCTCATTTTATGGATGGCGAAACTGAGACTTAAAGGAGCCCAAGATAACACATCTCGTCAGTGGTGGAGGCTATAGTCAATCTTGGTAGTTTAACTTAAAAGATCACGTTCCTACCCATGTTATGAAATCACATTTCTGTGATGCCCGTATCTCCGTTAGAGCTTGTTAAAGCCATCTTTTAAAAATGCCTATTGGCATCAAATACATTTTTTTCCCTTTATTTATTTTTGCTATTTTTTTGTTTATTTTTATTTTTTATTTTTAAATTTTTTATTATACTTTAAGTTCTAGGGTACATGTGCACAACGTGCAGGTTTGTTGCATATGTATACATGTGTCATGTTGGTGTGCCGCACCCATTAACTCGTCGTTTACATTAGGTATATCTCCTAATGCTACCCTCCCAATTTTTTTTTTTTTTTCTTCAGATGGAGTCTTGCTTTGTTGCCCAGGCTGGAGTGCAGTGGCACAATTTCAGCTTACTGCAACCTCTGCCTCCTGGGTTCAAGCAGTTCTCCTGCCTCAGCCTCCCAAGCAGCTGGGATTACAGGCACCCGCCACCATGCCCAGCTAATTTTTGGATTTTTAGTAGAGATAGGGTTTTGCCTGGCTGGCCTGACTGGTCTCGAACTCTTGACCTCAGGTGGACCAGCGCCTCAGCCTCCCCAAGTACTGGGATTACAGGTGGGAGCCACTGCCCCGGGTCCAATGACAATGATTTAATACAGTATTTCTTTTGCTAAATAACTTTTAATTTTAAGGATTCCCCAAACAGAGAGAGACATTTTTTTTTTTGCTGTTTGTTTGTTTGGTAATTGGAGGTTGTGCACAGGGACAGGATAGATTCTTGCATTCATTTTAGTTCACAATAGAATACAGCAGTTGGCTGGAATTGTTAATTCTCCCTTGGGGGAAACCAAGTGCCTGAGGCAGTGATTGACAAATCAATACATCTTTAGTGGGTCTGGTAAATCAAGTGTCACACGTATGTCAACCTTTTCTCCAGAGTATGGATTTTACCCAGGACAAGTGTATTTCTTACTTTCCATCGTTTTCTCCTTCAAAATTGCAACATAGTAAGGTATTTAAACAAATCCTTAAGATTGCAAGCTTTTTTTTTTTCTTTTTCAGTTTTTAAAAGATAGCGTAAGGGATCGTGCTTTTCCCAGCTATTTTAGGGCAAGAACTCAGTTGTTTGCATATTTGCATTTCAACCCCTAACCTCTCCTGAGGACACATGGCTGTCTGACGATGAAGCCCACAGGCACAGCGCTGGGACTGTGGATTAAGCCTCTGAATGCTGACTAGTTTTTAGCAGCATTCCCAGCGTGTGTGAAGAATGTGTTTGTAGCTGGGAGGCAAACAGAACATCCAAAGCCGAGCAAGAATTTTGAAAAATAGTTGTCTTATGTATAAATGTATTTTTGCTCTTAGTGTTTTCTTCTTGCCGATTTCATTATTCCAGATTTCCGCTTTCTTTTCGAATAGCTCCATTGTGTTTGATATTCTCATAATATTCTCTCAAGTTTTGGTCACTTGATTTTTTCAAAATGTTCTTCTTATTTTTTTTTTCTTCTTTATCATTTAAACACCCAGCCATGGGTGGTTGGCTCAGATATCTCTCCCCCGCAGTAGGGAAGACCTGGTGACTTCCACACAAGACGCCCTGTATGGCTTTTGCTCTTCACAAATCAGGGCCCAGTTGGAAGTTTTGGCAGATACTGAGGGCGACAGCTTAGGTTTGTAGCTCTTATAATAGGAACAGCAAGGCTTTGGGCTGTAGATTTATTTCTCTTAACAGTTTAAGTGATCTTTGTGCCTGCTTTTAGGGCCAAATAAATGAATTCTCTTAACTGGCTCTTTATTCTTTTAGTGAAGAAACATATTGTAGAAGTGTGAGTTCTGTTTGGGTAGAAAAACCAAACTAATTTGATGAATTGGCACATTGGCTTAAAGAGTCCCTGATAGTAATTTGTTGAGAATCTCCTTTTTTGCTGCCAGTGGGGAAGGCAGGGCATGGCCCAAAGTGAAGTAAAAACTGGTTCCTGTTCTCAGGAGTTCAAGGTCCAGATGTAAAATAAGGAGAATGCCAGAAAACTAACTTATCAGTGAAAGCATCCAGTTTGAGAAATTGTGGGCCAGAGAGCATTGAAGATGGAGCCTTAAAAGACTGGTGGCATTGGCCGGGCGCAGTGGCTCACCCCTGTAATCCCAGCACTTTGGGAGGCTGAGTTAGGCTGATCACCTGAGGTCAGGAGTTCGAGACCAGCCTGGCCAACGTGGCGAAACCTCGTCTCTACTAAAAATGCAAAAATTAGCTGGGTGGGGTGGCGGGTGCCTGTAATCCCAGGTACTCGGGAGGTTGAGTAGGAGAATTACTTGCACCCAAGAGACGGAGGTTGCAGTGAGCCAAGATCGTGCCACTGCACTCCAGCTTGGGTGACAGAGCGAGAGACTCCATCTCAAAAAAAAAAAAAAATTGGTGACATTTTAACAATGTAGCTATATTTGTCATGGCTGTAAAGGAGTGTGTGTGTGAGTTTATGCGTGTCTGTCTGTCTGTGTCTGTCCATGTCCTTTGGGGAATAATTTGCTATTCACTTCATCTGGCACAAGTGTATGGGAGCAATGGGACATGATTTTCTAAAACTAATTTAAATGTAAGACTCATAACTCATCAGGTCTTTAGGAGAAAGGCAATGTATATTTTCCTTTTACATGCAGTAAAATTAGATCCTTGTCTGTAGGGATGATGATTAAATTTATTATAAAGTTAATCTCAAACCCATTGTTAGCTATTTTGTAAGTTGAAAAGTGACTGACACATAATGAGCTCTGTGTTGTAATTCTTAAAAATAGTTACAATAATACTGCCCTCGAGGTCAGTGTCTTGCCATAGTTAAATTCATTACACAGCCTGTACTCTCTAAATTTCTTTATTAATTATTTGCCTGTACTTTTAAAGTGGGAATTGATCACCTATTCTAGGCCAAACATCAGGATTAGCAGCAAGTGATCTTAGCTGTTTTGTGGTTTTTTTTAAGGGGTAACTTCAATTTGCTGTTACAATGAGCTAAAAGATTTCACTTAAAGTATAAGGAATGGCCGGGTACAGTGGCTCACGCCTGTAATCCCAGAACTTCGGGAGGCTGAGGCAGATAGATTGCTTGAGCCCAGGAGTTTGAGACCAGCCTGAGCAACATGATGAAACCCTGTCTTTATAAAAAATACAAAAATTAGCCAGGAATGGTGGCACACACCTGTAGTTCCAGCTACTCGAGAGGCTGAGGTGGGAGGATCACTTGAGCCTGGGAGGTGAAGGCTGCAGTGAGCTGTGATTGTGCCACTGCACTGCAGACTGGGTGACAGAGTGAGACCCTGTCTCAAAAAAAAAAAAAAAAAAAAAAAAAAAAAAAGTGTAAGGAATGGATAACATTACATTGCCATTCTGTTAATAATTCTAGTAGTTGAGTTTTTTTTTGTTATGTTGCATATTATTAGAAGACACAATAAATCACACTGCAAACTATTTTTATTTTTTGTATGTTTTTGGGTGAGAAATGAAGTATTACCTTGAATCTATGCTTTGTGGACATTCTGCTGTGTTTACATCAGAGGGGCCAGGGAAATTAATTGAGTAAGAGGGAGATTTCAAAAACAGAGAGATTAAAATATGCTGTTTATGAATGAGATGGATTTGGATCTGAAGGCAGGAGCTTCTTCTTCTATTGGCTTGAAATGGACTGATAATATTTAGTAACATTTCTGAGAAATTAATGAAACCATCTGTATTAGTCTATTCTTACACTGCTATAAAGAACTACCTGAGACGGGGTAATTTATGAAGAAAAGAGGTTTAATTGGCTCACGGTTCTGCTGGCTTACCGGGAAGCACAGCTGGGAGGCCTCAGGAAACTTACAATCATGGCAGGAGGCAAACGGGAAGCAAGAACCTTCTTCGCATGGAGGCAGGAGAGAGAGTGATCTTGAGGGGGGAGTTGCCATGCCCTTTTAAACAACCAGATCTCGTGAGAATGCTATCACAACACAGCACTAAGAGATGATGCTAAACCATTAGAAACCACCCCCATGATCCAGTCACCTCCCACCAGGTCCCACTTTCAACACATGGGAATTACAATTTGTCATGAGATTTGGGTGGAGACACAGAGCCAAACTATATAACCATCCTCACAGGGGTGGCAAGAATTGCATGTCTGGTTATGGACAGAAATATAGTTATAATTAAGCATCAATCAGGCTGCACTTTGCCCCACTTCCTTGTAGCCGAAAATCATGTGGTGCCAGATCCTGATCATTGGCACCCCATTGCTCCTATAGACAGGACCTCTGATGTTAGACTCATAAGGCTTTTGTTTAAGGATGGCTTATGATGTTTCAGACCCGAAACTCTAGCAAACCAGTTTGAAGACCTCACAAAGGGTTGGGATAAGCATGAGAACACAGATTCTTCCTCTCCCTGCCCCAGGACTTCACCCTGCACTTTTTCACCCATCAGCAATTTGCACACGTTAGCCTGCTCCAAAACTCTAACCCCAAATTCTTCAGGGAGATGGATTTGAGGTTTCCTCCCATCTCCTCATTTTGTGACCTTACCTTTAAACCTTTTTCTCTGCTGCAACCTGATGTCTGTGTGTATTGACTCGCTGGGTGCATTGGGCAATGGATCTATTACAGTTACAGCTATTATTAGTAACAGCAGAATTGTAGCACGTCTCATGAATTCATCACAATGGGTTAGTATACCAATGAATCACCTGGGAAGTTGTAGAGTGAAGATTCCTATGTCTCATTTTCCTTCTTCTCTTCTTTTGGATTTTTTTTTTTTCTTTTCTCTTGACTTCTTTTGAACGGATTTTAAAAAATGATTTTTGTCACCCTCCTCCACTCTCCTAGAGTGGTTACCCTAGAATTATACATTATTTGAAAATTTATGAAAGTATAATGTTAGTCAAATCCTTGACTATCCACCTGAACAAATATATCTACCTTCCAGCACATTAACTTCATTTATTTCCCATTATGACTTACATGCTATTATTATTGTCTGTCTTACTTTAAATATATTTAAATCCCCCCAGAGGCATTTTTATAATTATGGTAAGTCCCTACTTAACGTCTTCAACAGATTCTTGGAAACTTCTATCTTTAGCGAAATGACGTATGACGAAACTAATTTTACCATGGGCTAATTGATCTAAACAAGAGTTAAGTTCCTATGGCATATTTCCGGTCACGAAAATATAATAAAACTTTTAAATAAAGACCAAAATACTCTTAATGTTAAACATGGAAATAAGTGTGAGCTATACATACATTTGAGAAAGATTAATAAAAACAAGTAAGATAATATTTACCCAGTTATTCCAGTTCAGGGTTTCGGTGGCTGGAGCCTATCCCAGCAGCTCAGGACATAAGTAGGAATCAACCCGGGACAAGATGCCCTCTTGCTGGGGTGCATGCTCACACAGACACCCATACTTGTGATCACCCTGTGCATTTTTCCTGCCCCCTGCACAGACAAAACCAGTTCACTGAGACGATGGTATTGCAGTAAAGGAAGAATTTAATTAACATAAGACCAGTCACAAGGAGAATGGGAGTTATCACACAAATCAGTCTCCCCAAAGGCTCAGAGATTAGAGTTTTTCATGGATAGTTTGGTGGCAGGGGGCTAAGGAATGGGGAATGTTGATTGGTTGGGGATGAAATAATAGGAGTGTGGCAAACAGTCCTTGTGAGCTGAGTCCACCTCTGGGTGGGGGCCACAGAACCAGTTGAGTCATGAGTCCTCATCTGGGTGAGTCAGCGGGTTGTCAGAAATGTGAAAGTCCAAAAAGCATCTGGAAAGGCCAACTTTAGGTTCTACAACAGTGACCTTATCTATAGGAGTAACTGGGGAAGTCACTCAAATCTTGTGAAATCTTGCACGAATCTTGTGACCTCCAAAACAATGGCTGGCTATTGTTTAAGTATACCTACATCTTAGCAGAATTTGGGCTCCTCCCATAATCCTAACATTGTGGTCTTTCATTAGTTTTATAAAGGCGGTTTAGTTTTGGGAAGGGCTATTATCATCCTCGCTTTAAAGTTAAACTATAGATAGCTATTATCATCCTCGCTTTAAAGTTAAACTATAGATAAATTCCTCCTGCGGTTAGCCTGGCTTCTGCCCAGGAATGAGTGAGAACAGCTAGCCTGTGAGGCTGGAGGCAACATGGAGTCAGCCATGCTAGACTTCTGTCACTGCCATCATCTTTGCAAAGGTGGTTTCACACTCACTCAGACTGGGACATTGTACACATGCCAGTCAACCTAACATGCACATCTTTGGAATGTAGGAGTAAACCAGAGGACCCGGAGAAAACCCACGCAGATAAGGGGAGAGTGTGTAGACATCACACTGACAGTGGCTCTGGCTGGGAAGTGATTATTTTTTCTCATCATTATAATGAAACAACGTGATTTGAGAACAGGCTGTATTTTATGAAGTTGGCATTCATTTATACTGACAACCTGCTCACCACTTTCTTTCCTCTTCACCCCTTCTTGTATCTCTGACATTCCATGTGGAATCATTTTGTTTCTGCTTAAAATACGTACTTTAAAATGTTCATTGGTTAAGTCTGCTGATCCTGAAATCTCGTCGTCTATGTTTATCTAAAATGCTTTATTTGAAGTTTATCTTTTATTTTGAGCTTTTCATTTTGGCATAATTTCAGACTTACAGAAAAGTTGTAAGATTAATACAAAAAATCTCCAATATGCTTTACCGCTCAGCCACTGGAGTAGCTGGGATCACCGGTGTATGCCACCACACCCAACTAATTTTTTTTTTAATACACTTTTGGCTGGGCATGGTGCCTCATGCCTGTAATCCCAGCACTTCCGGAGACCTAGGTGGGAGGATCACTTGAGGTCAGGACTTCAAGACCTATCCAGACAACATGGTGAAATCCCATCTCTACTAAAAATACAAAAATTAGCTGGTCATGGTGGCAGACACCTGTAATCCCAGCTACTTGGGAGGCGGAGGCAGGAGAATTACTTGAACCCAGGAGGTGGAGGTTACAGTGAGCTGAGATTGTGCCACTGCACTCCAGCCTAGGTGACAGAGCGAGACGCTGTCTCAAAAAAAATAATAATAATAATAATAATGGCTGGGCATGGTGGCTCATGCCTGTAATCCCAGCACTTTGGGAGGCTGAGGTGGGAGGATCACTTGAGGTCAGGAGTTCGAGACCAACCTGGACAACACAGTGGAATCCCATCTTTACTAAAAATACAAAAATTAGCTGGGCATGGTGGCACACATCTGTAATCCCAGCTACTCAGGGGGCTGAGGCAGGAGAATCACTAGAAACCAGGAAGTGGAGGCTGCAGTGAGCTGAGATTGCACCACTGCACTCCAGACTGGGGCAACACAGTGAGACTGTGTCTCAAAATAAATAAATAAATAAATAAATAAATAAATAAATAAATACAATCTTGCTGCCTCAGTCTCCCAAAGTGCTGGGATTACAGGTGTGAGCCGCTGTGCCAGGCTAATACATTTATTTTATCTTTTCTCTTTCTCTGTCTGATGGATATCTAGTCATGTGTTGCTTAAATTAATTAATGTGAGGCTGGCCACGTGGGAGATTGGAGCTAGCACTCAAATCAGTCTTCCCAAAGGCTCGGGGGTTAGGGTTTTGCAGGGATATAGTTTAGTGGGTAGGTGGCTAGGGATACCTTCTCTCTCTTTTTTTTTTTTTTTTTTTTTAGTAGAGACGGGGTTTCACCGTGTTAGCCAGGATGGTCTCGATCTCCTGACCTCGTGATCCACCCACCTCGGCCTCCCAAAGTTCTGGGATTACAGGCTTGAGCCACCGCGCCCGGCCGGGATACCTTCTCTTAATGAAAGTGATGCCTTCTGAGGAATCTGTCATTAGAAGATTTCATCATTGTGAGAGCATCATAGAGTGGACTTATACAAACCTAGGTGGTAGAGAGTACTCCACACCTAGGCTCTATGGTATAACCTATGGCTCCAAGGCTCTAAACCTGTAGAGCATGGCACTGTACCGAATGCTTAGGCAACTGTAACGCAATGGTAAGTATTTATATATGTAAACATATCTAAACATAGCAGTTACAGTAAAAATGTGGCCTGTCATTAACTAAAACATTGCATGTTGTGCATGACTGTGTACATACACGTGCCTGTGTGCATGTACGCACACACACACATACACACACCACTGTAACTGCATTCTTTCTAATGATTAAGTATCTTCTGGGGAGTACATAGAGGCTCCGTAAATATTATGTTACTCAAACTTTTCCTTACTCGTTTTAGGCTGTTGATCACTCTTGCCTGAATCAATTGTTAGTGTTAAGCCCCTCACATGGTGGCTTTCTAATTCTATCATTCTTTCTATGTGTATTAGATGCATTTCTGCTGTTTATTTATTTTTATCAGTGTATTAGTCCATTCTCACATTGCTATAAGGAAATGTCTGAGACTGGGTCATTTATAAAGGAAAGTTTACTTGTCTCATGGTTCTGCAGGCTGTACAGGAGGCATGATGCTGGCGTCTTCCTGGCTTCCAGGGAGGCCTCAAGAAACTTACAATCATGGTGGAAGGTGAAGGGGAGCAGGCACATCTTACATGGCAGGAGCAGGAGCAAGAGAGGGGGAGCGAGAGAAGAGGTGCTATATTTTTAAACATCCAGATCTAACAAGAGCTTACTCACTATCACAAGAACAGCACCAAGGGGCTGGTACTAAACCATTCATAAGAAATGCACCTCCTTGATCCAATCACCTCCCACCAGGCCCTACCTCTGACATTGGAGATTATAATTCGACCTGAGATTTGGGCAGGGACACAGATCTAAACCACATCATTCAGTGTATATTCATAAAATCTTACTTTATGTAAAAGCTTCTCATTCTTTATTATAAATGTTATTTATTTTGATGCTCAGATTCTCCCATATATGGCCAGTGGCAACTCCACCAAACTGGTTCCTGTGTCCTTTTGACATGTCTATATCATCTTTGAGAACTTCCTTATGGTCTTCTTTCCTTTTTTGCAATAAACACACACCCACACACGTACATGTATATTATATATAACATTATATATGCCCCCTGTACATATATATGTATCTATAAATATATGTACATATATAAAATGTTTTTTATATATACATATATGTATATATAATACATAACATTATATATGCCTCCTGTACATATATATGTATCTAAGTATATATATGTACATATATAAAATGTTATATATGCCTCCTGTACAGCCTGAAGAACCATTATATAGATATGTGTGTGTACGTGTATGTGTACATATAGCTGCGAAAAAGGAAAGAAGAAAATAAGGAAGTCCTCAAAGATGATATAGGCATGTCCAAAGGATGCAGGAACCAGTTTGGCAGAGTTGCCACTGGCCTCATCTGGGAGAATTTGAGCATCAAAATAAATAATATTAATAATAAAGAATGATAAGCTTTTACATAAAGATTCTATGAATATATATATATATACATGCATGATATATATGTATTTATAACATAAAATTTGTTACTTTAACAATTTTTTTTTTTTTTTTGGAGACAGTCTCGCTTTGTCACCCAGGCTGGAGTGCAGTGGTGCAATCTTGGTTCACTGCAACCTTTGCCTCCTGGGTTCAAGCGATTCTCATGCCTCAGTCTCCTGAGTAGCTGGCATTACACTACGCCCGGCTAATTTTTGTGTTTTTTTTGTAGAGACAGGGTTTCACCATGTTGCTCAGGCTGGTCTCGAACTCCTGACCTCAGGTGATCCACCCAGCTCGGCCTCCCAAAGTGCTGGGATTACAGGTGTAAGCCACTGCGCCTGGCTACTTCAACAATTTTTAAGTGTACAGTTCAGTGGCATAAATTACATTCACAATGTGTGCAACCATAACCACTATTTCCAAACATCTTTTTCACCTTCAGTAGAATCTTTGTACCTAGCAAGCAATGCTGCCCCATTCTCCCATCACCATAGCCCCTGTTTTTCTGTCTCTATGAATTTGCGTATTCTAGATATTCCAAATAAGTGGAATTATATAATGTGTGTCCTCGTATGTCTGCTGTGTTTCATTCAGCATGTTTTTAAGGTTCATCTATGTTGAAAATACATATCAGAACTTTATTCTTTTTTATGTCCAACCAGTATTCCATTGCACGTATAGACCACATTTTGTTTATCCTTTCATCTATTGATGGATACTGGGGTTACTTCTTCCTTTTGGTCCCTGTTTCTTTCTCAGGGTTTTATAGTTGAAGCTCACACATGTAGGTCTTTGATCCATTTGGAGTTAATTTTTATATGTGATGTAAGGTAAGGTTCTAATTTCATTCTTTGCTTGTGAATGTCCAGTTTTCTCAGCATCATTTGTTAAAAACATTGTCTTTTCCCCATTGAATGGTCTTGACACCCTTGCTGAAAATCAGTTGATCATATATGGTTTATTTCTGGGCTCTCTATTCTGTTCTATTGGTCTGTACGTCTGTTCTGATGCCAGTACCACACTGTTTTGATTCCAGTAGTTTTGAAATCAGAAAGTGTGAGATATTGAAATAGCCAAAATAATATTGAAAAAGAAAAACTGGCCAGGAGTGGTGGCTCATGCCTGTTAGCCTAGCACTTTGGGAGGCCGAGGTGGGAGGATGGTCTGAGCTCAAGAGTTTTGAGGACAGCCTGGGCGGCATAGTGAGACCCCATCTCAACAAAGAATACAAAAATTAGCTGGGTGTGCTGGTACATGCTTATAGTCCCAGCTACTTGGGAGGCTGAGGTAGGAGGTTGGCTTGAGCCCAGGAGGCAGGGGTTGCAGTGAGCTGAGATCTCTCTACTGCACTCCAGCTTGGGCAACAGAACCAAGTCTCAGAAAAAAAAAGGAAAAAAAAAAAAAAGTTGAAATGGGAAACCGGCAGTGCAAATAGGGAGGGATTTAAAATAGTGGTGCCAGTGGTGTAATCAAAAAACAAGCCCTGACTGGCAGTGTTCACTGGTTCCGTGGGGGAAATACTCCCACAATGGCCACTTTCAAGCTATTTGAGGTGGCTGCAAAAGTCATTGCAGTCTTTGCCATTACTTTCAATAGCAGAAACCGCAATGACTTTTGCATCAACCTCATGCCAATGGTTGAACTCACAAACTTCCTTATATTTAACAATGCACATTGATGCTAACCACCTCTAGCGCACCAATAGGCTAAAAGCTGGAGCTCTGATGTCAGAAAGGTTCCTCTGAAAATCTGAGGACTGCTCATGAGACATACAATAATAAACAGTACAGTAAATAGTACCGCTTAAAAGCCTATAAAGAGAGTGGACATGAAATTGATTAGCATAAGTGAAACTCAGTTGTCAGGTTGACCTGAATCCTTCAGAATTCAGCATTCATTATGTTCACACACAGCTGTCTGTTAATATGACAGTTTCCCAAGAGAACTCTTTCTTGTTTTATCTTGGAAATTGAGGCATACTAATTTGTTAGCAATGACAGAGTAATCTTTGAGCACAGATAATTCATAGACACTTTTGTTTTAATTAAGAAAAAGTACATCGAGTCAAGCTTTTGTCACGGGATATTTTTGTTTTATTAAAATTAATTTTGCCTGACTCAAAATTAACTTTGAGTGTGTATTTTAAGTGCCTGTCATTGTCACATTGGAAACTGGAAATGCATGCTTGGTTTAAAACAGTAAAATAAATTTACCTTAGACAATGCAAAAAATTGATTTCACTTGTTTCTTTAAAATTTTTTGAAATTTTGCTACCAGAAAACTTAAAGTTACACATGAGCTCATGTTATATTTCTATTGAACAGCAACGATCTAAGAATGAATTTTAGATAAAAGTAAAATGATCCCAGCTGAAAGTCTGACGTATAAGAAGAAAGGAAGAATAAGGAAAATAATAAATATGTGGGTAAACCCAGACAAGCACGCCTGTGTACAACAATAGTAAGGGCTTTGGGGTTAATGTAATTCCAACACTTTGGGAGGCTGAGGTGGGCAGATCACCTGAGGTCAGGAGTTCAAGACCAGCCTGGCCAATATGGCGAAACCCCGTCTCTACTGAAAATACAAAAATTAGCTGGGTGTGGTGGCATGCGCCTGTAATCCCAGCTACTCAGGAGGCTGAGTCAGGAGAATCGCTTGAACCTGGGAGGTGGAAGTTGCAGTGAGCTTAGATTGCACCACTGCACTCCAGCCTAGGCAACAGAGTGAGACTCTGTCTTAAAAAAATATAAATAAATAAAATAAAAATGTATTACAGCAATAGCTTATACGTCTGGCACAGGAGTAATTAAGGTTAAAGTGATCTGAAGTTCTGTGTCATTTGGGAGGAGGGTAAATATATAGATCAAGTTAACATTGAATAAGTTAGTTGTGGATGTTGAAATTTCTAGGGTTACTTCTAAAAGAACATAGTCTATAATTGCCTAACTGGTAGAGGAAAACAATGGAATGAGAAGATAGGAAATAGATCCCCTCAAAAGGCAAAAATGAAGAGAAAAAGCATTGATAGGATGATAGTGGGAATAAATGTATCTATATACAAAATTACAGTTAAATGTGAATAAATATTCCAGTTGAAAAACAAAAATGGTGGCTCACGCCTGTAATCCCAGCACTTTGGGAGGCTGAGGTGGGTGATTACTTGAGGTCAGGAGTTCGAGACCAGCCTGGCCAACAGGGTGAAACCCTGTCTCTACTAAAAATACAGAAATTAGCTGGGCGTGGTGGTGGATCCCTGTAATCGCAGCTACTCAGGTGGCTGAGGCATGAGAATTGCTTGAACCCAGGAGGCAGAGGTTGCAGTGAGCCAAGATCTTGCCACTGCACTCCAGCCTGGGTGACAGAGTGACACCCTGTCTCAGAAAAAACAAACAAACAAACAAAAACAAAAACAAACAAACCCAATAAAGTCATTTTAAAAATTAGCCAATTACAAGGATCACATCTAAAGTCTCAGTATACACAAGGGTTGAAAATACAATGATGATGCAGGATACTTAAAACAAATTCTCACTGAAGGAAAGATTAATGGCAGACAAAATAGACTTTAAAGCAAACAGAACCCCTAGAACTAGAACAGATTATTACACAAATGATACCATACAGTATCCTGTCACAACTTTTTTTTTCCCAATCAACATTATGTTTTTGAGGCTTATCTAACTCTTTTTTTTTTTGAGGTAGGATCTTGCTCTGTTGCCCAGGTTGGAGTGCAGTTGCATGATCAAGGCTCACAGCAGCCTTGAACTCCTGGGCTTAAGCCATTCTCCTACCTCAGCCTCCTGAACAGCTGGGACTACAGGTGCATGCCACCATGCCTGGCTACTTTTTAAAATTTCTGTAGAGATGGGGTCGTGCTCTGTTGCCCTGGCTGGTCTTGAACTTTTGGTATCAAGCAATCTCCCTGGCTCAGCCTCCCAAAATGCTGGGATTACAGGTGTGAGCCACCTCATCTGGCCTGGTATATGTTTTGTTTAGGCATTTAGCATTTCTTGCTGGACGCTGGGCATTCCCCCAGCACCCCCACCTCCTGGAATGTATGGATGTCAGGGTGCCTACGTTGACACACAGGTACCAATGGATATGGAATGCAATTTATTGCTCACATAGTCAACACCACAAATATTTCTTGAAGGGCTTCGACTTTGGTTTGGAGTGAAAGAGTGAGGGTGGGAGGCGGTGGCTCTGGTTTTTAGTGTGGTTAGAAGTGGGGTGGGAGGGCTCCACGCAGGAGGGTGCATGCTTTAGACTTCCCTGCCCATGCGAAGGGATAGAGAACACAAGCTTTCTTATAGGTTTGCCTGGGTGTGGGCAAAAGGGAAAGGGCCAGTGACGTGGCTTGGAAGCTGTCAGTGGCCAAACATCAAAAATCATTAACTCTAGCACCCTATGCGTAGACTTAATTTATTTCTTTCGACTAGTGCCAGCATTTTACCATGTGGAACAAACTTAATTTTCGTATCAATGTCTCTACTGAGGAACAATCAGTGTTTTATACCTTTTCACTCTGATGAATGGTTCTGCAGTGAGTGCCTCTGTATAGAATCTGTGCAAGTGTTTTTCTCAGGGAGATACCGGGATAAAGAATAGCGAGGCCAGGAGGTGTTCTAATCTTCAGGTTTACTCGGCATTGCCGCATCATCCTCCAATGTAATCATAACAGTTTATGCTCCCATGTCTTGACATAGTGGGGTTTGTTCCAAGGGTGGTGGGAGACCATTGCAGGGCTTCTGTGGGAGAATGATGATGTGATGTGATTATAAAAAGGATGCCGGGCGCAGTGGCTCACACCTGTAATGTGAGCACTTTGGGCTTAGAGGTGGGTGGATCACCTGAGGTTAGCAGTTTGAGACCAGTCTGGCCAGCATGGTGAAACCCCGTCTCTACGAAAAATACAAAAATTAGTTGGTCGTGGGGGTGCACACCTGTAATCCCACCTACCCGGGAGGCTGAGGCAGGAGAATTGCTTGAACCCTGGAGACAGAGGTTGCAGTGAGCCAGATCGCGCCACTGCACTCCAACCTGGGCGACAGAGTGAGACTCCATCTCAAAAACAAAACAAAAAAAACAAAGAAAAAGAAAAAACTCTGGCTGCTTTCTCGGAACCTAGAGGTGGTGAGCAGGGAGCAGGTAACAGTCATGAAGCTATTGTAGTGATGCAGGTGACAGACAGTCATGCCTGGAAGGGGGTGATCTTTGTGGAGATGGTGATACAAGGTGGGATTCAGGATTCGCTTTGAAGGTAGAGGTCATAGAGCTTGTTAATGAATTGGAGATGGGCTGTGATGGATGGCTCCCAGTGTTAAGTCTCATCAGTGAATGGGGAAGACTGGAGAAGTGGATGAGGGGGCATCGAGCGTTGTTTTAATCATATGGAATTTGAAATACCCATTAGGCATTGTATTAGTCCATTTTGTGTTGCTATAAAGGAATATCCAAGACTAGGTAATTGATAAAGCGGTTTCTTGGGCTCACAGTTCTGCAGGCTGTACAAGCATGGCACAGCATCTGCTTGGCTATTGGTGGGGCCTTGGGAAACTTCCACCCATTTAACTGACCCCATTGTGGCGTCCTGGTGTCAAGCAGCTGTGTATATTTTTTAAAAAGCCCATCTGAATGCTCCAGAGGGCTTTTTATATCATGTGTCACAAGGCAAGAGAAGGAACAAGGGGGGGGGGAGGCGCCAGGCTCCTTGAAACAATCAGCTCAGTCCATTGGCACCTGCATGTCTGCACGTCAACGTGAACGAACAGAGTGAGAACTCGCTCATTACAGCAAGGATAGGACCAGGCCATTTATGAGGGATCCACCCCCACGACCCAAACACCTCCCACTCAGCCCCACCTCCAACGTGAGAGATCACATTTCAACATGAGATTTGGAGGAGACACACATCCGAACCGTATCACACATGCAAGTAAAAATGCAGCGTCTGTGGCTTGCTAGGCATGTGTGGAGCTCAGGGTACCAGGAGGGGCTGGACAGATACATGTGCAGTACTCAGAGTAGAGGTGGCATTTAAAGCCACAGGCCCGGATGAAATCCCCCAGGTGTTGGAGAGTGATGAGAGGTCTTCAGACTGAGTCTTGGGGAGCTCCAACAGTTAGAAGCTGCGAAGGGGAAGAGGATTCAGCAAGGAAAACAGAGAGGTAGAGGTCCTTGAAAACGGAAATAAAACCAGGTGAGTATGGCGAGCCAGCAGTCACAGGGAGACAGTATTTTGAGAAGAAAGGAACAATCACTGCATCAAATGCTTCTGATAAACGGGGTTGAGCTCTGAGGATACACCCAAATCATCTAAACTCTTTGGTTACTTTGTAGTTTTGATTTTCCTTATGTTGACACCTTAATTGTTGTCTCCTGCATCTGCTAATATTCTTGAGGTGGGGGAGGGAATCAAAACCCATCCCTCAACTCCCATCCATTCTAAGTGTATCGTTAGACCTAGAATGAAAAAGATTAAGGAATTAAAAAGTGCTGGGGGCTTTGTATCTGTTGGTAGCCATTTAACCGACCCCATCGTGGCGTCCTGGTGTCAAGCAGCTGTGTATATTTTTTAAAAAGCCCATCTGATTGCTCCAGAGGGCTTTTTATATCGTGAGTTAGAACTGCCTGCAAGATCTGATTGGCCCAGTTCCACAAAGAGGGCTCCAATAGGCTTTAAACCCTTCTGTCTCATTTCTTTGTGCATTTGTTATTAGCTCAATAAATAATAAATAGAGGAATTACCCCGTCACTAATTTGCTTTTTTATCAAGGAGAATTCATGTTTTAATAAATTGCCATTTTGTCTTATTGAACATGTGCTATAATATGCCTGTAATTCAAACATAAAACTATCTTTATTATAGTATTTGTTTCTTTACCCATACATATGTTCTTCAGCTATGGCTTTTGTGAGGATGTTTGTTCATTTATTGCTTTTCTTGTTCCATTCTTGTGATGTCTTCTCGTAAAATGTTTGCTTTTTTCTGGAATTATTGCATTTAAAAATTAATATTTTATTTTTCTCTCATCACAAGAGTAATAAACGATGCCCTTTTAAGGTTCCTAAATTTGCTTGCTTTTTTTTTTTTTTTAAATGAGTAATGTTCTTTTTACCACTGTCATGTTTTTGGATAATGTTGCCTTTTTAATAACTACCTATATTTTGAAGAAATGTTGAGTTGAGCCATATGAAATGGCTGATACTTGGCAATTTTTGACTACAGAAATGGTGATTTCAAATAGTTCAACCTCTTGTTTCCTTTAGTAATAATTCTACAACTTACTTATTTGGCCCTTTTTTTTTTTTTTTTTTTTTTTTTTTTTTGTTGGAGACAGGGTCTCACTGAATCACCCAGGCTAGAGTGCAGCGGTACGATCTTGGCTCACTGTAACCTGTTTCCTGGGCTCAAGCGATACTCTCACCTCAGCCTCCCGGCTAGCTGAGACTACAGGTGTTCGCCACCACACCCAGCTAATTTTGTTTAATTTTTGTAGAGATGGAGTTTCACTATGTTGCCCAGGCTGCTCTCGAACTCCTGTGCTCAAACAATCCTCTTACCTTGGCCTCCCAAAGTGCTGGGATTACAAGCGTGAGCCACTGTGCCTGGCCCAACTACATACTTTTTAGGGCCTACTATAAATTGATAATGTGGGTCCTCTTGTTTAAAAATTGTTAAGAATTTTAAGATAGGGACACCAGAGCCCTTTGAAGTGCCAGGCTGTGTGTGACTGTGCAGGTCACATGTCCGTGAAGCTGGTTCCAAGGTCAGGAATTGGAGACCTCGGAAGGCCTCACACCTAGGATATGATGGACCTGAATTCAATCCAGGGCTGCAGACCCCCAGGGCCGACTTGTCTAGCCAGGCTGCAGCTAGCTCTGTTGTAATCTCCTGACTGGTCTCTCGCTGGTCTTGCTCTACTCCATCCAACCAAGACTGATCTTTTTATTTTTATTATTTATTTATTTATTATATTTTTTTCTTTGAGATGGAGTCTCTCTCTGTTTCCTAGGGTGGAGTATGGTGGCACGATCTTGGCTCACTGCAACCTCCGCCTCCTGGGTTCAAGCGATTCTCCTGCCTCAGCCTCTTGAGTAGCTGGGACGATAGGAGCACGCTAATACGCCTGGCTGATTTTTTTGTATTTTTAGTAAAGATGGAGTTTCACCATATTGGCCAGGCTGGTCTCAAACTCCTGACCTCAGGTAATCCACCTGCCTCGGCCTCCCAAAGTTCTGGGAGTACAGGCGTGAACCACCTCACCTGGCAGAGTGATCATTTTAAAACTGAAATCTGACCACAGCACTCTCCTCTGTTGGAAACCTCTTCCCTGCTGCTGCCTTTGAATGAAGTCTAAGCTCTTTAGCACAGAACCCGAGTCTTATGGTCAGGGCCCACTCTCTCAGATCCTTCCCATGTGCACCGTTCACATGCTTTGGTTGTCCTGACCAGCTTGACAATCTCCACATGCTTTTTCTTTCCTTTTCTTTTTTTTTGAAAGAGTCTCACTCCATCACCCACACTGGGGTGCCATGGCGTGATCTCAGTTGACTGCAGCCTGTGCCTCCCAGGTTCAAGCAATTCTCTTGCTTCAGCCTCCTGAGTAGCTGGGACTCCAGGAATGCACCATCGTGCCCGGCTAATTTTTGTATTTTGGGTAGTGATGGGGTTTCGCCATGTTGGCCAGGCTGGCCTCAAACTCCTGACTTCAGGTTATCTGCCTGCCTCGGCCTCCCAAAGTGCTGGGTTTATAGGTGTGAGCACTGAGCCCGGCCTCGGGACGCTCTTTCATGCCTTCTTGGTTTTTCCTATGCTAGTCTTTCCTGCCACCCCACCCCAACTGCCTAGCAGACTTATAATCACTCTTGAATATCCTGGTTAATACCATTTCTTTCGGTCTGAAGCTTCTTTGAATCACTCTAGCAGAGTTGGCCCTTTCCTCCTCTGTGCCATCAATATCTTTAAGTCATGTCTGTTTAGGTGGTTACTGCAGTATGTGATAGTTATTTGTTTTTATTTATTTACTTTTGAGACAGGATCTCACTTTGTCACCCAGGCTGGATTGCAGTGGTGCAGTCTTGGCTCACTGCAGCCTGGATCTCCCAGGCTCAAGTGATCCTGCCACCTTAGCTTCCCGAGTAGCTGGGACTACAAGGTACATGCCACCACGCCTGGCTAATTTTTGTATTTTTTGTAGAGATGGGGTTTCACCGTGTTGCCCAGGCTGGGTCTTGAACTTCTGAGCTCAAATGATCTGTCTGCCTCGACCTCCAAAAGTGCTGGGATTACAGGTGTGAGCTACCACACCCGGCCATTTGTTTTTCATGTCTGTCTTTCCTACTGAGCTAGTCACAGGCAGGAGCAACATCTTTTAGATTTTATTTTTTTTTTATTCTTAGAGACAGGGTACTGCCCTGCTGTCCAGGCTGGAGCACAGTGGTGTGATCATAGTTCACTGCAGCCTTGACCTTCAGCACTCAAATGATCCCCCTGCCTGGACTTCTAAGTAGCTGGGATTGCAGGCACATGTCACAATGCCAGTCACATTATTATTATTATTATTATTATTATTATTTTTGTAGAGATGGGTCTTGCTATATTGCCCAGGCTGGTTTTGAATTCCTGGGCTCCAGTGATCCTGTCATCTTGACCTCCCAAAATGTGTAGATTACAGGTGTGAGCCACTGCACTCAGCCAACATTGTCTTGTTTAGTTTTGTATCCTCTGTACTTACTCCAGGACTTGGCAAAGGGCTTGTGTTAGATCAATGCTAATTGTGTGACTTAAAATCAGGACTGGTGTAAGTAGGATATGATGATAGTTTAATGGGACTAGGGAAGGAGTTGAGGGCAATGGCTGTTTGTGATAGAGGCAGAGTTCTACCGGATTACCTGACTGAAAAGATGAGATTAGATGGGTACTTTTTTTTGTTTTTTGTTTTTTTGTTTTTTGAGACGGAGTTTTGCTCTTGTTGCCCAAGCTGGAGTGCAATGGCACTATCTCAGCTCACTGCAACTTCTACCTCCAAGTTCAAGCGATTCTCCTGCCTCAGCCTCCCAAGTAACTGGGATTACGGATGTGCCACCATGCCCGGCTAATTTTTTTGTATTTTTAGTAGAAATGGGGTTTCGCCATGTTAGCCAGGCTGGTCTTGAACTCCTGACCTCAGGTGATCTGCCTGCCTCAGCCTCCCAAAGCGCTGGGATTACAGACATGAACCACCATAGATGGGTACTTCTAAGTGACAGGCCGTGTGTGATTGTGCGAGTTGCTGGTCTCGAGGTCAGGAATCTGAGGCAGAGTGAAGGCCAGAGAAGGCCTCACACTTAGGACGTGTTGGACTCCCATCCAGGGCCCCAGACTCCCAAAGCTGATTTATCTAGCCATCCTGTAGCACTGATGTAATCTCTTGATGGGTCTTTCGCTGGTCTTGTCCTGTTTGTATTCATCTGGAATATCTAGGACAAAAGACAGGTGTGAACAGCAAGGGCCAAGCCTTTTGCTTCCGTGAGGTCACACCGGATCACAGCACATGAGCCTGTCAGTGCCTGGAATGGCCACTTGCAGAGATTATTGGAAACTTCTGTCCCTCAAGGTCACCAGAGGGGAAGAGAAGATACTAGTTGCTTAAATGTGGGAGGAAATTATTTTCCTTTTTCCCTCTCTTAATTAATTCTTCAAAAAGATTTCCAGCTGTATGTAAATAGTTGACGTTAGCACCTAAATAGAAAATATAAAGAGCAACGGGTTTGTTAAATAGACTTAAATAACTAGCAGTCTAACCAGTATTTTTAGGAATATTATCTTTTGGTTTCCTAGATAAATAATTTGCAACTTCTTTGTCTGCCAAGACTACTGTGAACATATACTCTGGTGACCTGGACATCATCACAAGCCTCAGAGCATGGAGCCTTCTGGCAGAGAAAAGGTGACGTCACTTTCCTTTAAGAACTTTTTATATGGGTCCTTTGTGATCCTCTCCTAGGAGGATTTCTGCCCTTTCTATCAGCTTCTTTCCTTGGAAAGCATTCTCTTGAAAAGGTGTTTTTCCTAAAATAGATCATAACTGCGTAGAAAAGTCTTACCAAACTTTTACAACGTTTTGATTTTGAAGATTAGTCTTTCTCTAGTTCCTGAAAAGAGACACGGACTTTTTTCTTCCTGCCATTGCTGTGTGTCACACGGCCTACTTCCCAGGGCACCTGGCTTTGGTGGTATGTCGGGCACACTTGGGGTGGTGCTTTGGAAGAACGTGAGCAGTGATTTTTCGTTGTCCTGTCTCACTTGAGACAGGTGCTGGCCTGAGTGCAGTGACCCTTTTCTTTGTTTTCATATTCAGAAGGTCCTTGGCGTACGTTGGATCAACTCAAATTTTTTGACTTGACGGTGACGCAAAAGTGATCCTCGTTCAGTAGAAGTCATACTTTGAGTACTCGTACAATCATTCTGTGTTTTCACCTGCACTACTGCCCTCCTCCTGTGCAGGCAACTACCTTGCTCTCCCATACCTGATGGCTGAGTTAGGACTGAACTCTCTCAGGAAGGCATGGGGAAACAGGAAGAAGGAAGAGCTTATCTGGCATCTTGTGTGCTTATAGAGTTAGTCCATGAATTTATACAAGAGTTATTCAGGATAAGATCTTCAGTGGACATTTTCTTTCCTTGAGGATCTTAGATATGCTACTCCTGTGTCTTGTGCCTTTGAGGGTTGCTGTTGAAAAGTTTGATGCCAAACTGATTTTCTTCTCCTTAAAAAGTTACTTTGTCCTTTTGCCCAAATGCCCAGAGGATTTTTTTCTTTAAAGTTCCATCGTTTTACTAAAATATGTGTCAATGCTGGCCATGCTGAACTGATTTTCCCAGGTATATGGTGTGCCCTGTAAGTATGAAGGTTCAAGTCTTTTCTCATATTTTTAATTTCAGGGGAGACTTTTGAATTACAATTTTTTTTTAAAAAATTATTTTTCAGCAGTTCCAAGATGGCCGAATAGGAACAGCTCCAGGCTTCAGCTCCCAGCATGAGTGATGCAGAAGACAGGTGATTTCTGCATTTCCAACTGAGGTACCGGGTTCATCTCACTGGGGTGTGTCAGACAGTGGGTGCAGGACAGTGGGTACAGCCCACTGAGCAAGAGCTGAAGCAGGGCGAGGCCTTGCCTCACCCAGGAAGCTCAAGGGGCAAGGGAATTCCCTTTCCTAGCCAAGGGAAACTGTGACACACAGCACTTGGAAAATCGGGTCACTCCCATCTTAATACTGCGCTTTTCCATGGGTCTTAGCAAATGGCACACCAGGAGATTATATCCTGTGGCTGGCTCAGAGGGTCCCACACCCATGGAGCCTCCCTCATTGCTAGCACAACAGTCTGAGATCTAACTACAAGGTGGCAGCGAGGCTGGGGGAGGGGCGCCCGCCATTGCTGAGGCTTGAGTAGGTAAACAAAGAGGCTGGGAAGCTCGAACTGGGTGGAGCCCACTGCAGCTCAAGGAGGCCTGACCACCTCTGTAGACTCCACCTCTGGGGACAGGGCATAGCCAAACAAAAGGCAGCAGAAACCTCTGCAGTTTTAAATGTCCCTGTCTGATGGTTTTGAAGAGAGTAGTGGTTCTCCCAGCACGGAGTTTGAGATCTGAGAACAGACAGACTGCCTCCTCAAGTGGGTCCCTGACCCCTGAGTAGCCTAACTGGGAGGCATCCCCCAGTAGGGGCAGACTGACACCTCATACAGCCGGGTACCCCTCTGAGATGAAGATTCCAGAGGAACGATCAGGCAGCAACATTTGCTGTTCAGCAATATTCACTCTTCTACAGCCTCCGCTGCTGATGCCCAGGCAAACGCAGCTGAAGGTCCTGACTGTTAGAAGGAAAACTAACAAACAGAAAGGACATCCACACCAAAACCCCATCTGTACGTCACCATCATAAAAAACCAAAGGTAGATGAAACCACAAAGATGGGAAAAAACAGAGCAGAAAAGCTGAAAATTCTAAAAATCAGAGCGCCTCTCTCCCTCCAAAGAAACGCAGCTCCTCGCCAGCAACGGAACAAAGCTGGACAGAGAATGACTTTAACAAGTTGAGAGAAGAAGGCTTCAGATGATCAGACTTCTCCGAGCTAAAGAAGTAAGTTCGAACCCATCACGAAGAAGCTAAAAACCTTGAAAAAAGAATAGACAAATGGATAACTAGAATAACCAATGTAGAGAAGTCCTTAAATGACCTGATGGAGCTGAAAACCATGGCACGAGAACTAGATGATGAATGCCCAAGCTTTAGTAACCAATTTGATCAACTGGAAGAAAGGGTATCAGTGATTGAAGAGCAAATAAATGAAATAAAGTGAGAAGAGAAGTTTAGAGAAAAAAGAGTAAAAAGAAACAAACAATGGTGTACCTGAAAGTGACAGGGAGAATGGAACCAAGTTGGAAAACACTCTGCAGGATATTATCCAGGAGAACTTCCCCAACCTAGCAAGGCAGGCCGACGTTCAAATTCAGGAAATACAGAGAACGCCACAAAGATACTCCTCGAGAAGAGCAACTCCAAGACACATAATTGTCAGATTCGCCAAAGTTAAATGAAGGATAAAACGTTAAGGGCAGCCAGAGAGAAAGGTCGGGTTGCCCACAAAGGGAAGCCCATCAGACTAACAGCAGATGTCTCAGCAGAAACTCTACAAGCCAGAAGAGAGTGGGGGACAATATTCAACATTCTTAAAGGAAAGAATTTCCAACCCAGAATTTCATATCCAGCCAAACTAAGTTTCATAAGTGAAGGAGAAATAAAATCCTTTACAGACAAGCAAATGCTTAGAGATTTTGTCACCACCAGGCCTGCCCTACAAGAGCTCCTGAAGGAAGCACTAAATATGGAAAGGAACAACTGGTACCAGCCACTGCAAAAACATGCCAAAATGTAAACACCATTGATGTAGGGAAGAAACTGCATCAACTAACGAGCAAAATAACCAGCTATCATCATAATGACAGGATCAAATTAACACATAACAATATTAACCTTAAGTGTAAATGGCTAAATGCTCCAATTAAAAGACATAGACTGGCAAATTGGACAAAGAGTCAAGACCCATCAATGTGCTGTATTCAGGAGACCCATCTCACATGCAGAGACACACATAGGCTCAAAATAAAGGGATGGAGGAAGATCTACCAAGCAAATGGAAAACAAAAAAAGGCAGGGGTTGCAATCCTAGTCTCTGATAAAACAGACTTTAAACCAACAAAGATCAAAAGAGACAAAGAAGGCCATTACATAATGGTAAAGGGATCAATTCAACAAGAAGAGCTAACTATCCTAAATATATATGCACCCAATACAAGAGCACCCACATTCATAAAGCAAGTTTTTAGAGACTTACAAAGAGACTTAGACTCCCACACAATAATAATGGGAGACTTTAACACCCCACTGTCAACATTAGACAGATCAATGAGACAGAAAGTTAACAAGGACATCCAGGAATTGAACTCAGCTCTGCACCAAGCAGACCTAATAGACATCTACAGAACTCTCCACCCCAAATCAACAGAATATACATTCTTCTCAGCACCACATCGCACTTATTCCAAAACTGACCACATAGTTGGAAGTAAAGCACTCCTCAGCAAATGTAAAAGAACAGGAATCATAACAAACTGTCTCTCAGACCACAGTGCAATCAAACTAGAACTCAAGATTAAGAAACTCACTCAAAACCGCTCAACTACATGGAAACTGAACAACCTGTTCCTGAATGACTACCGGGTACATAGTGAAATGAAGGCAGAAATAAAGATGTTCTTTGAAACCAATGAGAACAAAGATACAACATACCAGAATCTCTGGGACACATTTAAAGCAGTGCGTAGAGGGAAATTTATAGCACTAAATGCCCACAAGAGAAAGCAGGAAAGATCTACAATTGACACCCTAACATCACAATTAAAAGAACTAGAGAAGCAAGAGCAAACACATTCAAAAGCTAGCAGAAGGCAAGAAGTAACTAAGATCAGAGCAGAACTGAAGGAGATAGAGACACAAAAACCCTTCAAAAAATCAATGAATCTAGGAGCTGTTTTTTTGAAAAGATCAACAAAATTGATAGTCTGCTAGCAAGACTAATAAAGAAGAAAAGAGAGAAGAATCAGATAGATGCAATAACAAATGATAAAGGGGATATCATCACCGACCCCACAGAAATACAAATTACCATCAGAGAATACTATAAACTCCTCTACACAAGTAAACTAGAAAATCTAGAAGAAATGGATAAATTCCTGGACACATACACTCTCCCAAGACTAAACCAGGAAGAAGTTGAATCCCTGAATAGACCAATAACAGGCTCTGAAATTGAGGCAATAATTAATAGCCTACCAACCAAAAAAAGTCCAGGACCAGATGGATTCACAGCCGAATTCTACCAGAGGTACAAGGAGGAGCTGGTACCATTCCTTCTGAAACTCTTCCAATCAATTGAAAAAGAGGGACTCCTCCCTAACTCATTTTATGAGGCCAACATCATCCTGATACCCAAGCCTGGCAGAGATACAACAAAAAAAGAGAATTTTAGACCAATATCCCTGATGAACAATGATGCAAAAATCCTCAATAAAATACTGGCAAACCGAATCCAGCAGCATATCAAAAAGCTTTTACACCATGATCAAGTGGGCTTCATCCCTGGGATGCAAGGCTGGTTCAACATATGCAAATCAATAAACGTAATCCAGCATATAAACAGAACCAAAGACAAAAACCACATGAATATCTCAATAGATGCAGAAAAGGCCTTTGACAAAATTCAACAGCCCTTCATACTAAAAGCTCTCAATAAATTCGGTATTGATGGAACATATCTCAAAATAATAAGAGCTAATTATGACAAACCCACAGCCAATAATCATACTGACTGGGCAAAAACCAGAAGCATTCCCTTTGAAAACTAGCACAAGACAGGGATGCCCTCTCTCACCACTCCTATTCAACATAGTGTTGGAAGTGCTGGCCAGGGCAATCAGGCACGAGAAAGAAATAAAGGGTATTCAGTTAGGAAAAGAGGAAGTCAAATTGTTCCTGTTTGCAGATGACATGATTGTATATTTAGAAAATCCCATCATCTCAGCCCAAAATCTCCTTAAGCTGATAAGCAACTTCAGCAAAGTCTCAGGATACAAAATCAATGTGCAAAAATCACAAGCATTATTATACACCAATAACAGAAAAACAGAGAGCCAAATCATGAGTGAACCCCCATTCACAATTGCTTCAAATAGAATAAAATACCTAGGAATCCAACTTATAAGGGATGTGAAGGACCTCTTCAAGAAGAACTACAAACCACTGCTCAATGAAATAAAAGAGGACACAAACAAATGGAAGAACATTCCATGCTCATGGATAGGAAGAATCAATATCGTGAAAATGGCCATACTGCCCAAGGTAATTTACAGATTCAATGCCATCCCCATTAAGCTACCAATGACTTTCTTCACAGAATTGGAAAAAACTACTTTAAAGTTCATATGGAACCAAAAAAGAGCCCGCATTGCCAAGACAATCCTAAGCCAAAAGAACAAAGCTGGAGGCATCACGCTACCTGACTTCAAACTATACTACAAAGCTACAGTAACCAAAACAGCATGGTACTGGTACCAAAACAGAGATATAGACCAATGGAACAGAACAGAGCCCTCAGAAATAATACCACACATCTGCAACCATCTGATCTTTGACAAACTGGACAGAAACAATAAATGGGGAAAGGATTCCCTATTTAATAAATGGTGCTGGAAAAACTGGCTAGCCATAAGTAGAAAGCTGAAACTGGATCCCTTCCTTACTCCTTTTACAAAAATTAATTCACGATGGATTAGAGACTTAAATGTTAGACCTAAAACCATAAAAATCCTAGAAGAAAACTGAGGGAATACCATTCAGGACATAGGCATGTGCAAGGACTTTGTGTCTAAAACACCAAAAGCAATAGCAACAAAAGCCAAAATTGACAAATGGGATCTAATTAAATGAAAGAGCTTCTGCACAGCAAAAGAAACTACCATCAGAGTGAACAGGCAACCTACAGAATGGGAGAAAATTTTTGCAATCTACTCATCTGACAAAGGGCTAATATCCAGAACCTACAAAGAACTCAAACAAATTAACAAGAAAAAAACAAACAACCCCATCAAAAAGTGGGCAAAGGATATGAACAGACACTTCTCAAAAGAAGACATTCATGCAGCCAACAGACATATGAGAAAGTGCTCATACTCGCCATCAGATAAATGCAAATCAAATCCACAATGAGATACCATCTCACACCAATTAGAATGACAATCATTAAAAAGTCAGGAAAAAACAGGTGCTGGAGAGGATGTGGAGAAATAGGAACACTTTTACACTGTTGGTGGGACTGTAAACTAGTTCAACCATTGTGGAAGACAGTGTGGCAATTCCTCAAGGATCTAGAACTAGAAATACTATCTGACCCAGCCATCCCATATATATATATACACACATAAAATATATATTATATACATATAATATATAGATTATATATAATCCTATATACCCAAAGGATTATAAATCATGCTGCTATAAAGACACATGCACACGTATGTTTATTGCAGCACTATTCACAATAGCAAAGACTTGGAACCAACCCAAATGTCCATCAGTGACAGACTGGATTAAGAAAATGTGGCACATATACACCATGGAATACTATGCAGCCATAAAAAAGGATGAGTTCATGTTCTTTGTAGGGACATGGATGCAGCTGGAAACCATCATTCTCAGCAAACTATCGCAAGAACAGAAAACCAAACACCACATGTTCTCACTCACAGGTGGGAATTGAACAATGAGAACACCTGGACATAGGAAGGGGAACATTACAAACCAGGGCCTGTTGTGGGTTCGGGGGAGGGGGGAGGGATAGCATTAGGAGATATGCCTAATGTATATGACAAGTTAATGGGTGCAACACACCAACATGGCACATGTATACATATGTAACAAACCTGCGTGTTGTGCACATATACCCTAGAAGTTAAAGTATAATAAAAAATAAATTAAAAAAAATTATTTTTCAGGCCAAGAGTGGTGGCTTATGCCTGTAATCCCAGCAATTTGGGAGACTAGGGTGGACAGATTACTTGAGCCCAGGAATTCGAGATCAGACTGGGTAACATGGTGAAATCCCATCTGTATGAAAAACACAAAAAGTTAGCTGGGCATGCATGTGCCTATGGTCCCAGCTACCTGGGAGGCTGAGATGAGATGATCGATTGAGCTCAGGAGTTTGAGGCTATAGTGAGCTGTGATTGCGCTGCACTCCAGTTTGGGCAACAGAGCAAAATTCTGTCTCAAAAAAAAACAAAAAGAATTTTTCTGTCCCTTTCCGTTTCTGTTCAAAATTCTATGTCCTTTGAGTTCTTGAAAAAGATCATCTTTTAATGACTCAGTTTTAAATTTACTCTGATAAGTGAATATCATAAATATATGCACTTCCTACTTGCAAAGAACTGAGATGCAGCCCTTTTAATGCCACCATCCTGGCCTCTCTGTTCAATCATGTCTCACTCATTCCAGCTCCTAAAATGTAGTCCAAGGGTAACCATGAAAACAATCATCGTGCCTAGTTAAAATTCACTTCGATGACTTTTTTTTTTTGAGGCAGAGTCTCACTCTGTTACCTAGGCTGGAGTGCAATGGCGCAATCTTGGCTCACTGCAACCTCTGCCTCCTGGGTCCAGGCAATTCTGCTTCAGCCTCCTGAGTAGCTGGAACTACAGGCATGCGCCACTACGCCCTGCTAAATTTTGTATTTTTAGTAGAGTTGGGGTTTCACATGTTGGCCAGGCTGGTCTCAAACTCCTGACCTCAGGTGATCCACCTGCCTCGGCCTCCCAAAGTGCTGGGATACAGGTGTGAGCCACCGCGCCCGGCCTCGATGACATTCTTAAGGGCAGTTTCCAAAAATGAGCTATCTCGGTCTAGTTTTTCTGATCTGCAAGGAGTGTTCCCTGCAACATACGCAAGTGAGGAGTCTCTGTAGATTATGAAGACTATGTCTTGTTTTTCTTTTGAGACGGAGTCTGACTCTGTCACCCAGGCTGGCGTGCAGTGGCACGATCTCGACTCATTGCAAGCTCCGCCCCCTGGATTCAGGCGATTCTTGCGCCTCAGCCTCCTGAGTAGCTGGGATTACAGGCGTGAGCCACCGCCCCTGGTCCATGTCTTGGTTTTGATAAAGCTCGTAGTAGAAACAATGGCAGAGGCTTCCTTTCGGTCATCACAATCGCACTGCTAAGGGACTGATTACTGGAATGAGGATATCGCAGCAGGTCATCACTGATGGTAGGCACCATTTTGGGATTAAAAACAAAGATGACAGGCCGGGCACGGTCCCAGAATTTTGGGAGGCCGAGGTGGGCGGATCACGAGGTCAGGAGATCGAGACCATCCTGGCTAACACGGTGAAACCCCGACTCTACAAAAAATACAAAAAATTAGCCGGGCGTGGTGGCGGGCACCTGTAGTCCCAGCTGCACGGGATGAGGCAGGAGAATGGCGTGAACCCGGGAAGCGGAGCTTGCAGTGAGTGGAGATCGGGCCACTGCACTCCAGCCTGGGCGACAGAGCGAGACTTCCGTCTCAAAAATGAAAAACAAACAAAAAACAAAAAACAAAAAAACAAAAAAAAGATGACAAACCTTTGCCTTCCTGAAATGATCATCTACGATTTGCAGTTAAGACATAGACTAGGGCACTCCATAGGAAAGGGATGATTTCAGCTGTACTCAGGTTAGCTGCAGATACGTCTTTCTCTCAAGCTGATTAACTCAAATTCCATCTTCTGCCTTCTTTCCTTCAGTAACCCAATACTCTGTTTCAATGTAAGACTCCACTGCACTAGGGTCCAAATCATATATTCTGTGTAAGATCATTCAAAACCCATTCAGGGCCGGGTGCGGTGGCTCACACCTGTAATCCCAGCACTTTGGGAGGCCGAGGTGGGTGGATCACTTGAGGTCAGGAGTTCGAGAGCAGCCTGGCCAACATGGCAAAACCCTGTCTCTACCAAAAATATAAAAATTAGCCAGGCATGGTGGCGCACACTTGTAATCCCAGGTACTTGGGGGACTGAGGCAGGAGAATCACTTGAACCCAGGAGGCGGAGGTTGCAGTGAGCTGAGGTCATGCCATTGCACTCCAGCCTGGGTGACAGAGCGAGACTCTGTCTCCAAAAAACAAACAAACAAACAAAAAACAAAACACCATTCAGAATGTCTGTTGGGAATAAAAAGTTGGAAACAAACCATTGTGCCAGGACTTTGATTGGCAAGGACGAAGGCTCTAATTTTTTCTATACATATATTGACTCTCTTTTGTTTACGTTTTTTTTTTTTTTCTCTCTTGAGACAGGATCTTTCTCTGGGACCCAGGCTGGAATGCAGTGGTGTGAACACGGCTCACTACAGCCTTGAATTCCCTCGCTCAAGTGATTCTCCTGCCTCAGCCTCCCGAGTAGCTGAGACTACAGGCATGAGCCACCACACCTGGCTAGTTTTGTTTAAGTTTTGTAGAGATGGGGTATTGCTACGTGTCTCAGGCTGTTCTGGAACTCCCGGGCTCAAGTGGTCCTCCTGACTCAGCCTCTCAAAGTGCTGGGATTATGGGTGGGAGCCACTATGCCTGGCCTGCTTACTTTTATCATTTTTATCTTAATGCTTTCTATCCTTTTCTTCATTTCTGTTTTATTTTCTTCCTTTTTTTCTTGTTTCTGCCAATCGTTTCTGAGTTCTGTAAACTGTTCTCACATCTGCCTATTGTCTGACCGTCTCATTTCTGAGAGTTTTCTAGCTTGTGCTTTGCCTTCCTTTCACAGCTTCTCCTATTTTCTTAATTTTCTGTAATTCATTTTGAAATATTAGTTTAACATTTTCATATATCCTGTAGTTGCATTTTTTTCTGGTGAATATTATCTTCTAAATATATGTTATTTGGATGATTTTTCTTTCTTTTTTCTATTTTTGAGTGAGGATCGACCATAATCTTTTTCTGGGGTTGAAGTTGTATTTTTAGAAGGAAATTTCTATATTGAGGATGGCCAGAATGTCTTCTCTTTTCTCATTTTATCACAAAGTCTCAGAAAATATGTGCAGTCATCTCTTCAGTGCTTTCTGCTATTTGCTTTCTCTGGTCTCCTCTCCGACTAGCATCTAAATGTTTTCCTTTACTCCCAGGTGCCTGGCCCTGATCAAGTTGGGGTCTCCTCCCAGCATTTCTCCTCAGTGTAGGCTCTCCAGTTCCAGAAGGGGAGGGAGCCCACTGGGTGTTTCTGAGAGTCTTTCTTTTTTTTTTTTTTTTTTGAGACAAGATCTCACTCTGTTGCCAGGTTGGAGTGCAGTGGTGCCATTGCAGCTCGCTGAAACCTCTAACTCCTGGGCCCAAGTTATCCTCCTGCCTCAGCCTCCTGAGTAGCTGGGACTACAGGCCAGCATAAGCAAATTTTTTTGAAAACTTTTTGCAGATGGGCATCTCACTATGTTGCCCAGGCTGGTCTTGAACACCTGGCCTCAAGCGATCCTCCTACCTCAGCTTCCCCAAGTGCTGGGATTACAGGTGTGGGCCACTGCACCTGCTTCCTGAGTGTCTTGACGGTCAACTGCCTTTTTGCAGTGAAACCCTGCCCAGTTTTGCCTGCTGTGCCTAGATCTGTGTCTGGGTGGGAGCCCCTCCTGTGGGTCTGACCACCTGTTGGCAGTCTTAGCTCCCCAGCACTTAAGACCCTCATTTCCCTCTGCCCCTGGCCTGGTGTCATTCCCTGTGGGTTTGACTGCTGTCTGTGGGGGGGTGTGTGTGTGTGTGTGTGTGTGTGTGTGTGATTATATTTTTATATGTATATGTATTTTTAAACTTTTAGCTTCAGGGGTACATGTGCAGGTGTGTTATATAGTAAACTTGTGTCGTGGGGGTTTGTTGTACAGATTATTTTGTGACCCAGATACTAGCACCCAAGAGTTATTTTTTCTGATCCTCCCTCCCTCCTTCCACCCTCTACCCTCAAGTAGACCCCCTAGTGTGTATTGTTTCCCTCTATCTGTCCATGTGTTCTCATTCCACTTATTAGTGAGAACATGCGTTATTTGGTTTTCTGTTCCTGAGTTAGTTTGCCAAGGTTAATGACCTCCAGCTCCAGCTGTTTTCCCACAAAGGACATGATCTTGTGTTTGTTGTTGTTGTTTTTTGAGACAGGATCGCACTCTGTCACCCAGGCTGGAGTGCAGTGGTGTGATCTTGGCTCACTGCAACTTCCGCCTCCCAGTTTCAAGCATTCTCCTGCCTCAGCCTCCCAAGTAGCTGGGACTACAGCATGTGCCACCACTCTCAGCTAATTTTTGTATTTTCAGTAAAGATGGGGTTTTGCCATGTTGGACAGATTAGTCTCAAACTCCTGACCTGAAACAATCTGCCCATCTTGGACTCCCAAAATGCTGGCATTACAGGCACGAGCCACTACACCTGGCCCTTGTTCTTTTTGATGGCTGCATAGTATTCCATGATGTATATGTACCACATTTTCTTCATCTAATCTGTCATTGATGGTCACCTACGTTGATTCCATGTCTTTGCTGTTGTAACTAGTACTTCAGTGAGCATACAAGTGCATGTGTCTTTAAGGTAGAATGATTATATTCATTTGGGTATATACCCAACGTTGGGATTGCTGGGTTGAAAGGCAGTTCTGTTTTTAGGTCTTTGAGGAATTGTCCCACTGCTTTCCACAATGGTTGAACTAATTTACACTCCCACCAACAGCGTATAAGGGCTCCCTTTTCTCTACAACCTCACCAGCACCTGTTATTTTTGACTTTTTGGTAACAGCCATTCTGACTGATGTGAGATGGTATCTCATTGTGGTTTTGATTTGCATTTCTCTAGCGATCAGTGATGTTGAGCTTCTTTTCATATGCTTGTTGACTGTATGTATGTCTCCTTTGAACAGTGCGTGACCTACTTTGGTTGATGGCATTCTCTGTGGGTTTTGTCTTTTGCTATCCTAATTGATCTCCCTGTTTTATGACGGGGTTGGGGAGATTACAAAACTGTGCCATCATCACTTTCATTTTACTTGTCTCTTGTTTTTGCCTATTCCTCAGCCTAGACTCTTTCCATCTTTGTGTACTTTTTGGTTAGGGCTTCAAAGAGCCCTTTCAAGACCCATGCTCCACAGGAATGAGAGTCCTCTTATTCGAAAGGAATAGATTCTTGGCTCTCATTCATGCCTCAGGTGTGTGCAGAGCAGAAAGTCACATCAGTGAGCAGCGAGCTCTCAGCTTTCTTATAAGGAAAATGGTAAGCAAATAGGACTTTCAGAATCTGATAAAAAGGCACATTCATTTTCATGTGTGTTTTATTTCGGGGTGATCATGTCGCAGCGTTTTACTATGAAAAAGCCCAATTCGGTGCTGCATACTCACGTTTAAAACAAGCAACCTGCTTCTTTCTTCATGTTTTTGCCCTTTTTCCCTTTACACATTTATAACTTTATTTTATTTTAGTTTTGTTTTATTAATTAACAGTGATACTTTTCAGTAGCATCATGATCTAGAATTGCCTGGTACACAGATTTTGTTCTGGGCTTGAGTTCAGAAGTAGTTCCCTCCCTCCCTCCTTCCCTCCCTCCCTCTCTCCCTCCCTCCCTCCCTCCCTCCTTCCCTCCCTCCCTCTCTCCCTCCCTCCCTCCCTCCCTCCCTCTCTCCCTCCCTCCCTCTCTCCCTTCCTTCCTTCCTTCCTTCCTTCCTTCCTTCCTTCCTTCCTTCCTCTTCCTTTCCTCCTTCCATCCTTCCTTCCTTCCTTCTCCTTCCTTCCTTCCTCTCTCTTTCTTTCTTTCTTTTCTTCTTTCTTTCCTTCCTTCTTTCTTTCCTCTTTCTTGCTTTCTTGCTTTCCTCTCTCTGTTTCTTTCCCTTCCCTCCCTCCTTCCCTTCCTCCTTTCTTTCCTCCCTCCCTCCCTCCTCCCTCCCTCCCTCCCTCCCTTCCTTCCTTCCTTCCTTCCTTCCTTCCTTCCTTCCTTCCTTCCTTCCTTCCTTCCTTCCTTCCTTTCGACAGAGTCTCACTCTGTCACCCAGGCTGGAGTGCAGTGGCACAATCTTGGCTTACTGCAACCTGTGTCTCCTGGGTTCAAGCTGTTCTCCTGTCTCAGCCTCCCAAGTAGCTGAGATTACAGGCGCACACCCATCAGGCCTGGCTATTTTTGTATTTTTAGTAGAGACAGGGTTTCACCATGTTGGCCAGGATGGTCTTGAACTCCTGACCCTCAAGTGATTCACCACCTTGGCCTTCCAAAGTGCTAAGATTACAGGTGTGAGCCACTGCATCTGGTCCAGAAGTAGCTTTAGAGTGAATGTTGTTCATAGCTTTGTTATTTGTGGGGTGCTGTAGTCACAGTCTGTTTCAAATATCTCACTTTACTTGTCAAGTGCCATTTATTTGGCTGTGGCAGTAAAGGGTGTTGTTCTCAAATATCTTTAAGAAATTGTCAGTATCTTATAAAGTATGATAACATATATCCTTGTATTATTTGCCTACATTATTTCTTTTTGTAAAGCATGAGTTTAATTCTCAAAAGACTTCATCATGTTCACTGTACTTTGCATAACTCACTAAATTTTGATGTGTCTCAATTATGTGGGTGAAAAAAGTGAATCAGAAATAGAAGACATGAGGCTTAATGGAGTACAAGCAGCACAAGGGAAGAAAGAGCCTTTAGTCCAATGCATCTGACCAAGTAGAATTTATACCAGGAACATGAAGTTAGTTTACCATTTGAAAACCAATCAGTGTACTTCATCATATAGACACACTAAAGGAGCAAAACCGTGTGATCATCTCGATAGATAGCAAAGGCATTTGATCACTATCTAAACCAGTTCAAGGTGCAAAATCTGGCCAGGCATGGTGGTTCGTGCCTGTAATTCCAGCACTTTGGGAGGCTGAGGCAGGAGGATCACTTGAACCTGGGAGTTTGAGACCAGCCTGGCAACATAGCAAGGAGAACTATTTGTCCTGGGATCCCAGTCAAGTCAAATAAAGATAGCCTAAGACTGGGGTCTTTTAAGGAGCCACGAGATAGGTCAAATAATGAAACTTCTCTGAGAAGGGGACTTTAAAGGAGCTCCAATTCCATTTGCCCCCTCCAGTGACTGCCAGTGTGCTGGTTTTCACCATGATAACAATCTGCCGGTTTTCAAGGTTACCATGGAGTGAGGGCAGGGGGATGAGAACAGGGCAAATTAAATCACCACAAAACTCACTGTTCTCTCTGAGATTCGTCATTTTTTAAAAATAAATGTTCTGTAAGTTTCCACAGTCCTGAAAAAGCAGATTCTAAAAAATTTCACCCATGTTCTCACTGCTTCTATGGAGGAGAGGCTCTTTGGATGTTCTCACTCTGCTGTTTTCACTGACATCACCTTCTACCAATTCAATATGGAGGCCAGAGAAACCTTATTCCCAGATAGGACCCCTTGCCCTCATTTATGTTGTAGTTGCCATGTGGGTTGTATGTACATACAATTTTAAAACCCCACCAGATGATGTTATAATTTTTGCTTCCAGCCACCACACATAGTTTTTTGAAACTTAAAGGGAGAAAAATAACCTACTATATTTATCCAGATATTTTCCATTTATGTTGCTCTTCCTCATTCCTCAAGCTCCATGTTACCCACTGGTTTGATTTCCCTTCTGCCAGAATTTATTTCAGCATTTCTTTGGAACAGGTTTGCTGGTGACAAATTCTCTGCATTTTCCATCATCTGAGAATGTTCTTATTGTACCTTCATTTGTGAAGAGCATTTTCTTTGGATATGAAATTCTATGTTAACAGTTCTTTTCTTTCAGTACTTTTGTTTTTTTTTTTTTTTTTGAAGCAGCGTCTCACTCTGTTGCCCAGGCTGGAGTGCAATGGCATGATCTCAGCTCACTGCAACCTCCGCCTCCAGAGTTCAAGCAATTCTCGTGCCTCGGCCTCCTGAGTAGCTGGGATTACAGGCATGCACCACCATGCCTGGCTAATTTGTGTGTTTTCAGTAGAGATGGAGTTTTGCCATGTTGCCCAGGCCAGTCTCAAACTACTGGCCTCAAGTGATCCGTCCACCTCGGCCTCCCAAGGTGCTGGGATTACAGGCTTGAGCCACATCCCCAGCCTCTTTCAGCAATTTAGAA